>NC_050462.1:7665592-8015092 GCF_903995425.1 Onychomys torridus
ACACCCACACTGTCCTGTGACAAATGTCCAGGGAGGTCATGTGAGGTTAGTTGAATTTAAAAATGGAAAGAGGACAGAAAAGGAGTGGGTGGATGGTACAGAGAGACTTGGGATGTGAAGGGGTTCACTCTGGAAGACCCTGTCTCCATGACTGTGAGGATGAGGCTGGGAATAGAGAAGGTATATAGTGTTGGCTAAGGAATAAAAATACATCTCCTTCCATCTAAAATGTGTGCTTCTCAATGGAGACCTGCTGGAGCTAATATTTTAGCCCTGACCATGGCTATTTGTATGAAGGAGAATTTTCAGGGCAAGTCAGTAATTCCAAGTAAAGATATAACTTGTTGAGGGAGACCTTACCCCAGCTTATCTCCAGGGGTAGGAGGGCCCTGGCCATCCTCCATAGATTTGACCCTGACTATCACCTCAACAAATAGAGCTTTGCAGGGGAACATGGAGAGAATGGTGTAAACAAGGCAGCCACTTTGCCATCCATTAGTGAGCACGGAGAAGAAAGGGAAGAATATTAATTCAGACTGGCATGAAGGTGCTAGAGTGTGTGCACATCATGAGAGTGACTGGTATGTGAAGGGTGTGTGTGGATTGTGGGAGTGACTGGTGTGAAGGTGCTAGAGTGTGAAGATTCTGAGCTTGTCCAGCTAGAGAGCTATCCATGTGATAGGCCATATCTCAGATTCAAATCCTCTGTCCACCAGACTTCCTGCAGTGCTCCTTATTCCTTATTCCTTGTCCTTATTCCTCAAATGGGCTTGCCAAGCTGTCAGACAGGGATAAGCTTCAGCTGTGTGAAAAGGGACTCCTACCCAGATAGCACTGAGAAAAGATCACTTTTGCAGGTGGTTCCTTCTTAATTTCTAGTTGACTTTACACTTTTCTTGGGCTTCTCCTTGAGTACATTTCTTGTCTATAGCTTTGACCAGTTTCCAACCAGCCTAACACAATTTAGCACTAACATGGAGAATGCTATTTTTAGCTGTGCCACAGAAGTACTTCTGTTAAGAGCAATTTTATCAGCCCATGTTGACCTGGAACTTACTTTGTAGCCCAGGCTGGTTCATAGTGACCCTCTTACCTCAGCCTCTGGAGTGCTGAGATTACAGGTGTGAACCATTATGCCCAGTTCCAAATCAGTGTTTATTAATAATTCTTAAACTCTAAAGTTCCTGTCATCCCTGGGACTAAACAGATTTGGTGCTTTGAGAATATACTAATTGATCATGATTCCAAACAGTCACTTTTTGTGGATAAACCTACTGTGCTTTACATTGGGCAGTTTGTACAACTTGATTTTAACCCACCAAATGCTGCAAAGGAGGGAGTATTTCTCCCTTCTGCTCTCTGCGAACAAGATATAACAGAAGGTCAGGAATGGAGAGAGAGATGGGCGAAGGAGGGACAAAGGAGAGAGATTTTGGTTGATGGTCAATTTTAGAATGCAGAAGGGGGTGTGATTTCATGATTGTGCAATGTCTCCAAGTGTTCTGAATATAAACATGTGGAAAACACTTGATCAGGTACTTTTTGACCTGAATGGAACATACTTGCCCAGGGATTTTAGAGCAGAAAGATAAATAGAATGTGAGTATGATAATAATTAGATGGAACTGAAGATGCCATTGGGTGCTATGTTCAATATCAGCTTGTAATTCCTTCTAGCTAAGATTGTCAAACAAATCTAGAAAAAAACCCCTAATTTCCAGGCTGTTGCTTACAATATTCAATACTGTTTGAAGTATTTGTTCAATCAACACATGCAGCTGGTACTGAGCTCTAGGTACTGAGAAGAGAGTGCTGGAAGCAGATGTGCTCTGTTCCCAGGGGTCTTAAGTACTAGGAGTGTTATTCTGATTGTCAGAAATACAAAAAGGAAGGAAGGGAGGGAGGGAGGGAGGGAGGAAGGGAGGGAGGAAAGAAATAAAGAGAGAGGGAGAAAGAAGAAAGAAAAAAGTTATTGTGTCTGGCTTCAATTTCCATTTAGTTGTAAGATTTTTATCTCGTCAAGTTAGCCCTTCTCCTTTGATTTATTCTGGAAAACCATTTCCTTTTCAGCTACAAACTGCTGGGGGAGGGCCTTTGGAGGCTTCTTCTGCTACAGTATGATGGTCTGCAAACTAAAGCTATGGCTGGGCTCTCTGAAACCTGCACTGGGGAACATTTTAATTCTGTCTTGTTTTTGCACAGGAGTCCTATGTCTGCATGCAGAGAATGTCAAGGCCAAAGTCAGAAAGCAGTCAGCATCAAAATGGAGGGGGTGGGGCCTGGGCAGTCAATTCTCCATCAACAGATAAATCAAAAATGGTTACAAACACACATATTTTTATCTTGAATCACGGAAGGGGCACATTATTTTTAAAGTTACATGTTGAACTTTCATTAATTGATCATGATTCAAAGCTAGTCACATTTTATGGATGACCTCCTGGGAACACTATCCTTAAGGCAGTGGGACACTGAACACCCCTTGATTTTCACACTTGAAGTCTTCTATATGTTTCCAATAGAGAGGAGGTTAAGAGTTTATTTAAGGAGGGCAAATAAATACATTCTGCTTGGTCACAGAGTATATTGCAATTCAATATTGTATATGCATCTCCTGCACATAAATGACAGAAAACATCCCATTACCTAGCTCAAGGATTCTGATTTTCATATGGGTTGAATTTATCATTTTTAGAAAGGCAGATAAAAGGAAGACACTTAGTTGTGACAATCCTTTTCCTGTTGGGTTGCAGAATTTAAAAAGTAAGTAAGAGAAAAATAGAAAGAAAGAATATACAGTTTACTCTTGAATGCTTTGCATACTGTCACCTTGTTAAAGGGGACCAAAGCAAAAGTAGCCAGAGCTTGAAGGTGAAAAAGGGAAAAAAGAAAAAAAAGAGGGAAAGAGCATTCCCAGTTCTGTGAATGTGTAGGCATCCAGTGCCCACTGCTTGTTAATGCACATATTGCTAAGGCTTGGCAATGAAGTGGACATTTTTCTTGAGTGGGGTCGAAAAACTAATTATTCGCCATATGGTGGTTGGCTTGGCAGCAATCTCTGAAGCTGCAGAAGCAAAGGGAAGTTGGCTGAGTGATTTCTTTGGGCAGTCTGCACAGCTCTGACTCTCTTGACATATGCCATTCATGTGGCCCTTGGAGAACAGATGGGCCAGGCTGGGAACGCTGGGGAAGTCATGGCTGGGACCTCGTGGCAGCCCGTGTCTCTTTATCCTTCAGAATGACTTCAAGTCACATGGCATTGGACAATAACAAGGAGGGGATTGTATTCTGAGGATTTCCCTGCCTCCTTTTATAAAGGCACAGCGTAATTTTGACTGCCTTTTCGTATTTTGTTTATTAAAGGGATCAGGGGTTTAGATGAAAGAGATTCCTGGGTTGTGGGTAGGGTCTGGCCTATGCCAGTGACACTTGCTCATTGTCAGGAGGCAAAATGCTGGCAGTTTGATAAGGGATAAGAAAATAGACAAGGGTTTAAATTAAAATTTAAATTACTTCTTGTTTGTTCTATTCTTGCTTGTAAATCTCTCATAGGCAAGTTAAGATAAGCGCTGGGTTAGATTCAGGATCCTGAAAGCTCCTACAGCGAGCTCCTGGGAATTCTTTTATTTATTTTTCTCCCTTCACCAGTGGGTCTGAGGCAGTGGAGCAGAAAGGAATATGAACATTGTGTAGGTACTGGCTGGGACTTGGGGGATTTTTACATTGCTGGAAGAGAGCAGGATGGAGGGAGGGCAGTTGTCAGTCAGAGATGAACTGGGCAGTTTGGGGCATCCAGAGTACAAGTTGTCCATCAGGCTGAAGTTGTTCACACTGGGATTATCACTAAGAAGTGGCCCTTGAAGTGGGGACTCTGAAATGACAGTCCAGATAGGTGCCAACACTGCTGGCGACCGCCTGACTTACAGTGAAATTGGTCTCCAGGCCTGACCTCACAGAGATAGCCTCCTCCCTGACCCAGGATATGGTGGCGCACAATTTGTGGGCTCCCAAAAGCCCAGAGGCTTGGCATCTGCAATAGAAGAAGAGTTCTATGCTTGATTTTTCTTTTCTTTTCTTTTTAAAAAAGATTTATTTATTTAGTATACAGAAGAGGGCGCCAGATCTCATTACAGATGGTTATGAGATTTGGTTGCCGGGAATTGAACTCAGGACCTCTGGAAGAACAGTCAGTGCTCTTAACCTCTGAGCCATCTCTCCAGCCCTATGCTTGATTTTTCTATTCTTGTTTACATTTCATGCTGCCATCTCTGAGAATTTGCTTTTTGTTAATAAGATGATCTTGAAACAAGTTTATGTTCTCTGCCTGAAAGAGGGACAATTATTTGCGTTCTTGTTTATTTCCTGTTTCCACCGTTGAGTTTAGACTTTTGGGATATCTACTGTAACTTTGGTGAAAATGAAGCCATGGTCTTTACAGCATGGGTTTATAGTTCCTTTTTATGTGAACTAATGTTAGTCTTGCAATCCTGGCTTCTGGGAATATAATGATGACTGGTCCTGGGCCTCTGCTATGTGATGGCACTCTATGAGAGTCTAACGCATATTATCTTGGTATGCAACAAGCACTTCATCTGATTTCAGCCCTGTCATTGAAATATGGTGTTCTACGGTTTCCTCTCTGAAGAAACATGGTGACATTAGCAGTTGTAGTGGAGAGGGTGGGAAGCCTGCTCAGATTGTTATAGACCTCTGTCTATAACTCTGGCCTCATACTGTGTGGTTTTCCTTTGTCATTCCATGGGATCCTAAGCCATAATTGGCATTGTACTGATGTGCTCATCACCCCACTCCCAATTCCTCTTGGTGCACCAGGCTTTTGGATTGAGTGTTTTTTTCTGAACATTTTTTGACTCTCAGAACGGTGAGGGAGTCTCATTAACAACCAGGCTCCGCAAAGTTGATGAGCCAAAGTCAAAATTGTAGCTGTAATTATTTTGGGTGTTTCAGGATATAAGTAGGATGAATTTGGTTTGTAGAGTATAAAGTACTTACATGTTAATTATATCTGCAAGGGCCTTTCATGGGTAAGTGCACGTTCATGGGAATAGGCTGCTGAAAGTTAATACGTTCATGAGGCTAGCCACAGCTGAACCTACAGCACTGCTTTGCAGGGTGCAGGCATTATTGAAGATACAGTAGCAGAAAAGGTAGACTGTGCTATTAGGGTCTGACACGGGTTTTCCAATGCTGGTGAGTGCTATTAGAAAAATCGTCAGGGTAGCAACATAGAGACTCATATGCCTTTGGCGCTTGTGTGGTCTCTTGAGGGTGTGTGTGTGTGTGTGTGTGTGTGTGTGTGTGTGTGTGTGTGTGTCTGTGTTCATGTGTGTGTGTGTGTGTGTGTGCGTGTGCGTGTGCATGTGCGTGTGTGTGTGTGTGTGTGTGCGCGCGTGTGTGTGTGTGTGTGTGTGTGTGTGTGTGTGTGTGTCTGTGTGTCTGTTCTAGAGCCTGAACCTAGAATCTCATGCACTTTACCAACTGAACTATATGTTTTTATTTGAGAAAGAGTTTCTCTAAGTTGTGCAGGCTAATCCCAACTGTAGCCCTGGCTGGACTTGAACTCCTGCCTCAGCACGCCTGCTGGCTGGAGTTTGTGGAATTGCCACAAGATTCTGCTGCTGAGGATTCAAAAATGCTAAATCAGCGGTTTCCCTGCATTGTTCCCAGACTCCCATTTCAAAGTCACCCTGAACTTTACTGTCAAGGGAGTATCTCCAAGTAATGATTTTATCACCCTGCCCTATGATGTCTTTAGGAATCAGTTGGCATAGCCAGTGATCCAGACAGCCCACTGTATAAGGATGACTGGGTTCTTGTTTCTCATATTAACAGTACTACTGTTTATAAAGATGTCAATCCAATAAAGTGATGGGAGATTGCAGAAGTCATCTGGGACTGATATTAGAATTGTTGGGCTCAAGTGTTTTTTTGGTTGATTGTCATTTTTAGGGCAATGATGAAAACTTAATGTTTTACTCCCTGTGTATAAAGGGCTCTCCTTGTAGATCATATTTAGGTTTACATTGAGATTAAATTTTCTTTTTTTAAAAAGATTTATTTATTTATTATGTATACAGACGAGGGTGCTAGATCTCATTACAGATGGTTGTGAGCCACAATGTGGTTGCTGGGAATTGAACTCAGGACCTCTGGAAGAGCAGTTGGTGCTCTTAACCTCTAAGCCATCTCTCCAGCCAGATTAAATTTTCTTTAGGGGAAATTTAAAGATACTTAGAGAATTGCATTAAATTTAAATAAAATTTAGAGCTTGGAGCAATTGCTTTTAATAAGGCCTCTCTTTTGTTAGTGGAATAATTCATCGGTGTGGAAGTGCTAAGACCACCGTCCTGTATTTAAGCCTCCATAAATGACTAGCCTAGAGCAGGAATATGGCCCATCTTACATTTACATTGTCTTCTTTCATTCCTCTTTCTTTTTCTCAATAATTATATAAAACAATCGTCTTGTGTGATATTTTATGTATGTACATAATATACTTAGATCATCTTTAATCCCCTTTATAATATCCTGTTATCCCTTCCCATCATCCCCCTTCCTCTATCTCCAAGACCACCTCTGCTCTATGTATTATCTCTACTGTTTCCTCTTTGTTGTTTTATTGCTTTTCTTTCATTACTGTTGTTGCTTTTAAATATATAAATTTAAATATATAGATATGCATTTAAATATATAAATATGACCTGCTGTGTCCATTTACTATTGCTCAGATGTATATGCTTTTAAGGGCTGACCTCTTGGTATTGGATAGCCAATTAGAGAGCTAATCACTGTGGGACAGTGAGTACCTCTCTCTTCACAGTCATTAATGACTGTAGGTCTTCATCTATGGGTAGGACCTTGTGAGATTTCCCTCACCCATGTTGGCATGCCTTGGGTTCAATTAGATAGCTATTGGTGGTTACCAATATAACTGCCACTATCTTGCCATGCTGACCATTGTTGTGATTTGCACCCAGCACAGCCAGCTAGGGTTCAATATTCCTGAAATTGCTTTTCACCCTTGGCAACTTATACAGCACCTTCCGGCACTTTCCTCTGGTTTCCTTTTTTTTTTTTTTTTTGAACAGTTTAATTATCATGCTCTTAATTTCACTTTCATGGAACTCCTCGACTTCTGTCCTCCCAATTTCTGTTGATACTGTCTCTGTCTGTTGTCAGATGCTACAATAAAATAGTTGAAACCAGGTGATTTATGAAGAACAGGGGTTTATTCTAAGGTATAGTCCTAGAGAGTTGAAAGTTCAAGAGCATGGCAGCAACATCTGGTGAGGACCTCCCCATGGTATCAGGATTGCAGAGGGGGTGGACATCCCAGGCTGTTCTCTCACATTGGTTTTCAATCTTGTACTATTTGTAACTAGTTTTCAGAAGGTGCTGCCCTGTGACCCCTGGTACCCTTATCTGCTTCTCCTGCATCTCTCTGGGATCTTAGGCTTGCCTTGTTTTCACCATTCTTCAGTGTGTGTGGGTGCTTCTCACCATACTGTAACTTCAGTGAAAGCGTAGCCTGGCTCAGCCTTGCTGTACATCAGTCACCCATTTGATGTAGAAACAAATGAAGAGACTCAGTTCAAGTAGTTACAATTGGATTAGTGTTAACTGTCAAGTTCTATATCTTTTTAGTATATTTAAAAAACATAATTAAACATTATTGTCTTTGTATATTGTATGTGTGTGTGTGTGCGCGTGCGCACGCACGCACGCCATGGCACATGAGGAAGACAGAAGACAACTCTGTGGAGGTGGTTCTCTCCTTCCACTACGTGGGTTCAGATATCACAGTGTGCTGCGCATTAGGGGTGTGCAGTACCACTTGTGTTTGCTGAGCATCTTCCAAGCCTAAGTTCTTATCTTTTACATGAGAGAATTGGCTTGTTCAACAAAAAAGAGTCAGTGGAGCTAGGTGTCTTAGTTCTGTTCTCTTTGTGACTCTTTAATGGTTCTACAGATATGCCTCAGATATGCCTGCTTTATCCTGAAGCATGTGTGTGCTGTTTCGTGTGCATGGCCCACGGATATCTGGATTCACTCCTCTTCATCTGCAGGTGGAAACAAGCTACTTGAACATGAGAACAGGAGTGAGGTGTCACTTTTGCTGGAAGCTCTCTTGAACATGGCCACCGAGTTTCCTCAGTGAAGCTAGATGGACAGTTGTTTTGTTTACAGGTGGCAATACTAGAACACAGAGAATTTCATATCAGCTCACCTACAATGGAGGAGCTTTGGTTAATCTTAAGGTCTTCTCTTTCCATCTTTAGTTCTGTGTCTGGTCATGAATGGGATGGAAGGCTCTTTTTAAAACTGTGCTCCTCTCAGGTGGGAGAATTATATGTCTATATTGCATCGATATATGCTTGGCTATGACACAAATACTGGCTACTGAATATGGATAGAAGTGAGTCGCTTCTGAGCAGCAACTGTGAGGGGCACACAGCTTTCCCTCCTGCTGCAAACCAGCAGTGTCTATAAAGGGGCTCCTTCTGCATGAGCCACAGAATGAAGAGTATGTGGGACAGCTCGCTGATGAGCACGAGTCATGAGTGATAGTAGTCATTCCAGGCTTCAGTTAACTTACAATTTCAGTTGTCATAGCAGCATAACCCATTCTTAAACTGGCTGAAGAAGATGGCTCAAAATCAGATGCTAGGTCATTTACTATCTGTAGTCAGATTTTGGAGTGAACTGGGGCATTGTTGAATCTATATATTCTAGAGCAGTCTGGCAAGAACTTAAGGTAATGATAGATGGCCCCCTCAGTTATCCTTACTCTTTCTCCTCTAGGACAAATGAGGGGTCACATTGCCATGGAAATACAAGTTAGCATAGCTTTCTCCATGCCTGCCTGCCTATCTTTAGCCATGGAATCCCTGAGTGCCTGAGCTCTTCTGAGCCTCAGTTCTCCCATCTGCAAGGTGGTAATGTTAGTGTCACTGTATATCATGAAACTACTTTGAGGTGCTACTTCCTTATAAGCACGGCTGTCACAACTGTGGGTGACTGTTCACTTACCCTCATCTCTCTATACTGAAGCCTCTTAACAATTCTAGAGGCTGAGTTTCATTAATTCATTACTTCTACATCATGCCTTGCATAGAACAGCAATTGCAATGAATTGTTGCATGAACTTGGTAAGTTGCAAGTCCTGTTTGAAGAGTGGATGATGCATGGAGCAAAGGCCTTTTTGAGACAGAGTGGGCACACTGGTGTCAGGAAGCTGACAGTATCTCACTGGACACACTCAGCAGTATGTGCTTGGTGCATTCTGTAGGGTGATGGTGCGGGATTCACTAACTCTGCCATCCATCTGATTGAGAGCAGATACAAGGATGTAGAACAAGGCCAAAGTCTTAGTATGCTCAACCACTGGGAACACTCGGGGAGAGAGTGCAGCATTCCTCTGGAGTGCAGACAGGTGAGAAAGCAGAAGTGTCACCATGCGCAAAGACTGTCTGTCCATGTAGTGGTGACTGGTTGGCCATCAACCAGCCTGTAAAGGGGAGCAAAGCTGGGGATAAATGATTAGGACAGTTGAGACTTTGACATGTGCCTACATTTAGACACAAAGTGAAGGAGATAAGGAAGACATAGACACCAAAGTCAAGTTAAAGACAACAGTAATTTACAATGATATGGGTGGTGGGGATAAAGCCAGTGTGGAGTTAGGACACAGAGAGAAACAAAAAACAAGTACTGTTCGGAAGAAAAACCTAAAGGTTTGGGAGTAATGGTGATGGTAGGCGTATGGCTTCCTTGTCCTTCCCTGGGGAGCCATGCTTGCATCTTTTCTTTATTTACCTTATATTGCATGCTGGATGTGTAGACTTTAGATACCAGAACAGGAGAAGCCTGTGTGCTCTGTGGAGAACAGTGGCTCTGTTTACTTGGGCTGTGCCACCTTCTTGAATTGCCACAGCTCTGAGTGTGTGGGCCTCGATACTCTCATACCTTGGCACGGTGTCTCTTGCATTTTATCTCCTCTTTTATCAGGACAAAATATTGTGAAGGCAAAGGACCACAGGTATTTTTGTATCACTGACATTTGTAATAATGCCTGGAATGTGGTAGGTGATCCATAATTGCTTTCAGCTCCTAAATGGTAAGTGAGAGGTAACCTATTCCACCATTGCCCATCCATGCTTACTGGAAATGCTCTTTCTGGAGAGAATCAGAACGTGGCACCTAACAGGTCCAGCATCCGTTCTTAGTTCTCTATTTAGGGATACAGAGGCCAGGAGGCCTTTTTCAACTGAGTATTTGAATATTGGTGGGCCTCATGTCCCTTCCTTAAACAAAGTCACTTTCTCCAAATTGACACCACCTCATTAAATGAAGTCTTCTCTATGTGTGGCCCACAGTTTAACCCATTGGTAGAGAGAGATGTTCAGAGCAGTGTGGCATGACTTGAGGTAAATGATGCTTTCACTTCTTGAGAAACGTTGAGCTTTCAGATATAATACAAGGAGCTCAATTTATTTTCAGGTGTTTTAATGCAAGCATGGTCCACACAGTATAGTCAGTGTTCATCTGAAATTCTGGTTTAATTCTACTTTTCCTGTTTTTGCTATGTCAGGCATGTCTCTAAAGTCCAACAGGCACTGCCTATGGAGTAAACTTCCTATTAGGGTGGCAGGATATGAAAGAAGTACTGTCTTAGTTAGGATTTCTGTTGCTGTGAAGAGACGCCATGACCATGGCAACTCTTACAAAAGAAAACATTTAATGGGGTGGCAGCTTACAGTTTTAGAGATTCAGTCCATTGTCATCATGGTGGGATGTGTGGCATACAAGCAGACATGATGCTGGAGCTGAGAGTCCCTCATCAAAATGCTAGAAGAATTTGGCTATTATTGTCACTCAGCGTATGTTGTTTTCTGCCATGGGACACTGTTGTCTGTTCATCTACATCACTGTAGAAAGAATTGTCATTTCTGCCATATTCTATTGGAATAAACAAATGATAGGTCCAACTCAGGTTAAAGAGGTGGGGACATTTTACCTGAAAACTGGGTAATGTGAAGGATTGGGACCAATTTTGCAATCTGCCATCAGAAAACTAGAACCCAATTGTCAAAATGCCCATTAGAGCACACACTTCCTGTTACTGAAGTCCACAAAGACTTTGTTCCAAGATAGTTTCAGACTTTTATTATGGACCTCAGTGCTCCCTCCACCCCCCCCCCCCCTCTCTCTCTCTCTCTGTGTGTGTGTGTGTGTGTGTGTGTGTGTGTGTGTGTGTGTGTGTGTGTGTGTATTTCCAGTGCTAAGGATTGAACCCACAGTTTTGTGCATTTGAGGCCAGTGCTCTATCACTGAGCCACAGTTTCAGCTTTCAACTTTGGTTGTTGTTGACAATACTGACTGACCTCTTGGCTCAAATCTGCTACCTTCCAAGTGGAAAAGTTGCTTAATGCATTGGGCGTGATGAGCATGTAATAAGGAATGTGGGAAGGATCCTGTACCGGAGCAGTTACACATGCCCTGCAAATAGCACTGACTTCTTAGTGGAGAAAATTCCAGTTAGTTGTCACATCCAAGCAGCGTGGGGCCAGCTAGGTCAGCATCGGATGCTTTGCATGCTGTCACCCTGCTTTGCCACCATGATGTCACTCAAAAAGGGAGTCCCTCCCTCTGCCAATGAATAAGGCCTTCTCTGCCAACACCAGTTCCAGCTGTGAACATGTAATCAGCTCTTCTATGGCCCCCAAAGGGTAGTCCTGGAGCCTAAATTTAATTTTCATGCATATTTGTCTCCTTCTTCTACTTTATGCAAAATCTACTTTGTCGCCAATACAGGCGCCAACTGTTTTGTTTGGATAATTGCTCCAAGTCAACCCTGAGCTACAGGGAGCCCCCTTTTTCCAGAAAACACATTTTGGTTAATTTTTGGTTAACCAGATTATGGCTTTCTCTAGCATTTCCTTCAGACTTTCCAGGATAATTTCTGTAAACATTAGTTTATTTTGAAACAGTTTGACACCAATGTCAGGTTCGTTATTGCCTACATTGATTGGGTCCTTTGGAAGAAGCAAATAAATGGAAGCTGTGTAGCCTATAGCTCATTTTATATGGCTGTTTTTTCTTCCTCGTAATTCTCTGTTTTTTCTTACTACAATTATTTACTCTTAGAATGGCAATTTGTGGCTATAATAGAAAAGAGGGAAGGTAGGAAAAGAACACTTGTAAAGCAAAGATCTTATTTTTATGGAAATGAATAGTAACTCTGAAGTGAGGATGAGGCATATGGAAAAGAATAAAATATGAACAGAACATTTTAAAATAGACAGTCCTCAGCACTGTTCCATATGGCCCAGTAGTATTTAAGGTAACAGAAACCAGTGGCAGCTGCCTATTTATTCCTGGGGCTTAGACTCAGTTTACAAAATGGTACTTTTCACTTTGTCTTGAGTATTTCCTTTGTCTACCTCCTGGGTCTGGTTCTTTTAGATTTGTGGGGATGGAGTATGTGAGTTAAATTAATGAGTTACTGATTAAGACTTGTGGTTTTCATAAATTGTATCTCATTCTTAATGGAGTTGGAAATTACTCATAAGTCAGCCTCTCACCTACCCAACTTGGTCCACATGAAGACTAACTATAGTTTTATTTAGTGTTTAGGCTTAACCTTATTGCTCATAGCTGAAACACAAATCAAAGAAATGATACCGGATATTAAATACCATTGTCTAAAAGCTCAGTTCACGTATTTATGCCTTGAATTATACACAATAGCTATGTCTAAAGAGTCAAGCAGAAAATTGTCTGGCTTTTGCCATCAGTGCGGACACCAAATGAGTTTTGTGATTTAGAACTTTTACAGATAAAATGCATCTCAATATACTTTTGTGTGTCATAGAAAATGAGGGCAATATTTAACTCAAATATGAATCTAAGGCAGGTTGAATGACTCCATCATAATACGTTATGTGCCGGACTTATCGAAAGAATGGAGTCTTTTTAATATCCTGGGCTGGGATGTATCTTGATATCGTTGGTTGCTGTCTTTGTCTCTTCTTGATTTTGATCTTCAACTTGGGTTTCGAAAATGAAATGAAAATATCAGTGGAAAAAGGAATACAAACAGTTTAATGGGTCTCTTTTTTTTCTTTGTGTTCAGTTGGGTTTCTGGTTTCTGTGTGTGAGCATTACGAGTCATCTTTTCACTACTCCCATCTTGAAATTTGAAAGCTCTGCCCGGGCTGTGACCGAACTACTGTTGTGACATCTGCTTCTCCATCCCTTGTCCCATCAATTGACTTCATTTTTCTCTGTTGCTGAACTGTACTTTTTTTTTTTTTGGCTGAATCTATGGGGTGTTCAGCTTTGTGTAGACATAGGGGCACTGGAAGTTGCCCCCTAATTCAATAATTCACCATGAAGACTGGTTTTTATTCTCATTGTGTTGAACAGGCATCTAATCAACCATTAATTTCCTTTTTGCTGGATGAACAGAATAACTGTTTCTGTCTTTCTTTTTGATGAGAAACAGAGGCAGGGAGGATGGGGCCACTTTAAATGAGAAGGGGGGATTACAAGATTCGGCTACAGGGCGAAGGGTGGAACAGAAAAGGGTCAGAATTTGGGGGAGGCTTGGGGAATTAATGGATATGTGCCTGTGGAGTGTGAAACAACATTTTGTATATTTTATGCCGGGCTTACAAGACTCCTCCTACCATTGCATTGGGCAGCCTTAAACAAGTAACTGAATTTTTCTAAGTCTACTTCTTCACCATCTGTAGAAGGGGGTAGATAGAGTGGAACTGAGCACTACTTTTGCAAATCAATAGCAAATATGTAACTATCTGTTATCTTCACCTGGGGCCTTGCCATTATCATGCTGCCTTTTGAATTCAGCAAGAGACGGTGAAACACGGAGCCACATTTATGAGGAGGTCTTCACAGTTTATCAAATATGTTTCTCATAGCACTCCATTCATGCAAATGCACAGATGGGCCCCACGGAGATTAAGCTCACAGGTACAGTTGTGGCAACTCAGATGTAGTAATAAGGACTGGTTTTATTAAAACTATTTTTGATTTGACATCACAGAGTCAATCTGAATGGCATTAGTGAAAGAGAGAGGGTGGTGCATGTATCTAAAATACATAGAATTTGGAAGGAAGTGGATCTTGGGGGGAATATCTGACCCAGAGACTTCTGAACTGGTAGGGCTTTCTGTGTGTCTTGTTCTTATTACATGCCATATTTCCTTATTGTAGTCTTTTCAATATAGATCTAAAATTTGGCCTCCAATAACTCCCTGAGAATATTTCCAATGCCTAACTTTATAAAGGACTAAGCTATGGCCTTTGTGGCCCTAAGAACAGAAGCCCGCTGAGGAAATCTGAGGGACAAGTGTGGCTCAGTTAAATGAACCTGAACCTATTAACTATGGCCAAAGAGTGGGATACCATCTTGGAGCCTTTCCCCATGTATATCTAGTTAAGAGAAAGATCTAAGAACAAGAAGGCTTCCATTTCAAACATTTAGAATTGTAGAATCACAAGTCTTGGGTGGAGTGAGGGAGCAGGAAGAGTGGAACATGATCATAGCGTAGTTTAATGTAGCATTATATATATGTATATGTATATATATATGATAATTGGTTGAAACCTTAGAATGGCTATTTTGTATGTTCATGTATTTATTTAGCAACTGCTTATTGAGAACTCAGAGCGCAGCACACTAGGCACCCTGTTAGATTCAGAAAAGAATAAAAATGAGTATTCTTTCTTTAGAGACTTGCCTTTTTTTTGAACAAAAGGAATATTTGTTTGAGATTTTTGGTTACAGTGTGTCTAATGAAGTTTTTCCAAAAAGATTTTTGGAAGACAAGGAGCTTGGTGTGAGCCTGTGAGCAGGCTGGAGCTCCACAAAAGACTGGATGCTTACTTCGGGCCTTGAAGAGCAAACTTTTTTATGTGGGGGATTTTTTGAGTGGAGAAAAGGCTCTATGCTATGACAAGTGGATCAGTGTTTGGACACACACACACACACACACACACACACACACACACAAACACATATACATATACACACATATGCACACATATATACCAGGGACAGACTTTCTCAAGGTACTTCTCAAAATATATGACTAATTTTCTTAGAAAGTGTCCCTTATGGTTTCTGGTTCTCCTCCCCTCCCTCCCTTCCTCCTTTCTCCCTCCCTCTTCCCTTCCTATGGGTGAGAAGACAACTTTCTAGAGTCAGTTTTTTCCTTCCACCATGTGGGTCCTGGGGACCGAGCTCAGGTGTGTAGGTGAGTACCTTTACCTGTTGTGTTAACTTGCCGGCCAGAAAATTGCCTTATCCCTATCCTCTACCAAAGGCCTTGTTCTGAAAGAGTGGAGTGCAAATCAGCGAGGCTTTAATTCCTTCTTTGCAGGATAATAAATGCAAACTGCAGTGATTCATGTGCCTGAGAATTTCTGTCATTTTACAGAAACAGATTGCATGTCGAGCCAAGTGTGAGGGTATACACCTATAATCCCAGCACTTGGGAGGTTTGAGGCAGGGGATGGAAAACTTGAGGCTATATTTAGAGACCCTGCCTAAAAATAAAATAGGCAAGGAAAGGACGAGAAAAAGAAACTTATTTTCAGTCAACAAGTGCTCAAATCAGACTCGGATCTTATTTTAATTTTGCGACTTGTTATTTATACAGACGTGTTTCTAGAGCATCCACAGTGATGATAAATATTCTGCCTCTCTCCTCTTGGAGGATGAAGTGATTGTGAAAAACAAGATTTTCAACAAGCACTTTCAAATGTTGAGTGTTATAATAAAACAAACTCAGAGAACCGTGAGAACACGCAGCAGAAGGGTCCACATGGAACATGAATCCAAAGACGACTTGATGGTTGGAGTAGGCGGGGCTGGGGAGAACATTCCAGATGGAAAGGGGTGCCTGCCAATCAAGGCACAGTATCCATCCCCCATGGAACTGAGGGCACTGTCCTCTTCTGATTCCTCTACCCACCTGCCCCCGCCCATGACAGTACAGCCAGAGGGAGAGAGAACACGTCCATTCTTACTCTCTAATCTTTCTGCTTCTTGTATGTTTTACTCCACATCTTTTAAGAGACAATAAACTTTTACCTTTAAACAATAATATGCGGTTGCCATCACCTCATCCCCACTGAACAGAGAACTTTCTCCACCCAAGATTGACAAGAAAGAGAGTTTATCTTGTGGTCTTTCATGCGCTGTCAAATGCATGGGACACCACTGAGCTCCATTCAGTTCCGCCTTTGGCTTCACTTTGTTTAACCTTTAACTAAAAGATACAGTGTTGCCATGAGGCAGACCCTGGGCATCTTCTTCCAATTGCATTCATAGTCCAAACCTTCCTGATGGGTTTTACATCCACCCCTTGGTGTTTTCTAACAAGAATACTCAAGATGCTGGCATGTTCTTTCTCTTTTTAGAGCAGAAAGCTATGCCTGTTGGAAGCAGATGCTATTTGGCTTAATGATTATATGTTCTTAAATTGGTATTTTAATTGGATTGCCTAGTTATTGAAATCCCCTGTGTCCCCAAGGTATATTCCTCAAATACTGTCTCTCACCATAATGTCTGCTTCTTCTTCAAAGGAGCAAAAGATGTATAAAGAGGTGATCATCACTCAAGACCATTTGCCTCATTGCGTCAGCTGTCAGCCCACTACATTTATTTAGACAACAGTAGGTTCGGACAGAACACGTAAAGCTCTCTTTCTCAGCTGTGAAATATGATGGATGTGCCATACTGATGACCTTTACACAGGCCACATGTTAATATTCAGGACCTCCCTTTTGTTGGACCTGAACAATGGCTGTCATTAAGAAAGCTTGGCTTGCCAATATGCCCTCTGTTATGATGCGGGACCACTCCTGATTGGTCACCAGGAAGTGTCATGTGCCTTTGATGGAAATGACATGGAAGATGTATGGTCAAAGTGCTGTGCTCAGCACCACTGCTGTGCAGAGGAGAAAACCACCATGACCCAAATAGCCCTGCACTCAAACAATGTCGCACCAACCAAAGACAACGTATTGGGAAGAAAAATGCTTGTAAACTGCATGTGTTAGAAGATGTATTGGCCAGACGGCCATAGGGCAATCTTTGAACTATTGAAATCTTTAGAAATATTGTTTGGTTCTGAAACAATACTTACAAACATAATTAATCAAACATAGATGGTTTATTTTCAGGCCTTCCACGGCGTGTTGCTTTAATGCAAGAATAGGTCAGTTGGGTTCTTTTTACCATTTCATGGAGCCGTGCAAGAACTCAGCATGCAGACTCATGTTCATACAAGTTGAAGCGCTAAATTTCAAAATAATATCGACACAGATCTCTGGTAATGCCATCAACAAAGGCTGGGGTTGGAGGTAGCCTGAATTCCTTTTTCAATGGTTTCTGATTCCATGTGTAATGTTTTCCTTCCCATTTTCCTTTATTCACCAGAATCATTTATTCATGCCACCAATTATGAACCATCTCAGATGAATTTCTGTGACTTTAGTAATAGACACTCCAGGCTTTTCTTATAGAGTAAATGCAATGAAGAATGTTTTTTTCTGGACCATTAAGTTCTGTGATTTTAAGTGTTTTTAAATATCCCTCCCTGTTTTCCTGTATACTTTCATGTTTAAAAAGATGGATTGCAGCAGTGCATGTGTTCAAGTGGGCAAAATGAGAGCCGTGAAGAGTTTCATAGAGGGCCGAGCACTCTTCTAGGTGGTAACAAGCAGGAAGCAGGAAGCCTTTTGATGCCAGTTGTGGCTGAAGCTAAGTCAATCGTTAAGATGAAGGAATCATCCAAGTAATTCCTGGCATGCAAAATAGTTTTAGACCAGACCGGGATTGTGTGAGTCCAGCCTCTGAAGGTCAGCTCCTGGTTATTCATTTCAAGGCAGACTGTCAACGCTTTGGATTACCTTTGTATTCTGTCTTTCCCCACTTTGTTCTGCTGGGCTCTGTCCCTGTGCTCCAGCTGGTTAGAAAACAGAACAGGAGAGAGAGAGAAGGGATGGAAACTCCGGCCATAATTATACAAGTGCATACCATTCCAGGGAAAGATTTAGGAAAACACAAAGTAAAAGCACAGTGGAAGCATTGTCTTACGTTCACCAAGACGGCCACAAACAAAGAACAACAAATGTTGACTACAAGCAGCTGCAAGGACTGACAAAATGTAGAACAGCAGCAAGTTGAGTAGACTTGTGCTGGGAGTGTAAGTGGGTAGGGACATTCGGATGAAGTAAGTAGTCTGTAATAAGGTCAGCCTGTCTATGGCTTGGCTACTTTACTCCCAGAGAAGCAGAGAACGTGCCTTCATGACCTTTTGCTGGAGAACCATGTGGTCCAATAATGTCAAGAGAAGGTATATATATCCTTCCCCCTCAAAGGCAGGGATGGGCACCCTTGCATACAGCAGGGGGCCTGAGTCATGACAAATGGCCACCTTGTGACTACTTCATTTTCTCACATTCATGGCAGACATCAGTGAACCTCAACACAAGTCCTCAAATTCTTTTAAAAATTGGTATCACAATTTTTTTATTTGATGAACTGTTGTTTGAGACAAACCTTGCCTGAGCCCTCCTGGCTTGGGGACAGGCACCATGGTTACTAGAGCTGGGGTGGTGAGTGTGGTGAGCTGACAGATGTGGGCCAGTCCCTAGGCAATACGCAGGAAGAGGAGCCTGATGAAGTGAGCATGGAGGATGGCAGCCTTCATACTGATGAGTATCCATCAGAGAGGGCAAGTGACTCATTCCCTCATTTGTCCTACCTATAACAAAGTTTTGAGTGTCTAGTAAAAACCAGGCATACAATTAAGAATTTGCATTTGCCTTCACCAAACTTGCATTCTGGTGAGGGGATTAAACTTAGAAGCAACCATGTATATTCCATGTTATGTTAATTTGAAAGGTGAATCAGAGAAAAGAGTCGGATATGTGGCAAAGGAGGCCATTTTGGAATGAAGTTGGGACTATATTTTGTTTCAGAAGTTAACTGTTGGGTCAACTAACAGGGGAAAAAAGACTATTGTATTTGTCTTTTCTCCAAGTTCTGTCTTTCTTCATGAGATTTGAATTTATGATCTATACCCTTTTCCTTCTCTCTAAATAATTTCCTTTAACATCTCTTGCAGGAAAGTGCTACTGGGAAAGAATCCTTCAATTGCTTTGTGGCCATTGCTGTTCTCAGAAATTTTCAATTTGTCCTTTAATGTTAAATGATAATTTTTTGGGGATATAGACTATGTTTTTATTTTTGTCTTTCAACACTTCAACAATTTGAATATTTTATTTCACCTTTCCATTATGTGGCTCCTAATTTCTGTTTTGAATTTAATATAATATAATTTTAATTAAGAAATGACAATACCATGTATATTGTATATAAATGATGCTTTGAAATATATATAATTATCGACTGGCTCAAATATACATATAATCACCTTATACGTTATTTTCTGTTTTTGTGATGTGAACAGTTAAATCTATTCTTGTGGTGACTTTTGAAACAGATTGTTATTAAATATTCTCACTGTCATTTATCATAGGTCCCTCCCTGTGATTCTTTTTCTGGCTCTCATTTAAGATAGTGTTCTCTCTTCCTTGGCTTATTTCAAGAGTCTTTCTCTTTAGTGCTTGGGAAATGGCTCAGTGTATAACCTTTCTGCTGCTCAAGCACAGAGCCCTGGGAAGGTAGAGACAGATAGACTCCTGGGAGTCTCTGGCCAGTTTAGCTGATTCAGCAAGCTTTCCAAGCCAGTGAGAGACACTGTCTCAAAACAAAACAAAACAAAAACAAAAACAAAACAAAAACAAAAAACAAAAAACAAAAACAAAAAACAAAACAAAACAAACAAGGTAGATGATACCTCAGGAATGACACTGGAAGTTGTCCATACACACAAACACCCATGAACACATGTACCTGCATGAACAACACGCACACATGCACATGTGCACACATGCACAAACATGTTTACGTGTTTGTTTTTACTCCTTGTGTTTGACTTTTGCAGTTTAAAAATGATATTCTCAGGTGGAGGATTTCAGTCTCCGTTTTGCATTAATCTTGCTTGATATTCTTTTAGATGCTGGCCTCTGTTGTCTGTCATTGACTTTTGAAAGTCACATCTTCAAACAGCCACCCTTACTCTTATTCTTCAGAGAGAACCTACATATTGAAATTTTTGAGTTCTCATCCAACTTCATTCTCAATCTTCCTAATGCTACCACCCTTTAATACAGTTCCTCATGTTGTGGCGACCCTCAAACATAGAATTATTTTTGTTGCTACTTCATGACTGTAATTTTGCAGCTGTTATGAAGTGTAACGGAAATATCTGTGTTTTCCAATCGTCTGAGATAAGCCCTGTGAAAGCGAGGGTCACAACCCACAGGTTGAGAACCTGTGTACTGGAGGGAGACAATGGTAAGGCTTAGGATGTGTGGGAAGTTTCTGTAATCTCATTTTGTGATTAAGTCCCAGGCTCAGGCCATGAGATGTGCAAGTACTGGTTAGGTTGTTTGTTTCCCTTTTAGTTAGACAGGGAGCATGAAAGGGGAGTAGCATGGGAAAATTTTCTCCCTTAGTTAGAATAAAGTGTTGCCATGCTTTCGTCGTGGAGAACATTCTGCTTTTGTTTTTGCAAAGCTCCTTTATCCCATCTCCCTGTCACAACCTTGAAGAGATCATTCTCACAAATTCACCTTGAGAATGTAGTAGAGTTTTTTTTTTTTTTTTTTTTTTTAGGTAAAATCCACTAAAATGTAGGAACCACCTGAAACAGGTCTCCAGGTCTAAACTCTCAAGTTCATCCATAGCCAGCTGCCAGTGACTGATCAAGTTTACTATTTCAGTGTTCCCACCAGTTCATGGCTGCACTGGTAACTTCTCCAGGCAAGCAAATCCAAGATTGACCTGTTGGATTCAGCTGTCTCTCCAGAGTTTGGGGGTGGAAGTTTTCCCCGAAAACTCAGTTCTCTGACGGGTTTAGAGAAAGTCATTGCCACTATAAGGATCAGCATGTTAGTTTCCAAGCTTTACATGGTGGAGTTGAAACTACAAGACCATCTCATTCACTTTCCCCAGCACTTTTATTATTATAACCCCCGCCTTTCAGGTGAAAGGCTGTCCAAGCCCTTCGTAAGTTGGCCAAGTTTGCTAAGCCCAAGCTACTACACCCATCTGGGTTCCCATTTCCTCTTACCTGCATGGCAACCAGCAGCCTTCTACCTGTCTGCCACCTGTGTCTCATCCTAATCATGTTCCTCTGTGAGTCACATGTGACCTCTAGACTCCTCTCCAGTCCCTTCCAGCTTACTTTATGTCAGCCATAGGGACTGTTTCCAATGATCAGGATGGCATTTTTCTTTACTCCTGAAGTGAGCAGACCCTTTTCAGACTCCAGGTCTTCTGAGATGGAATGTCACTGCCCCATGTCACTATCCAGGAATCTCTGTCTCAGCCTTTTGGCTTTTCCTTGATACTATTTTGATACTATTCATTATTTATAGCCATTTCACTGGGTTGTTTTTCTTTCCTGTAATACATAGTAGTTAGTTGTTATGCCTCATGAGGGTAAGGATCTCATATTATTCTCTTGCATCACAAGATCAAGTATAAGGTAAGGCACATAGTAGGTTTTCAACAAACATTTTTGAATGAAGGAGTACATAAGATGAGTTTCTGGTCTGTTGAATGTATATTTTTTCAGAATTTTTTCAGGAGGTGTAGAGAGGGAGGTGTGTGTGTGTGTGTGTGTGTGTGTGTGTGTGTGTGTGTGTGTGCATGATATGTGTGTTCTGTCTACATGTTCATTTGTATGTATGTATGTGTACAGATACACATGTATGTGCATGCATGTGGAGGTGATAGCTTGACATCAGATGTCTTCTTCAATGCGTTACACTATTTTTTCAGGAAGGGTCTCTATTGAACCTGGATATCACCAGACTGGGCATGCTGGTGAGACAGCAAGCTCCACAGATCCTCCTGTCTCTGCCTCTTCAGTACTGTGATTACAGGTGGCAACTGCTATACCTGGCTTTCAGGGGATTAGAACTCAGGTCCTCATGCTTACGTGGCAACCAATGGACTGAGCCCTCTCCACAGCCTTTGAGAAAGGACAGTTGTTTTTAACTAACAGCAATAAGAACAGCTAAGATATGTACTTTCTATTGCCTGGCATTGCTCTAAGCCTTATTTTATTAAATAATTTATCTTATTCCAAGGTACATAATTTCCAGTTTATGAGAGCACTTAAGTAAGGGCCAAAGTATAGATTTGACTCCAACAGTCTAGACTCCGGGCTTGTGTGTGCTTGACCTCAAACCTCCATCATCTCTCAGAGCCTGATGCATCCTGACACATCTCTTGTACTCAAACTCATTAGCTCAATCATGAGTCTTAGTCCATAACTGGAAGTAAAGTTGAGTGAGGGGCAACAAACATTCTTATGGTCTAGGAATACCTTTAGAAGGTATACTGCAGGAGGATTTTTGTTTGTCTTAATAGAATGGAGAGTATATTTATGATCAATGTTTGATTTTAGATGTGAGAAAACAAAAGCAAGTAGGTGACACCTAAATGCTATAATGAACTTAGGGGAACTAATTGCCTTTAGGTCTTAGGTTGGTGTCTCTGCCAGTCTTTCATGGCACAAGCATGACTGTTGAGGAAAGAGATAAAGTCTGGGAAGCAAAGACACATGGAAGCTGAGAAGAACGGCTGTGTGAAGGGATGGAAACCATACTTTGTGTATCTAAAATGGCCCAAAGACATGGAAGTTAACATGTTTGTCCTTGTATTGAATTAAAAAATGAATATACAAGCTTGGTCTCAATAGTGAGTTCCAGGCCCTCTAGGCCTGTTCCCACTCCACCTCCCCCAAAGAATATACCAGCATCTATCATGATTTATCAAAATGACTCTGCAACTCCAAGAGAACTCAAAGAGAAGTTGCCTTGGTAAAATGCTTTCAGCTCTTAGGTTTATTTTATTTTGTCTTTAAACCTCCTGTCTGACACAATATTATTTAAAAATGAAGTTAGTAACTGATAGAAGATCCGTGATGCAAATAAGAGACTGAGTTACTTGTGCAGTGAGATGACTGACACATTTTCAGCACATCACCTCTACCACCACCACCACCACAGCACAACTGTCTGGAATGGATAAAATATAGGTTCCTAAACAGCAGCCTGAAAGTGTGGTTTGAGTGAGGGATCTCATATGAAGTATGCATAGGTTCAAATCCTGGTTCTACTAGTTTTATTCACCATTGGTTTTATTCTACCTTTTGAAAATGAGGATATCCACTTCCCTGTGTTAGACATACTGCTGGCACTATTTTATTTTTATGGCTATGGCATGGATAATAGAGCAGGCCTAGTCTGTGGTCAGTGCCCAGAACTTGTTAGCTGACATCATCATAGATACTTCATCAAGCCAAGGATATTGCATTTATGTGTATCCTTGGGTAGGTACCACCAAGCATGTACTATGAAGGAGCAAAACAAAACTTACCCCAAATTCGAAGACCTGGATCCTGCTTTCAGCTCAGCTAGTGATACGGTCAAGATGACTATTTTTTTCTCAGCCTCAATTTCTCAGTAAAATTTGTAAGCCAGAGAGGTTTATTGAGCTCAAGTGATAGGATTGATATGAAAACAAGTAAAATGTAAAGGAATACTCAAGTTATATGGAGTATATATGCTGGATTCTGAGATGTTGTCTGGATGAAGAAGATGTCTGAAGAGGAAGATCATATTGACTTTTCAGCTCGTATTCATGATTATTTCTGTGAATAAAAATGACAAGAGCCTTGGAAACTAATTGACACAGATAAAGGACTCTCTACACTAATGATATACTTTAAACCACAAACGGTCCTCACTGCGCAGATGCTTGGGTCCCTCTCACTGGGTTTGCCAATGGTAGAACATGATCTGTATTTTAAAAAATGTCCAATATATTGTTGTCTAACATATATTATTGAATGTGCAGCCAGGGTTAGAAAACAATTAATTAGACTTAGGTGTGTAACCTACCAAGAAGTGCTGGACTTGAAGCCACAGGCTGTGGGATTTGTCTTAAATTTTGTCACTAACTAGGAAGGAAAATTAAGAAAAAAGTCATTGAAGATTGCAAAAGATCTTGAACACTTTCTCTCTCTATTTAAGACCAAGACAACTGGTTGTTAAATTAATCTAGGTCATCTGAAGTGGTATCATAGGAGATTCCAGAAACAGATTTGTGAATCTGTAAAATTAGCAGAATGTGATTTTGAGGCTTCAGTTCATTTTCCTGTAAGTCAACTGATACATTTTGTCTTGAAAATGAGTGCTTGTATTGACTAATATCTAACCTCTGGTAGAGTCTTAAAAATATTGGTTGAATAATTAAATAATCACAATGACCACCCAACATTTTGGCCTTACCCACCTCACATGGAATAATCTGAAAGTCTAGTCAAAGAACACTAAGAACAGAATGTGAAGACATTGCACTAAGCCACAATTTCTAAGAAACTGCCATCAAAATTCGGTCCTGGAGCTTCTGGAAGGCTTAAAGCCTCAGCAAGAGTTCACTGGCGGTATACATCATAGGGCCAAGCACAGGGAAGACTCTGCTTGCCTTGGGAGTAAGTAGAAATGTTGGGAGGGGTATAAGAATGGACAAATCTTATTTTTATCTAATTACCAAATTCAATCTTCTTGCAATTCTGTTTTGCATAAATAAAAACATAAATTTTGACTTATTTTTCAGATATGATTTTCTCATCTCAGAACAGTAGTAAAAGTCAGTGAAAGTACTGCAACTTGAAGCTGTGTGTGAATCATGGTTTTCTGCAAATCACAGCTCAATAGCCTGGGAAATGTAATTTACACAGTCTCAATTGTTCATTCATAAAATACGGAGAATTACAACTACTTGAGAACAGATTAGACAGTGTGCATAATGTATTTAGAGTATAGTTAACATTTAGAAAATAAATGTTAAATATCAACATTATTACATTGTAAAGGTAAGCTTATATGAAAGAATAATTCTTAAATGTAGAGATGTAAAGCACACATTGTTTTCAAACAACAAAATTTCAAGAAAATAAACCAAAATTGGCAGTTCAAAAGATGGAATTTCTATGAACCATTAATTAGACAAAAATAAAATTACATGGGTTCTGGGATATCCAACTCAGATCCTCATGCTTGCAAGGCAAACCCTTTCCTGGATAAGCCACCCCACAGCCCTCTAAAGCAGCCTTCAACAGTATGTTTTTTCACCTTGCTAGTGCATCTAACAAAGAGACTGGCCCACTGGACTTGTGCTTTGGGCTTGAGGTTCTGGGCTAAAGTTCTAACTCTGTTAAGTTGTATTTATGTGATCTTGAACCTGTTACCTGTTCTAAGTGTATATTGGCTTCTTGGGGTATTGTAAGAAATGGTCACACAAAGTGGGTGGCTTAAAATAACAGAAATTTATTCATTCCATTCTGGAGGCTAGAAGTCCCAAATCAAGGTGTCTGCCTTGGTACGCTTCCTCTGAAAGCTCTAGAGATGGGTTATTTGCTTCTTCATTCTAGAAGCTTCTCATGTTCTTTGACTCCTGTCTCCATCTTCACTGGGCTTCACCTATACCTGTGTCTCCATGAGGAATGCTTGTGTGTGTCTCTGCTTTATAATAAGGATAAATAAGATGAACTTCATATTTAATTATATTTTTAGAAACTTTATTCCCAAATGAGGTCACATGTGCAGATATTGAAGGCCACATGCACCGGTGTACAGGTATTGCAAATTAGAACTTCAATACAGCTTTTTTTGTGGCAGGAACTTATTCAAGCCAGTTTTCAGACTATGAAATGGAGATAATAATAGTTTCAGTTAGCTGTTTCTTTTGCAAGGGTTAAGTGGCAACTATGTCCAGGGCATCCTACAGTGCCTGCTACATACCTCTGACTCAGAGTATTCACAGCCCTTTATGTCTCTCTCCACACTCTTTCTATCATTTTTTTCTTCCATGTAGATACCCCAGTTCCTGTCATGGTCATTTATTTTTGCTCAGGTTTGAAACAGAAAACACACACAAAGCCAAATATAACTTGATCCATGCTTCCATTCATTAATCTAGAAGATGATTTTGAAGTGATCCTTTCAAACTAATTTATTTCCCTTTTACAGGATGTGTAGAAGGGACTCATAGTCCAGTGACAGGTAAAAGACCACTTTACACTCACCAGAACACAGTCCCCAAGTCTCCCATGAGCACAGTTTCTTTCAAAGAAGAAATTCATGGAGAAGCCTGTTCTTCGCTGTCACCATCCAGGGAAATGGATAAAGGTGATTTGGTCTTTACTGTCAAAAAGAGAATGCAGAAGCAACCTAGAGGACCACCCAAGCAGGCCTGGACCAGCTCACTTCTGGAAAAGCAAGCTACAAATAAACCTCTTGAAAGATCACACTCAGTGAATCCCACTTCCTCAGAAGCTGCAGGTAGACACATACCATGTCAGAACCATCTCTTGGGCAACTCCAAGGGAGATTCTGGTAGGTATCACATTGTGGTTTCTAACGTTTCTTGTCTCAATTTTCTGGTTTTAACTACAATATAAACGAAACCACAGGTTATTGAATCAATGGTGAACCATATTCTAGAAGTGTGACAAGAGCTGTATTGGTGAGACCTTAGGCTACTTGTTGACAAGCATTACATTTGAGGAGATATCAGGTGCATATTGATGACAAGTTATTGATAAGTCAGTCAGGTGTTGCACCAAATAGTAGCAGTGACATCATTATAGCCCCCATATATGTATAGACTCTATGTTGAGCATTTTATTTACAAAACCAACACACAACATTTAGGCAGCAGACTTCCTACTTTACAAATAAAGAAGCTGTGAATTAATAGGGTAGGGTAATATGTGTGATAATTAAGTGTTTCAACTTTAACTACCATAGTAGGAAAGATTATTAAAAGTAAAGAAACAAAATATGGGGAAATAGTTCAGTGGCTAAGGTATTTGAAAGGCCTGAGTTTGAATCTCTAGAACCCATGTGAGCCGGGCATATGGGCACGTGTCTGTGATCTCAGTGGTTCAAGTGTGAGAATGAGAGGCCGAGGAGACACGGGAATCTTTGGAAGCTCACAGAACAGCAACCAGCCTGGACAGTGGTGAAAGAAAAACAGAAAAAATGGGGAGGGTGTCTCCAACAGATGAGGTTGTCCGCTGACCTTCACACACATGCTGTTGCATGCACAAGTCTGTGTGCACCCACGTGTGTTTACACATGCACGCATACGGTAGGCATACAGGTACACAGGCATATACCTGGGTGCACAAACACAATACTTTTAAATGGAACATAAGAAAAGGGTTTTGGAATTGAAGATTCGCTCAAGTCTCAGCTCTCTCCCACATCAATTCTGTAGCCATGATACAGTTCCATGGGTGTTTCTTGAGCTTAGTCTTTTCATCCATAAATCAAGGATAATTAGTGCTATGAAGACTACTTTTACTTGGAGGGTTCATTTTAAAAAATTCCCTGAACGCAGTAGAGACTGTATGGTGTTGGTGGTGTTTATATCTAGGAACTGTTATATAGAAGGATTGGATTGGTGTTATGTAGCCTTTTTGTAATTTTTTTTGGGGGGGAGGAGGAGAGAGATTTCACTCCAAATGTTAAGACAGGTTCTGTAAGATGGTCTGCTGACACTGAGTCAGAGAACCTTTTGTTTCTGGGATGTTGGACCCAATGATGGGAAGCAGATTATGCCAGTTGGTCAACACTTCTTAAAAAATGTATGTGTGTATATGTTTATGTGCATACAGGTGCACATGCATACCTGCATGCATGTGTACGTGTGTGTGTGTGTGTGTGTGTGTGTGTGTGTGTGTGTGTGTGTGTGTAGGTCAGAGGAAAACCTCATATCTCATTCTTAGGAGTCTGCCTCCTTTTGAGACAGGGTTCATAGGTCCAAATCTCCCTAATTAGGTTAGACTGGCTAGCCAGAGAATCCTGGGGACCCTCCCATCTCCACCACCCCCAACTCTGAGATTGTAAATACCTGTTCCCACAGCAGGCATTGTCACATGGGCTCTGGGGATCTAACCCAGGTCCTCATGCCTATGAGGCAAGCAGTCTATCAACCAAGCCATCTCTCCAGCCTGGTTAACTTTTTGAGTCTTGCTCTGTAAAAGGCAATGTTCCGATGTGAACATGCACCTTCAGCTCTACTCCAAATGATCCTTCCACTGAGATAGAAAATGTGACTTTCTCATGCCATAGTAGCAGATTTGGAGGCTGTTGGGGTTCTGCTTCTGTAGGGTTGAGGTCAGGATTCAAGCCTCCTACCCCAACTCCGGGTTGGAACATCCTTGTACTAACAAGTTAACAGGGGAATAAATGGTGATTCTTCAGCCTTAAGCACTTTCTATGTTCTCAGTGCTTAACACTTTGTGTGATCTTCCCTCAGACATTCAACTAGTTTATTTCTCCATAGTCAAGTCTTTAGTGAAGTTTGACAATCTTGGTCCTTCATAAGTTTTATTTTTGCTTTATTTTTCTCTTAGGATTTAGCACCAAATTAAGACTTCTAAGCTTTCTTATTTCTTATTCATGAGTCAGCTTCCTTCTCCTTTCCCCTCCTCTCCCCACAAAGAGACTGTAGGCTATGTAAGTGCAGAGATAATGTTCGCCTCATTCTCTTTTGTGTCCCTGATGTCTTGAATGCTGTTGGGTCCCTACCAGGTCCACATATGTTAGTCAATGAAGAAATTAATGAACAAATTTAATTTCACCAGCAATCAAGTGCCACAAATAGTGGGAGCTCCATGTTCCCTGTGAGAACACAGAAATTCAGGGCAGCTGATGTTTCAGGACTGGACTCTGATGGCCTGGATTTTGTTAGACTCCACCGTCACACTGAACCTCCTGCTGGTCCAATGCATCATCATGATTACTGGAGTCCTTCAAAGGAAAGGATGTCCTTTTTCAGCTTAAGAGATAGGAGAACATGCTCTGCCTAGCTCATGTCCTATCTGCTGAATTTCAGAATTTCAGTAGATTCTTCATGTACTGAATATGGACAATAATTAAATATATACTATTTATATACTAGGGCTGGAAGTCCATAATAACAGTTATTATTAGGAGCTTGCACAGCACCGAGTTTGAAAGCCTTCACTTACTTAGACCTTTGGAAGTGTTCCATTTTTTTTTTTTTTTTTTTTTTTTTTTCCGAGACAGGGTTTCTCTGTAGCTTTGGAGCCTGTCCTGGAACTTGCTTTGTAGACCAGGCTGGCCTTGAACTCACAGAGATCCACCTGCCTCTCCCTCCTGAGTGCTGGGATTACAGGCATGCACCACCACTGCCGTGGGAAGTGTTCCATTTTTATGTCCAGGAATAATTCTTACTTTGGATCAACCAGATTCAGTAAGCTGTTGTTTTGTTTTGTTTGTTTGACAGGTACATTGAGTGCACAGTGGAAGATCAGTACCTACTAGGCACAAAGCAATGTGGTGGGAATCCACTTTAACTCCTTAGAGATATACTGGCTATTTGACACCCAGTGTTAGGTGACACTGTGCATTCTGATTTTATTCTATTTTGAACTGGAAAATAATTCTGTGGGTTGTTTCAAATATTTTAGGATTTTCCCTGTTACTAAAAAGCCCATTAGAGAACTGCAGGAAATGATTTAAAGAGTATAAATTATGTTAATTTATTAGTGAAGGACTAGACTTCTAATGTGTGTAGATCATGTGTAGAGTTTCTCAAACTAAAATGGAAGACTAGATACATAAAATGCATATAACACTGGAAGTGTGATTGGGGAAAGAATAAAAATTCAATTTGATATTAATGTCAGCATGAGGGTGTGGTGTTGGGTAGACTCAGCTTCGGGGCCATCTATTTTGTGTTTTCGTTTCAGCTGGCTTTACAGTTTCTAATAAAATTCATGGCATAGCTCACTTCTGAGTTTCCTTTCAGATCCCCAGCTGTCAGTCTGAGCGGGCCGTTGATCCTCGCTAGCACATCTATCGTGATTTCTCTTTACCAACTTCCCAGAGTCAGAAGCTCCTGTGCCGCCTTAGTCACCAAGCAAGCCCTTCTCTTTCTCTCGGAAGGTTTGAACAGGTTCCCTTGAAACCGTTCTTGCCAGCAAAGGACTAGTCAGTGATTGGACTGTGTGACAGCGTGGTCAGGGGATTTTCTTCTCTCTCTCCATCCCAGCCGCAGTCCCGTGACCCTTGTCTAGGCTCAGGTTCTAGTATCACTTTGCTTGACTTCCAGGTCCTGTGTTGAGACCCTTCACCGCCATCGGCCTCTGCAGAAGTACCAGCCAGAACTCCTTTTCCCCACAGATCAACTATAAGACTTCCTTGGAATCTGAGCAGCAGAATCAAGTGGCAGCCTCGAGATCCTGGACAAACACAGATTCCTTAAGCGTCCGCGGAAGTGCAATCGGAAGGGGCTTGGTTGCAGTAACACCAGAGATGACCCCCAAACATTCTCATATCGCCAAAGAACATAGGTCAGAGACAGCTCTCGCCTTCCGTGGCCGTGCAGCCCAGGAGCCCCTGCCTATGCTCGTGGGCTCTTCTACCCATTTATTTTCCAGGAAGTTAATGAAGGTTTGCTCCTCAGCAGCCCCGCGCCCACCTCGGGGCTCCCTTAGGGCTTGTTCACAGACTCTTTCGAGGCCGGTGGTGAATGCTCACTTACACTGACTGCTGAGAAAGAATTGTTCTGCTAGCATGGCCCATCTTCCAATCAATGCCTGCTCCGAACAACAGAAAGGGCCTCAGATGTATTGGGTTTCCATAGAACCATTGTTAGGCTTTGTGAAGCATTTTTGAACCTAATAAATAATGTCAAAAGTCTCTATCGAAGCCAAAAAATGTTCTTTTTGAAGCATTTGTAATAGTATTTTGCTCTACCCTGGTCTCCCACTGTTACAAAGAATCTGCACTGCACAATAAGGATCGGTTGCACGGCGTGCCGCTTTGCAGCGTGGCCTGCTGGGAAGGTCAGGCTTTTGTTTTGCTGATACAGGTAAAAGGTTTCATTTGCCAGCCTCTGTTTAGGGCTAAGGATAGTTTCTAAGGGCCTTTAGGATGTCTAAGCAGACGTTTGGAAAACATAATCGAATGCCTGTAATTTAATAGTTAACATGAAATTTGATTACACCAGAAGTGCCTAGGGAAATTCTTCAGGCTATATGAAGGGTTTAGTGTCAGAAACCTGAAGCCAGATCCTAGCTGGAGGCTTTGAAACACTTGGAAGTAAGTTTAATTTTTTTTTAAAGGAAAAGATTCCAAAGTTTCTGATTAGTAATAAAAAGTCTGGCAACTTAGGAAATGTACTACCAAACTGGCCATTTTAATAACACATTTAAAATGTTTTGGAGTAGCTTAACAGACTTACATGGCTACTTTTCATCACAATATAGTGTTTGATACTTTATCAGTGATTTAATTGGATGACATTTGTTCCTTTTAATGTTCGTAGAGAAATAGGAACCAGTCTGATCGATATCCGTCCACAGTCTTGCAGTTTCCCCAACAGGCTTGGCTTTGGGAAATCAGATTCATGAAGATTATAAAGATTAACTGTATTAATATTTCCCCTTTAGTTCAATAAATATGTATGCATATATACAGGTAAAAATAAGCCTACATTTGAGACATCATACCTCATGTTCAAATTCAATTCTCAGAATTCGTCTTTTTAAAAAAGATTTATTATTATTTTTATAAATCTTATGTGTATGAGTGCTTACCTACACGTATGTATATGCACCACATGTATGCCTGTTACCCAAGGAGGTCAGAAGAAGGCATGGGATCCCTTGGAACTGGGCTTGCTGGTGTTCTGAGCTGCCATGTGGGAATTGAACTCAGGTCCTCTGCAAGAGCAGCAGATGCTCTTAACTGCTGATCCATCTTTTCAGCACCACAAGTCTCAGAATTTCATCGGTAGTGAAGTGCTGCTGTGGGGAAAGGGCACTGCATTTAGGAATCTGTTTAGTCTCCTGAAAATTATTTAATTGATAAAAATGGTATTTTTCGATGAGTAAGAAACTTTAGAAAAAGTGACATTCGTAAACTCTAAGACTTTTCTGGTTAATGCGATTTTTAAGGTGCAATGCTTCTCTGATTATTTGTTGTTAGCATGGTTTATTATGAGAAAACTTGCAGATTGTATCCCAAGCATCAAGTCACCAAAGTCCATGTGACAACTTCAAGTTTAACCTCATGCCCTTTGATTGGAGAGCAGTGTGTAGATAAACTGATGGGTTTATATAGAGATTTGGGATATTTCAACATGTGCTTTAACTATGAGTTAGCACACAGTGTTTACAAAGCAGGAGGACATTGCCTAAGGAGATTAAAAAACAATGAACCAAAATTCATAATAGCTGATGCTAAAACAGAAACTGGACTTGACATGGTAGACAGACTCCCTATCTACTGAGGTGTAAATAAGTGAATTTATCAAGATTCAGTGCAGAAAAGGCAATTCTGTCCAGAATTGACAAAAGACATACAGGCAAAAGATACAAATATGAGTATATTACAGTTGGAAACAGCTTCCCAAATCCAGTCCATGGCATACTAGAACTAGAAAGATGTGGTATGGCATGGGGAGTCTGTGTCCAAGTCTTTGAGGGTGGCTCACTGTGATCTCTCTCTGGGGGCCACACTAACATATTAGACCCTAGATAAATTTCACAATAAAATTTCAATGAACTATTTAACTAAGTGCATATGCACTTTATTTATCAGAGACCTCTGGAATGTGTACATGTATTTTTGTTTTGAGACGGCTTCTCTACATAGCCTTGACTGTCCTGGAACTATGTAGACCAGGCTGGCCTTGAACTCACAGAGATCCCCCTGCCTCTGCCTTCCAAGTGCTAGTATTAAAGGCATACACCACCATGCCCATCATGTACATGTATTCTTAAAATATTATATATTAATATCTTATAACACTAGTGTTCTGTGAAATACATATGAAACAACATTTTAGAAAACATTTCTCTATGCATGCCAGATCCATGTATACTGGTAAGGTTCATGGTAAGAATTTCCTTTCAAATAACTGGGATAAATATCAGAGACCACCAAGAAATCCTTCAAGAATCCATTTTAACTTGACTAGTGAATGAGGCGTCTCTGGCTATTTCCTGTCTTTGAGTACATGTATTTGGGAGGAAACTTAATTGGTTCAACTCAGAAAATACTTAGTGATGGATAAGAAAGTACTTCTAATCTTGACCGGCCCAGACATGAGCTTTTATGCTGAACCTGGTTCCAGAACTTAGATACGAAGGTAAGTGTACCGAGCTATTTCCCATTATTTGGAAAACAGTGCTGGATTATACATTCACAATTCAATGTTAGAAAATACATAACATGTACTCACATACAACCCAGACAGGGAGGACAGGAATGAGGTCTCTCATATACTATGGAAAATTGTTTTATAGGTTCAGAATTACAGCTTGTTCTTTCTACAAGGATCTGTGAGTTCATTCACAGCATTTATTACCACATATACTCTAGGTGTCTTAGAAACAATATGAAATTTCCTCTTTGTGGAAAAGTAATTATCTGAAAACCACATTTGAAAGTATGATATTGATGGACATAAAATGCTGGTACATTAGAGGAAGAGGATATTTGAGAGAGACTGACAAAGCATTTCATAAATCAGGAATGTTTTTGTAACATAAAATAAATAATTGAAAAAGAAGCAAAATAGAGTCAATGTTTGTTGCATACTAGTGGTTATTCTAAGTATTTGATATTCCCTAATAATTTATTTCTTACAATGACTTTATGAAGTAGTTTCTGTTGTCTCCATTTTGCAGATAAAGATTTATTTCTAATAATAATGACTATATATAATAATAATAATAACATACAAAAATAAGCTCAAACTATATTATAAAATTCTATCCTATATATTACTATAGCTGGTATATTTATATATATGGGGTGTGTACATTTTATTAATATCTATAATTATAATTGCATACCATGCTGTTTATCTATAGATAAGGTAATTATAGGAATTTGCCTAAGTCCTTGCCTGAGAACATAGTGGAGAGAAGGAGATCATAATTGTGGGCTGACAATACAGTATGTTTCAGAGCAAAGCAGCATTGGGGTTCTTCGTACCCAGCTCTTTGTTTGAAATGGCAATGACCCTGTGAATGAAGGCTCAGAAGATAAGGGGAGGTGAGTCTGGAGTTTATATGAGATTCATCATTTCAAGATTAGTGGAATTGTCCAACATCAAACTCTTGAAGGTGACAGAAGGAAACATTATAGAAGGCAAGAAAGTGTCCTGTGATTGTGACTGGAGCTTGGCACTATTTTCTCTGACCCAAGTTTCTTCACTGTTAAGCTAGGCTGGCCTATTTGATTTGCTGTAAAGAAGATGAAACTTGATAATCAAGCCAATGCATCTTGAAAAGCAAGAGTGGTGTGCAAATGTCAGTTATTATTCCATATTGGCACATGAGTAATGTCAATAATAATTAGCATTCCTGTTATCACTGGTCGTGCTGGACCAACCAATGCATGGTGCTTGTGGCGTTCTATCTGCTTTATATTGTGCATTGCTTCTGGTGATCATACCGCCATATGTTCCTCTCAGAAGTTTTTAGAAATGATATTGTTCACCTTCATCACAGAACCAGGAGGGAGCAGTAGGATACCATTTACCAAGCAGGAACTGAAACTCACCGTGTGGCCTCTGACTGTTTCCCTCACCCAAGCTCACAATCACTGCACTGCAATAGCTTACATAGTTTAATATTTCATAAAATTGACAAGTTAACTGTTCACATAGACTCTTCAATACATTTATTTAATTTTATTTCTTTTGAGAAGGTGTCCTGCTATGTAGCCCAAATTGCCCGGAATTCCTGGTTCTTCTGTGTCCAACTCTTGAATGTTAGCTTTGCAGATAGTCATGTCTGGCTGAACTTTAAGTGTAGAAAAGGTCAGCTTAAAGAATGGCAGTCAGCATTCTCCAGGTGTGATCTCTTAGCTGACTCTCTATAAAAGATCATGAGATTTCACACAGAGGAAAAAGAATAAGGCAATTTTATTAAAATCTATTGATTGCTTGATTGATTGGTTTTTTGAGACAGGGTTTCTCTGTATAGTTTTGGTGCCTGTCCTGGATCTCACTCTGTAGACCAGGCTGGCCTTGAACTCACAGAGATCCGCCTGCCTCTGCCTCCTGAGTGCTGGGATAAAAGGTGTGTGCCACTGCGGCCTAGCTAAAATTTATTTTTGTTTTATGTGTATGGGTATTTTGACTGCACATATGTCTGTGCTCTGCAGCAGAGGCCAGAAGAGAGAACTGGATCATGGGGAACTGGAGTTACACACAGTTGTTAACTGCCACAGATGCACTGAGAATTGAACCTGGGTCCTCTGGAAGAACAGTTGGTGCTCTTAACGGTGAATCCACCTCTTCAGCTCTAGGGCGATATTAATTGTAACTACAAAATGTATGTTGAAGATCTGAAGTAATGAAGGGCCCAGAAAAGAGGTTGTTCGGGAAAGACGACATTAGGAAAACTGCTCCATAGTTCTTTAGATGTATGCCATCTCTTTTTCACAGTCCCAGGTCTTTGTGAAATGTGATCATCTTCAACTCTTTTACGTTTTCCGGGTTCCTTTTGCCCCGTCACTAAGCCCCCATTCCTTTCCCCCTCAATCCCCAACCTATATTTTCCCTCTCAGGGAATCAATCTGATTTTGTAACTTAGGAAATTGGATGTCAGCCCTGAAGAGTTGGTGAAGTCCTGGCTGGGCACTTACATTTTAGGGAGTTGTGGTTACAGCTTTGAGAGCTGAGCCAATCCAATCAACACTAATTGTTCTCATCATGTTCTTGGGCCTGGTCTGGCAATTTTGACTAAAAGAAAACTAATCCTTTCCCTTGACAAGCTAGACCAAGTATGAGAATTAGTTCTTTCATTCATTCTATAAAATTGATTGAATACCTACTATGTGCTGTTTATTTATTTGTTTATTTATTTATTAATATAGCAGTAAAAATCCATTTTGGCCAAGTAAGTATTGATAATGAGTCATGTATAATGACTCAATTACATTCAGGTTGATAGTCCTTTAGAAATTGTTCTGAAATCTTAATTTTCAAAAGTTTAAAGTTCACTTGTTGTCAATTATAAACCAAACTAAACAGCCAGTTTATCTCATTCACGTATTTTGATGAAGATATCTCAATTCATTTTACCGATTATAAGTATTATCTTGACCCCTGCCGTATAGTGTTAAGCGAAACTGATTAGTCACTATGACACCAGGTATAGTTTATGGGCATAGTATCACCCCAAATCCTAAACTCCAAACTCAGTTTACCTAGAAGATTTTTGAAGGAGGATTTTGAAGTGTTACAGTGAATTAAATGCAGTGGTGACTCAAGCCATTTGAGTTGGAATAACTATAGAAGGCTTCTCATGGTAGAGTTTGAACTTAATTTTGGAGAGTAAAAGATTTGGGGGACATGAGCTCTAGTGTAAAGAGTAGGAGGTACCAGCCAGGGGCCAACCAGTGTTTGTGGATGCAGAGACGTATACATTTTGAATAGACACCTTTAAGGAAAAGAATGCACAAGTCTGGAGAGTGTTGGCAAAGGACCGGAAGCTGAGATCTCTTTGGGTGCTTTGTCAATCTGTTCCTGAGCAAGAACAAGGGTGTGGCTAATTTTTTTAAAAATGAAATGAAATGTACCCAATGATGTATAAATAAATGTGTTGGCACATGGGAAAGGAGAAGAAAGGAGGAGCTGGGGCCTTGTGGAGATGCTTATGTGTTTTATTGTTTGTAAATTTGAAAACTGATAACCAAAGCAAGCCATCTTTAAAAGTAAATGTAGGCACAGTGTGGATAGTCTTTGGTGTACAGTCCAAATACATCTTTAAAGAATGAATCTAGCTGTGGGTTTAACCTGTAGCACCAAAAACGGGACAAGAGTGGATCCAACTGTGACTGTCCTTTGGGAGGAATGGCCTTGTCATCTCATGCTTCTACAGTCCATTGCTAAAGCTTAAAGCTTTGACAGTCATAAATGCTTAAATGAAAAATTCAATGAAGAGGAAAAATGTGTTTTATTGTGAAATTTACCTGGGTTGCTTAGGGGTAGACTTTCTTTAGAGTTCAGGGATGCACTTGAATTTAAAAATATTAAGGTGAATACACGACAATTAAGGTATCAATTTCAGTCTGACTACAATAGCATATTTTTCAGTATTTTAGAAAGTTTTTCAGAATATTTTATAAACTGCTGAAAATAATTCTGAAAGTCACACATCATGCCCTTAAAGCTGTACCAGTCACTTCTAATTTTTATTGTAGTACCATTGCTCCCTCCCAGTTTTATTTATTTTTTTATAATCCTTATTTTTTTTTTATGTGTATGGGTGTTTACCTGCATGTACATGTGTGGAGCAGCCAGTGATCTTTTTTTTTTTCTTTCTTTTTTCTTTCTTTTTTTGACAAGGTTTCTCTGTGTATCTTGGAAGCCTGTCCTGGAGCTCACTCTGAAGCCCAGGCTGGCCTCAAACTCACAGAGTTCCACCTACCTCTGCTGGGATTGAAGGTATGTGCCACCACTGCCCGACGCAGCCAGTGATCTTAACTGTGGAGTCAACTCCCCAGCCTCTTCCCATTTATTTTCATGGCTAAAAGGAAACTTCTGAAGGCAGGTGGTGGTATGAGAATGTAAAATTTGAAAGCACAAAGGCATGATAAATTATTTCACCAATTTGAAAGTTCCATCATTTTGGTTTTAGTTTGATAGAAGTTCATTTTGGAGGCCAGGATTACTGACACACCCCCTCCCTTTTCACACTGGAAGAAACTGAAAATAGAGAAGTTAGGTTACTTGTCCAAAGTCACATGTGAGCACAAGGTGGATCCAGGTCACACACCTTCGGGCTGACTCACGTCTGCCATGCTGCTTCCCCCCATGCCAGCTATCCTCAGCTCTCTAGTCTTCTAGAATTACACAAAAATAATAACTATTGTTCAAGTGCACCTCCTCCAGCTGCTTGTAAATAATTTGCTTAAATATGATACATATTTCCTAAAGTACATCCAGAAAATATAGTTTTTAGAGGCAAAGTCTCATTGTAGCTCCGGCTAGCCTGAACTCATGGTGTTCTTGAATTTGTGGCCATCCCTCTTTGTCATCCTCCCAAGTGCTGAAATTACCACGGTGTCTGCCCAGAAAATAGAAATCTTGACAATATAAATGCTTACACGAAGCAACCCTTTCTTGCATGTTTTTAAAAATCCATATTTTCTCATTTTGCCCTAACTTGTGCTTATCTCAACCCAGAGTGTGTCTGGGTGTTTGGAATGGCAAAAGCTATCCCTAACGGTCAATTAACTGGTCCCCCGCCCCTTAATTCTTCTTCAGGGTGAATCAGAAATTGGCATAGCATACTAGTTGCCTCCTTCCCACACCTCTGGGTTAAAGCTGAATTCTTTGAGATTGAGACGTGTGTGTGTGTGTGTGTGTGTGTGTGTGTGTGTGTGTGTGTGTGTGTGAGAGAGAGAGAGAGAGAGAGAGAGAGAGAGAGAGAGAGAGAGAGAGACTTTAACAATGTTCCCTTCACATGTCCATGCATAGACTCAACAATTGCTTGTTGACCTATTTTAACCTCTTTTGAGCGTCATCTTCAAAGTGTAACTGTCCTTGACAATGAAAGAGACCTTCCTATTGTCTGGTCCTTCCAGGCAATCTTTAGCGTGGATCTCAATGGCTTTCAGATTGGGGGTTGGCAAGAGGAAGGAGACAAAGTAAGCTGTTGTTCCTGAGTGACTTTTCTAAAGTTTCCCTTTCTCTCTTAGAATGGGGGCATTTCTATAGAAGATGACAGACGTTTTGACAGGTGCAATATGCTTTGAACTGTTGTGTCCGATAATTCTTTTGTCTTGGCTTGCCCCAGTACAATGGTACATCTTAGGATGCTGATATGCATATTGTTTGCTTTTCATTTAGTGTGGTGAAGCCTTCCTTCTTGTCTTTTCTCCACCTCTCTCTTTAGGCCCTTTGCATGCATGTCACTAACCCAGATGGCAAGGCCAGCATTAGTGCAAGGCATACTCCCCCCACAGCCCAGCCCATCTCCTTTTTTAGAAAATGTAAATCATTTCCTTCATGGTTTCCTCATTACCCTTTTAAAAATGGAATAAAAGAAAGAGAAATTACCTGAAGGTAAGAAAAAGGCAAACATTATATATGACCCAGTCACTTGATGGTCACAATCATTATTTACCTATTGGAGCATATCCTTTCTGATATTTTCCTTGGCACACCCAGACACAGAACTATTTTATAAAAAAGGAACTCCTGCTATACATATTGTTCTAGAAACTCATTTCCCTCCATCAAATATACTGTGTTAAATACATTTTATATATCTTTGTTTTGTATTCTTTACACTTACAATGTAAATTCTTAATTATGGAATTGGCTAGTTAAAACACATTTGGTATCTTTTGTCCTGGTCCAGATCAGTTGCTAAGTACTTTATCTAATGTGCTTTCTGATTGGTAGAAATTAAGAAACAGTGATGTTACTTAGAAAAGATTTAGTTCAACCCACAGGTCTACACAGAGATTCTAAGTTAAATCATCTTCATTTTGATTTAAGTGAGTTTGATCTACACTGACTTTTTCTGCATTGGTGTAAATGTGAGCACGTTTTTCAACTGGAACACTAGAGGACTGCTCTTTAGGAATCAGAATTGGGGCCATCCTGGTACCTAGGGATAACAGGACAGTTCTATTGTTCCATGTCTGAGATGATACAGCAATAAAACTTTAATACTGTTTAATTAACTTTTCTGGTTAGTGGTTTGCATATTTCTACTAAATGTGGTTATTGCCCAACATGTTGTTCCAAGAGCCACTAGAAGGAATAGTTAGATTAAACACAAGGGTCATGTTTATAAAGCAAAGTAAGTACAAACAGCTCTGGTCTTCTGGCAGGTCATGCTGTTCCTCTTTTTGGCGGTATTTTCTGCTTTTCCTTAGTACTATGAAAAATCTGGAGTCTGCAAAAGAACGAACTAATAGGGAATTTGGGGTTGGGGGCTCATGGAAGAAAACAGCATGAGGAGATGTTAAGACATCGAGCTCTCTGCCTTCGGGAGCTTCGGAACTCCACTGCTCAGACTTAGCGTTAAAGGAAGCGATGCCAGGATGGGGTGGGACCTTTTATGAGCCCGACATACTAAGCTCTGGTTTGTAGGGAATCTGAAAAGACAAATTTGTGTGAGGTGGGAAACAATGAACTATCTGTGGCTCACACTGAAAAAGAAGATTAAATTTGAGTGCTTCCTGAAAACTATGGGTAAAATGATCCAGTTTTCAAATGAGGACACATGTCACTAGATAAGGGATAATTCCCATTTGTGCCCAGTTTGCTTTCTGAGAGGTACATCCTCAGCATGTCCTGTTTTCTGGTATCAGCCTTCACACCCTCCACAGACCTCTGTTCTGTCTTCAAGGTGTCCACTCTGTTTTATTCAGAAAATCTCCACAGGCTTAAGGGAATTGCTAATAAGAAGAAACAATGTAGATGACGACTTCTCCTAAGTTACAAAGACACATATACTGTGCTGAAAGTTGGGAGACACTGTGGTGGGGTCACCATGGGTCACATAATCGGGTGACTTCTATTTGGGTTTCATGAGCCTGCCTAGTAACAATTGATTAATGGTGTGTGGTAACTTGGAGAGCAGAGCCCATCAGCTCCCCTGAGTTTGAAGACTTCCTCATTATCTTGGGCCTTTCATGGCTGCCCTTAGGAAATTTTACTCACAAATTAGGTTGAACAAAGTCTTCTCAAAGAAAATTATTTTCGCTCTTTGGTTATCAGGGAGCAGAAGGTTCGATGGTCATTTGCTGCCTTGAGAAAGGGGAGGGGAAAGCAGAGATTGAGGAGCTGGGCTGTGGCTCAGGCTTCCTACCTAGGGCTGGGTTTCCAGAAGAAGCCACCTAACAAAGGCTCACACTTGAGTGACAGGTTGGCCTCACCACTACCACCCCGCCTCCGCCTCCCTGCAGGGAGAAGTTTAGACTTTCCAGTATTTCATCAGGTTTTGAGGTTTAGCATCTCATGACTGGGTTTGTGACAGTGTCCAGTGTCTCTCTGCTGTTTGCTGTCCTCTGTGATGGGGGAGACCCCTGTTTTATTTGGAGTAGTAATGTGTGGGTCTAAGGAATACTTTTATCTCTATATTTCCTTGTAGGTAGAGAAGCTGTGCTAATCTGTTTGCATTATTGGGATATAAACAGCTTCCTATCCATGAGATCTCAACAGAACTGTGCCTGTGGGATATTAACAGAGCTGTTCCTGTGGCAGAGCTGGGGATGCCTGCCGTTCACCTCATTTTGCCTCTTAGCATCGGGAACAGCCTCCTGTAGGTGGGATGATCAGTGAGTGAGTGTGCTTGCCCATCAGCCCTCCTTTTCCACCACGCTGGCCTCAGGATGAAGACTGTCATCTAGGGATGGTGCTTGCTAATGAAGCATCTGGTTTCTTTGTTTCCAAGCAGAAGCCAAATCTTAAGGATGCACTCACACAGTTTCAGTCTACAGTTTGGCAGGTTTAGCAATAAAAGAGGGTCTGCCCTTTTGTTTGTTATCTTCTGGGAAGCTTATTGGGTGCTCTGGGGAGGTGAGCAATATTCAGGGAAGGTCACTCTGTCACTTGTCCTTCGTGAGAGTCTGCTCTTCCAAGCACTTTCTCTCCCCAGCCTCACCAAAGTGGTGTCTTCCTCCAAGCGGCCACCAAGTATTCATGCTGTTTTCTCACTTTCGGTAATTAGAAGGGTCTTTTCCAAAACCACATTTTGTTTGGATTCTGACCATTCTTTTGACTCACTCCATCTCCCTGAGCTCTAGATCTGAGAGAAGGCAAGCTACTCCCAAGCTCAGCAGTCATTGTAGAAAACATCCTCTGGACAGCTGGAATATGTCAAGGAATCAGGGAGCAGGCTGGTGAGCCAGGGCATTACCTTATGATTCATGCTAGTGAATGGGAGACACACAACACAGAGTGAACAACAGGGTAATATAGACTTACTCAGAGGGTCTAAAGAAAATGAAGGGCGAGAGGAAGAATATGTCAACGTGAGCCCCAGCTAGTCCAAGACACCGGAGAGGAAGCAAATTGCTATGCTTGTGGCTGATGTATTCAGACCGAGCCCAAGCTGTGTGAGCCTATGCAGAGATGAAGCTGGGCAACCTAGTGGAGGTCAGGAGTGAGGACCATGAGGCCTTACTAAAGATTTTTATTTCCTCCTGCCTGTGATAAGAAAGCGTGAAGGGTTTTAAGTCATTGGACTTGTACTCTGAATTCAGAAAACAGGGCAGATTGGAACAGAAGTGGAGGCCGGCTGGCTCAGAAGCCAGACAGCTGTGGCCCAGTGGAGTAAGGTGCCACTTGAAGGAAGACATCAGTTGTGGAATGGGGAAAGGCACCATCACCCTGTTAGGAGAACTGTGGGTAGTGTTTCTGTAGTGCTTGAGAGTGCTGTCCGTGTGGTCTGCTCATGGCGTGAAAAGGCACAGGACAAAATATTAGGGAACCGTTTGAGTTCTATAAGGCAGTGTGATGCATCTTTATATATCAAATAAAACAGAACATAGGATAGAATGAAACATCATGTTTCACTTTAAAGCCCAAACAGGATTTCAGAGACATTTCATCTTGGCCTGGGACCCTATGAACAACATCTTTTGATTTCCGTGTGTGTGTGTGTGTGTGTGTGTGTGTGTGTGTGTGTGTGTGTGTGTTCATGCATGTATACATGTCATTTGATTTGCATATGTGTGGAGTAGTTTCAAAAATACAGTTAAGGTACTTCTTGCTCCCACCCTAAATGGTTCCTATTTTTTTTAACTTTTTATTGATTCTTCGTGGATTTCATATCATGCACCCTGATTGCATTCATGTCCCATCCCTTTGCTCTCAGCTCTTGCATCCGCCTCCTAAATAAAATAAAATAAAATAAAATTTAAATAAAAAAATCTCATTGTGGAAGCTGGAGTGTGACACAGTGAGTCACACAGCACACCCTTTAGTCCACACATCTTTACTCCCAAGTGTTCATTGCAGAATCATTGGTCTGGTTCCAGGCCTCTGGCTTCTGCTACAGTATCAATACTGAGTCCTCACTAGAACTCTTCCTGGATATCCTGCTGTTGTCCTGTGTCATGGAGATCCTACAGCCTTGGGGCTGCGGGACCGGCCCCTTCACGTGCTCCAGCAGTTCATGGATGAGGTGGGTGTTGGGTGGGCCAACTCATAGCCCTGGTTCTGGGCCTCGGTGGTAGCTGGGTTTGTCAGCCTGTCAGCTCGCCCTCATTAGGTCAAGCTCTCTAGCACTGCCCCAACCATCTCCCCCAATGCATCAGGCAGCAAAGGGTGGGGCCAGTCTGCTCTCACCCCATCTGGCAGGCCCACCTTCACCCACACCACCAGCGCCAGCTCTGCTGTGCAGTCTCTGGGCCTGTTCTCCCAAGTGCTGCAGCTAGCGTGTGGCCCGCCAACTGTGTGCGACCCTACAGACAACAACACGGACCAAGGCTGTGACATGGTCATGGACCCAGATATGGCCCCCGGCAGCAGCACAGGTCTGGACATCACAGTGGCGCCGACTGGCAAGCAGGCCACCCACCTCAGCCTGCTCCTCACTGCCTTTGCCTCTTCAGAACTGCCTCTCTCCACATGGTGTGAACCATTCTGCCTCCCTCTCGCTCCCATATCCCACCATGTTTGCTCTCCATAATGGCGCCTGACCATGTGGCGCTGCAAGGTGCTGGACAGGCTGTAGTTTCTTCTACCCACCCAGGACAAGTGGCCTCAGGCAAGCATGTGCGTCCCCGTCACCTGCCCGGTCCTCATGGTTCCTATCTTTTAAGAAATGAGTTTGGAAAGATCCAAAGGTTTTCTCAACTGAAAATACTCCTTTAATGGGATAGTGCTAAACACTGGAGCAGGGTTCTTGAGGATGTCACTCTGGTCACTTTGCAATGGCTGATTTCTGTGGCAAAGACAAAGCTGGCCTGTGTGCACTTGAAATTGGCATGACAATGCATCCATATATTTCTGTTCTCACCCTCTTCTCTCACACTACTTTCTGCTTTTATGACAATAAGATATTTATTTTTTTGTTCTCATATTTCAACTTATTCTTTTTAAAGTTGATTTTATGTGTATGAGTGTTTTGCCTGCCTGTATGTATGTCTGCTCATAATATGTATGCAAGTGCTCGAGAAGGCCAGAAGAGTGTGTTGGATCCCCTGGAACTGCAATCACAGAAGGTTTTGAGTCACTGTATGGGTGTTAGGAATGGAACCCAGTTCCTCTGGAAGAACAGCCAGTGCTCTTAACTGCTGAGCCATTTCATGTTGGAGGATTTGCTTTGAAGCTGATGTTTAATGTAGGTTACAGCTGAGTTTATTCAAGTTATGGAATCACATAATTCTTTAAATTTTATTATTTTATGTGTATGTTTTTTTGCCTGCATGTATGTCTGTGCATCATGTATGTGCCTAGTGCCCATGTAGGCTAGAAAAAGGCGTCAAATACCCGGAGACCTCAGTCACAGATGGCTGAAAGTTCTCATTTGGGTGCTGGGAACTGAATTCCAGTCTAGCAGAAGAGCAGCCAGTGCTCTTAACCTCTCTGGCTCATTTGCAGAATTCCTAATGGTCATTGTAACATTTAAGAATCTTGATTTTCAGCAACCAGAAAATTCATTCTAATCAATATAATAAAAAAACTATGTTTTGGTTCACATAACAACTGTGATTCTCAATGTTCCTAGTGCTGTGACCCTATAATACAGTTCCTCATGTTCGGATGACCTGCAACCATAATTTTTTGTTGCTACTTCATAACTGTAATTTTTCTACTGTTAAGGATCATAATGTAAATATTTTTGAAGATGGAGGTTTGCCAAAGCAGTTGCTACCCACATGTTTGAGAATCACAGACATAAGTGAAGGCTGTGAGAGGCTCAGGCTGAGTCTGGGAGCTCAGATTTCACAGTCTTCCCTTCCCTTTTATTCTACCTGTGCTCAGTGGAGTGAAGGATCTATGTGGGTTTTTTTTAATTACACTAAGGTGGGACACAACAAGACACTTGCATGTTGCAAAAGTAGCAAAAAGGAATACGATCGGCCTCGTATAAATGCACTTCCCATAGGAAGTGGGCTAGGTAGGGGAAGTCATCTCTAGTCCTTGTTTTGCCTCCTTCAACTTACATACAAACTCAACTGTCCTCTAAGCCATTGAGAATCTTGAAATTCTGTGTCAAGGGTATCATCAATACAGAATTATTTTTCAAAAGGACACCATCTTGATGAAAGGCTACCTGATAGGGGAGCCATAGAGCCACCTCAGGTATGACATGCTAGTGTTTTTGGACTGTGTAGATATCTAGTCTCAGATTGTCACTGCAAGGTCCAGTCTGTGGCCCTCCTGCATAGAAAGGTGATTTAGAGGATTGGATATTTATTCAGAGTGAAATTCTAGACTTTCCTCTTACATGCAGGTGACCTGCAAGTTATTTTTCTCCCTTCTGGGTGTCATTTTTGTTCACACCATGAAATGAGGAGAGTAATTCCTGTCTGTAGGTTTGTTTGATGGACTAAATATGATAACATTGGCAAAGCTCTTAGAACCACACTAATGACTTAGTGACAAGTAGCCTTGATGAGGCCATGTGAATTCATTGCATGCCTTTCCCTGACCTAAGAGAGAATGGCATTTGCCTCTTCTTATTGTCTCATAGCACAGACTCTCTGATCAAGCTGGATGTGCACTCTGGCTCTACTGTTGACTGTCTGTGTGACTCAATCAAAGGACCTAACCAACCCTAGCCTCCATATCCTTTCCCAGAGAACACATTGAATAGTAGTAGCTTCTTAAAGATGCTGTAAGGACCAAGTGTTATAGGATTTGCCAAGGGGTCATCACATTATCTGGGACATAAAAGTTAAAAGCTTATTATGGTTATTAGTGGTGTTGGTGTTAAAGGTTTAATGCCTTTATCAACATCTAGTAAACAATTGGCAGGCAATGAATAATTTCTAATCAATTCTTTGTTATACTTTTCCTATAATGTACTTTTTCTTCTGTCTTAGCATCTTTGTTTTCTGATTCACTTCTTTCTCATTAGCCTAACAGGTACCATGACAATAGGAAGTCTGGTCTCCAGGGATGAGGTTGCATGTCCCTAGGACTTGTCAGCACTCATTCAGTAAAGCAGGACACTGTTTGGAGTGGCAGTGATCATGCTGAAACTATTTCACCAGTCCTCTTGGGACTAGTCCTCTGCCCTTTTACCTTTCCTTTGGCACAATGCTGTTTCACCCCTGCATATGCTCATATCTGCACACACACAAGAAGCTTCATATTTTAAAAATTTTGTTCCTTGAGAACTTTATACAATATGTTTTGAACATGCTCGTTCCTTACCCCCGACTCCTCCCAGATCCAACTTCTTGCTTCCTTATCTGTCCAGTTTGTGTCCTCTTTTTCAAACCTTTCAAGTCCAATTTGTACTATTCATATAGTCTTGGATATGCAGACTTCTGCTGGAGCATGATAAACTGACTAGGGTCTATACTCATAAAGAAACTGACACTTCTTCTCTCAGATGCTTTAAAGCTAACATTTCTAAAAGAATAACCCCACCTTCAGCCAAACACTTGTCCACATGCCAACATCTGATGACAGGGATTTTTCTATACTGGCTTCAGGTAGAAGCCACCATGGGTAGAAATTAGTGTGTTAGCTATTTCCCTGTCTACTAGCCATTCGTTAACATTTTATTTATATATTTTGTTGTGTATGATATAATAAATATGTAAATAAGTATAATAAGAGCATATGTACAATTAATAGGCTTATCAAGGTACAGTTCTCATATGGTGTTGGGCCTCATAAGGTCCAGGCCTGAGGCCCAGTGTAACTTCCGAGCCTAGCTCAAGCTTGGTGACCTGTCTTCAGACATGACATCATCTTATGAGTGACTCAGCTCAACCTGACCTAGAATCGCCTCTGCCTAGTAACTGCTGAGAAGGCCTGCTATCCTCACCCCATCCCTCATCACCCCAACCTATATAAGTGCACTCCTGATGCAATAAAACAAGTTCCTGCTTTGATAAGACTCTCAGCTCGGTGTGCTTCTCTCCGGTGGACAGGGGAGGTCTGGGCCTTTGACACTCACCATCTCGTTCAGCCCCATGGAAAGACTGACTGGATTGGTCCTGCCTTAGCCCTACCTGTTGGTCAGTCCAACAATATAGAAAACTTCATATATAGAATTTGGTGGGTTTGGACATAGTATACGTGTGTGAATCTGTCATCACCATCAATGTGATCAATCTTCATCCATCACCTCTAAAAGCTTTCTCCTGTTTGTGTGTCTGGGTGTGTTAAGAACACTTAACCTGACAAAGATTTAATGACAGTACAATATTGTTAGCTATGTTTGTCATGTTCAGCAAATACCTAGTGCCTAGTCATCTCACTTAACTGAAATTCTGTATCTCTTAATAATGGAATATTATCCCGACTCTGCAGAGAAGGAAGTCCTGCTGGGTGTAGCAACAAGACGACCCTGTGCTTAGGTGACTTGTCATTTTTATTTATTTTACTAACAGGAATTAAATGGAATTTAAAAAGTGTCTGTCTTGTTTTCCTACTAGACCATTATATTTAAATATTCAGCTAGCTAATGCCTTGAGATTTTTGCTTCTCTTTAGTTAGATGAGACTGAATTACACTTTCTTTTTGTATGTCTTTACCTCGCTTGCATATAAATTGATAGCCTTATTAGGTGGACTGGGGTGCTTTATTTTTCTAGATTCTTAGTACTTCATCTAAGATCAGAATAACTGTGCCTTCTGAGGTTTGCCACAAGGTTATCTGGATCTATGACTTATTTTAATGGGACTGGAGAAGGATCTTGCAAATTCAGTGTCATCAGCTGGTGCCAGTTCAACTTCCCATCTCTTCTGTGTCAAGATTGGCTGTTCCAAGCCTGGCGGTGGTGGTGCATGCCTTTAGTCCCAGCACTTGGGAGGCAGAGGCAGGTGGATCTTTGTGCATTTAAGGCCAGCCTGGGCTACCAAGTGAGTTCCAGGAAAGGCGCAAAGCTATGCAGAGAAACCCTGTCTCGAAAAACAAAAACAAAAACAAAAAACAAAAAACAAAAAACAAAACAACAAAAAAAAAGATTGGCTGTTCACGTTTTCCCTCTAAGATGAAACATGTTTAATGCAGGCTTCAAAATTATGGTGTACAGTTCTCAACAGCAGGCACGTATGTCTTTAAAACATTGGCACTGATGAAGCTCACGTTGTTATAGCTTTTGTTTTTACATGACATTATCAACTTGTTTCCTTCCATTTTGGACAGACCTTTCAATCACAGCCTGTAAGGACTGGCCAAAGGACACACACACACACACACACACACACACACACACACACACACCAAACAAAGAAACACAAACCAAAAAACAAGCAAGCAGGCAAACAAAACAGTAATTAAGGGGTAAATACAACTGAAATTAGACAGCACATTTAGTATAAAGATTTTAAAATGGAATTCAGGTGAGAAGAGAGAGTTGTGGGTTTTTTTTTCTCCTCCAAGATAATTTTTTTGATCATCTAAGAAAACAAAGGTGCCAAATGTGGCTTGAACAGAGTGTTCAGGACATCAGGGACATCAGGAGGGCAAAGAATTTGCTCCTGGCATTTCACATAGGAACTTAGAAACTAAGGGAAATCAGGTTCAAGCTGAGCATAAGTGCCCAGCCAGATTAAAAGAGTAATAGTTGAAAATGTCAGCTCATCAAATTTGACAAGCCAAGTTTCTTTCTCTCCATAAATGGTAAGTATTAAGAAGAATTTAATTGGTCTATAGCTATGAAATGTAGGTTAAAATGAATATGTGCCTTGTGTATATGTGCACATGTACACACACATGCATGCACTCGTGCACATAGGTGCTCTATCCACCAGAGAAACAAAACACCTTCTATTTCTAAACACACCAATGAATTCTAAAACAGCTTCCCAAATGAGCTGTAGTGAGAATGGGTCACAAATGAGGAACAAATTATCCATGAGAAGAGGTATAGGGATGCCAGCTGAGACAAAGGCTTCTAAGTGATAGAGGAAAGATGATTCAGCCCTCAGAACAAATCAAGTATCACATGCATTTAATCCTCATTACAAGCTGGAAGGTAGGTTTCTTTTAAGGTGACCAGAGGTCCACATCTCATCTGGAAAGGGCAGGAATGCTGGGTACATGTTCAAGAGCACAAGCTGCAGACATATCTGAGTGTGAGTTTCACTCTGTCAACTTGACTGCTGTATGGCCTTGGGTATGCTATTTAGCCCCTTCAAACCCCTATCTGAAACATAATGTTACTGAGAGTGTCTACCTTTGACCTGTTGCAAAGATTAAATAAATGGATATACAATAAAACACTTTATGTGGTTTCAGGCCCAATAAGCCCTCCTTAAGTTCATACTGCCATTCTAAGAAGGAGACCAGTGGTTCTCAACCTTCCTGTTGCTTCAACCCTGTAACATACTTTCTTATGTGGTGGTGACGCCCAAACATAAATTTATTTCCTTGCTGATTCACAACTGCAATTTTGCTACTGTTATGAAAAGTAATGTGAATATCTGATATGCAGGATATCTGATGAATCTTGACCCACAGGTTGAGAACTACAGCTTCAGAAGCAGCAAAGGCCAAAAGGTCACTCTTTAAAAAAAATTCTCTCATATAATACATCTCGACCACAGCTTCCCCTCCATCCACTCCTCCCAGTTTCCCCCTGTCCCCCAGGTCCACACCTCAGCCCCATCTCTCCCCAGAAAGGAGCTGACCTCCCTGGGACATCAACTGAACACAGCACAACAAGATACAATAAGACCAGGCACAAACCCTCATATCAAGGCTGGGCGAGGGAACCCAGTAGGAGGAAAAGGGTCCCAAGAGCAGGCAAAAGAGTCAGAGACAACCTGACTCCCACTGTCAGGAGTCCTACAAAACACCAAGCCAACAACCATAACATATGTGAAGAGGACCAAGTGAAGACCCAGGTGGGCTCTGTGATTGCTCTTTTAATCTCTGTGAGCCTTCATGAGTCCCACTTCATTGATCCTCCAGTCCCATGCTCTCTCTGTGTCTTTGACTCCCCTGGCTCCCACATTCCTCCTCCTCTTCCTGGGGAGATCTCCAGTCTAAGCTTTCTCTCTGCCTGATGTTTGGCTGTGAATCTCTGCATCTGCTTCAGTAGCTGCCTGAGACAGCCTCTCTGATGATGCCCGGACTAGGCACTGACCTGTGAGTACAGCAGAACATCATTAAAAATCTTCATTTGCTTGTTTGTTTTGGGCCATTTGTGTTTTGTTCTACCCTAGGTCTCTGGGTTATCCAGCCTCTGGTTCCTGATCATCCAGGCATGAGCTCCCTCTCCGAGGTGTTGACCTCAAATTAGACTAGTCATTGGTTGGCCACTTCCCACAAGTTCTGCCCCACCATTGCCCCAACACAGCTTGCAGGCAGGACAAATAGTAGGATGAAGGTTTTGTGACTGGGCTGGCATCCCAGTTCCATCACTGGAAGCCCAGAAGTCCACTCTTAGGAGGTTGTTTTTTGACCTTGGACTTGGGGCTATTAAAATGTCCTTTCTGCTTCCTTTCTTGACTTTGGATATTTTATAGCTGAAATGACCAGTGACAAATGACCTGCTGTGTATACAACTTGATAACCTGTAAGCCACAAAACTGGAAGTTCAAGAAGTCAGAACTTTCCTTTCATAGATAAGCAAACAGGCTGTGGGACTGAAGTGATGCCTCCAGATGACAGCTGGTAGAGTTGCTTAGACCATACCCTCCAGCAGACAGGAAATATACTTTCTGTTACAATGGATAGAATATGCCCAATATTCAATACTGTATGCAATTTTTACTATTCATATTACTTCATGGTTATATCAACTTAAAGAAAAAAAACCACTAATGTGGTAACTCCACATGGAAGAGAGTGTTCCCTCTTTCCCTTATCAAATGGGCTTGGGTAGGCTTCCAGTCATGTCCCTATGGGTCACTGGAGGAACAAAGCTGTCCCAGATGGTCTCACACTGAGTCACCCTGCATAGAGGGAATGACTAATATCCTAACAGGTACACATCATCATGAAGAAGTAGGAGGAAACAACCTGTGTGAAAATGTTCTATCTCCATCTGAAGAGAACACACAGCTACTATAAAAATAAACTAGAACAAGTGAGGAAGCTTGACTTGGTGTGTGAGCTAAAAGGAGTGTGTGATTTATGGGAAGTAGAGAACCTGGCTAAATCCTGAGAACACACGCTTGGGTGGCAAGCTGGGACAGATGCAGGTTCTGTGCTAGTCAGGAGGCCTGAGTGTCCCAGATCACCTTGATATTTAACTAGCTGTGTGTTCATGGGCTTGGGTCACCTGTCCTTCCTAGGACCTACTTTTCTCCAAGGCTGGGGAGAGCTGTTGAACTCTCTGCTCTCTAAGCTTTCCTTAGATTCAAAGCCAGCATTCCTCCTGGTCTTGATCTTGCACTATTTTCTGTGAGCTCATATTTTATGGTAAGCAGAAGGCCACCATAACTGTTTGTCTGTGGTGGTACACCAGAAACAAGACTCATCCTTACTTGCAATGTATTAACAGAAGATAAGTCTTCAAAACTGCTTCTCATTAGGGTAACGACCTCATAGTTGTCATAAGTCGGGTTCTGGGTGTGAATAACTGTTATCTCCCAAATGGGCCAAATGATCTTTATTGGGGTGTGAAATTGCTTTGGGATGGTTTGCTCGATGGAGCTATTGTGGAAGTTAAAAGATTTAGCAAGTGCCTGGCATGTCATAAGCACTCAGTGCTGTCAGTGGATCTGGAGTGTTTCTAAAGGCTTGTGCATTGAGGTCTTTCTCCCAAACTTGTGCAGAAGTAGCAGGAATCTTAAAGATTCTTATTAATAAAATCAAACCTGAGGCCAGTTATTTGGGTGAATGCTGGAAGATCAGAAACACAGAGCAAGCCATGGCTATCTCACCTTGCTAGTTCCTCAGGTGATCCTGTTTCCTCAGGCTGGAAGCTTCTGAGTCCTCCTCCACATGAATCTCAGCTGAACTGTGTTGCTCCAAAGCCTGAATGCTTATCCAGCCAAAATGCTTAACTAACTCTGGTGCCTAGTTTTCACGCCTTATATATCTTTCCCTTTATGCCTGTCACTCCCTGAGATTAAAGGCTGGGTTTCTGGGATTAAAGGCATGGGTCACCATGCTTAGCTGTTTCTAAAGGGGCCTTGAATACACAGAGATCCACCTGGCTCTGCCTCCCAAGTACTGGGATTAAAGGCATGTACCACCACTGCCCAACTTCTGCTATGGCTTACTCTTCCCATTTTCTAGCCACCATTTTGGCTTTGTTCTAGTGACTGTTCCTTGACCCCAGATATGTTTATTTCGGGGAACACACAATATTTTGGGGAACACAATACTACCACATTTCCCCTGTTTTTGTCTAAAATTAAAACAAGCTTATTACTAATACAAGAGAAATCATATCCAATAAGTATATACAATATACATAGTCAAGATTACATTAACGATGTCTAGTCCATTAACATTTGACAGATTCAGACAAAAATCTCCATTATATATATTAACAAATGTCCAGTCCAGTAACATTTGATAAACTCAGACAAAAAAATTTTCATTACTTATCCTATTTAAAACAAGTAGTTCCTTTTTAAATGTAGATTCAATAATTGACCTTTCATTGAAGAAGCACAAGCTGGTGAGAGGATATTTTTTGGGGAGAGGGGAGCCTTCAAAAGGTATGGTGGGGCCCTAGTATTGTCCTTCTCTTTATCTGATTCTTTTAGTTCCTTGTTCTGAAGTGAAGGACTTTCCTCCTCAAATGCCCCAACCCCACAGTGTGCTGCTTCACCACAAGCACAAAAGCAAATGAGCTAACTGGCTATGGGCCAAAACCCTAGAAGCCACAAGACAAAAGAAACCTTTCATCTTTATATGCTGGTTAGAGTTGATATTTGTTGTAGTTGCAGAGAGCTGGCCAGCATAGTATCTTAGGGTTTTATTTCTGTGAAGAGACACCTTGACGGTGGTAACTCTTACAAAAGAAAAAAAAGCAGGGAGGTATCCCATGGCTCTGGCATATTCAAAATTTTGGGGTCTCCAAGGAAATCCAGGCTTCACCACAGCTTCATGAATGGCCCCTCCAGGCCTCCATGCAGGGATGCCTAGGAAGGATGCCTCCTTCCTCTGATGACTTGTGTCAAGTTGACGTACAAAACCACCCAGTATAGTGGGAAGCATGGTGGCATGCAGACAGACATGGTGCTGGAGAGGTAGCTGAGAGTTCTACATTTAGATCTGCAGGCAGCAGAAAGAGAATGTCACACTGCTCAGGCTTGAGTATTGGAGATGTCAAGGCCCATTCCCAGTGACACACTTCCTCCAACAGAGTCACACCTACTCCTGAGCCTATGTGAGCCATTTTCTTTCAAACCACCACATACAGTATTGTCATTGTTCTGAGCATCATCACCTAGGCAAGGCGACTAAATGTGTCCTTTAATGACACACTCTTAGAATGCTAAAGACCAGGAAGTAGCATCACCATGTCTAATGTGTTGCCACAGATACTGCTTCCTCTCCCACCATACATTCATTCAATAATATTGCTCCAAGCAGTACTTTACAAAATATTTTAACATTTATTTTCATTTATGTGTATGGATGTTCTGCTTGCATGTACCTTTGCACCACACACATGCCCACAGAGGCTGGAAGAGAGCATCAGATCCCCTAAGACTAGAATTGCAGACAGTTGTGAGCTACCATTTGGTTGCTGAGGAAAAGCCCAGGTCCTCTAGAAGAGCAGCAAGTGCTCTTAACTGCTGAGCCATCATAGCCCAAGTGGTACTTTAAAAATCTAATTTAGTCACCCTATTTCCATTCTGTCTCCATAGTCTCTCCTCTTAGATCTTCACATATAGGATCTTGAACATTAATACACTTGGCAGAGGTTTAACCATGAAATGAAAGAGTATTTGCCTTTCACATCATAGATGAGAAAATATGACAAAGAATTACAGTGCCCAAGGTGGCAGATTTAGGGGAAGAAACACAATTACGTGGCCTGGATGTGTCCTCTAGCAACTAAGGGCGTAAGTTTCCCACTGTAGTTGAGCACAGTCACTGTTGCATGCAATGGGCATGACGAACAAAACGGACTATTGCAGTGCACGTCCTGGACATAAGTACCAGTCATAGCAATTAGTGACACCATCATCAGACCCATGTACCTTCAATAGCAGATGTCCTTGGTATTGTTAACTTTATTAGCACACACACACACACACACACACACACACACACGCACGCACACACGGGTGGGGAGAGAGAGAAGTGGATTTCATTATGGCATTTTCATTCAGTGTACAGCATGTAATTTTGATCATATTCACCCCACATTCTTTTGCTCCCACTCCTATTGATCCCCTCTCTTCCTAATCAGTCTCTCTGCTACTTTTGTGTTGTATATGGATGTGCAAATGTGTGTGCGAGAGTGTGTGAGAGTGTGTGCCCATGTGTGCACATGCTTATGCATTCTTCAAGTATTCCAAACTTGTCATTGTTCTAGAACTTCTGTTTTCTTAGCACTTTCTAAGCTTCCTGTGAGATGAGCTCCATTGTCCCATTTCCAGCAGAATAAACCGAGGTTAGAGAAGATTCCTGCTGGAGTTCCTACAGGGGCCAGCTGCATGACTCCCAGGGTCCCACCTTTAACGGGGCCTCTCTGGAATAGAAGCCACACAGCAGTCTCAGAACATACCAAGATGCTGTCTCCCCATTTGGGAGCTGTGAAAACACTTAGTGAACCTTTCCAGAATTACTGTGCTGTTACTGGCAAAGCAACTAATCAAATTTAATTTCTGGACTCTTCTCTGTGTCCTGTGTTTCAGTATTCTTCCTGAACTTGCTTTGGGAAATGGCCCAAATCATGTAACTCTAATGCTGTAACCAAAGCTAGGGAACACGCTCTATTTTGAACTGATTATATCTCCTTGTTCATCATCCTGACACATTTTTTTATTTCTCCCCTAATTTTAAATGCCTAGACGTTTCTAAAGGGTCAAAAAAAAAATTAAAAACAGCATTAAAATCCAATTAAGGTTTCCCTTAGCTCCACGTTCCTGGTGAACTTGGCCCTCCTTTCTCTTCCTGTTCCTCCCGTTCTGCCTCTTCCCTTTCTATCTTTTCTCTTTGTCTCCCCAATTCCTTCCTATCCTTTCTTCCCAAACCCTTCCCTATTCCTTCCATCCCATTCCATTCCTTTGTGACTGGTGAACTCCTAAAAATCCTCCAGAGCCCATCTCAGAGTGACCTTTTCTGGAAAGCATAAACTCAGCCCTTTCCTTTGCAATGTTCTGCTATCCCTTCGCTCACATTTCTTCACAGTGCCAACCATGTTGTGTTATAAACATTTACTGCTAGATTCAAGTGCCCTGCATGACTTCCCTGCTCACAATACTTCTCACGAGCAATAGAATAACTTGCAAACTTTTTAGTCTGGAATCCAGTATCTTTGGTGCTGTAAGGCCCAAGAGCTTTTCTAGTTTCATATTCTACCACTTACCTGTCCATGCTGAGTTCCAGAAACACAGCCTGGGTGTTGGGAAGAGCTGCTATTAGTATCCACATCTCTAGCTTTCTTTCTTTCTTTCTTTCTTTCTTTCTTTCTTTCTTTCTTTCTTTCTTTCTTTCTTTCTTTCTTTCTTTCCTTCCTTCCTTCCTTCCTTCCTTCCTTCCTTCCTTCCTTCCTTCCTTCCTTCCTTCCTTCCATGCACCACCACAGCCTGGGACATCTCTAGCTCTCTTGCTCTGATTTCCTTGAATGTGTCAGCTCTCTGCCCTTTGTCAGATCAGATGTCACCACTCCCAGGATCTTGGGCTGCTGGCCCCTCAGCTGTGTCTTCCACATTCTCCATGCCATAGATGGATCTTCTTTATGGGTCGTCAGACTACCTCACCTCTCCTTCATTTGCCCATGAACTCGAGACTAGGTTTTGTCCTCAGCATCCAACTGAGTATGAAGTACAATTTAGGTCCTCAATAAATTCTTGGTGAATTTAACATGTAAGAGCAGCTGTTGCCAATGGTGATTCTATCAGCATCATTGCATCGTGGCATGATCATGAAACAGTAGTTTCTAATCTTGTAATAAGGTAATGCAAAAATGTGGCCTGTAAGCAGGAGATAATAACAGGAAAGGCAGATTCAAAAATTGACTTGTGATAATCATCAATGTGATTATTAGTACATTTTGTTTGTCAAAGCTTTAGGATGGGAAACACAATATGTAGAGGTGAGTCCCTATTCAATGCAGTTGATGCAGGCCAAGTGCCTCCTGTGAATGCAGCCCAGAGGCTCCATCATGAACAGTGCACCACACTTCGCTTGGCTTTTCATCATTTGTCTACTTAGGTCAATTTGATTCCTCTGTCAAGCTCTCCCTCAACTCTGAATCTTCTTCTGACCTCAGCAGCTGTAATATGATCTGGAGTTAGTGCGTAGTTGTTTTCAACAGTACTTTAATTTACAGGTTACACAATGAACTCAGACCCTTAAAGTACCACAAGGATAATGAAGAGCCAGAATAAATACCTCTGAAGTTGTAGTTACGAGTCTTACTTCTTTATTTCTGGTTATTCCCCCTCTTTATCCCCAGCAGCCCTGCATTTCCACACCTCTGATCTCCAGCACCAAATGGTAATTTATCATCTTTCCTGGCAGGCTTCCTGTTTCATCCTGCACCTGCCTCCTTGAAAGAAAACAAGACATCAGATACTTATTCAAATAATGGACTAGCTGATCAACCGGGTATCCACACAATAGAGAGTTATCCATGCTAAAAGAACAACGTTTTCACGCTTTCTGTGTGACATATGCATCCTTTCTCTTAAGATTTATGAACCCATAACTATCGGTATTGTTAATATAATCAAACCTTTATAGCCTCACGCCAAAGCTTAAACGTCTTATCAATCGGTTGCTGGAGGGAAGTCAATCAATTTCATAAATGCTTAAACACCTGCACTCTCTTTGACTCAGAGGGAAAAATCAATACCTGTGCCCATTTTTCTTGAGGCAGAATGCAACCAAGCATGGCTTACCAGTTTAGGGAAATTTGTAATTCAAGGAGTCATGCTTGAAGAGATTGTAAACTTCATCATGAAGTTTTCAAGAAAAAATTATTCTTTCTCTTCTTCTCCCTTGTGCTAAATAAAAGAGCAGGCTGCCAAAGAAAGCAAGGCAGAACAAAGCAGGGTTTGTTGGCACTGCTTCAGATTAAATCCCTACAAGTTGTGGGAGTCTTGCAGGATGGATGTTCATTCTGGGTTCACAACACAAGCATTTGTTGTAGTCGGAAGGTTTCTCAGGGTCATTTATAAAATAATTACTCAGTGAATTATATTAATTACCAATTGCATGGCATAAGGAAGGCTTCTTGCTAGCTACCTCTCATATCTTAAATTAACCTCTTTCTATTAATCTATGTTGTGCCACGTATTCTGTGGCTTACTGGCCTGCTGGCATGTTGTTCCTTGGGTGGCATCTCTCTGCCTCTCCTTTCTCTTCCTGTCTATTTGCTTGGATTTCCACCTTCCTCTAAGCTGCCTTGCCATAGACCAATGCATCTTTATTTATCAACCAATCATAACAACACATATTTACAGCATACAGAAAGACACCCCACAGTACCTCCCTTTTAGTATCTAATGAAAAAGGAAGGTTTTTAACTTTAACATAGTAAAATTGCATATAATAGAACAGTTATCAAGCAAGAATTACAGTTACAATATCTAGTCTATTTGTATTTGGCAAAATTAAAAAAATATTCTATCATCTATCCTATATTTGTGAGTCTAAAGTTTCATATATAATTTATCTTTTATCATAACCAAGGAGAATTATAACTATTTAGTCTTCAACTACATCAAAGACCCCAGAAGGAAACAATATTATCTAAGCAAACAGGAAAAACATTGTAAACAACTTCCAAAAATCTAGAATGACAGAGCTGGCTGCCTGGACAGTCGCTCAAAGTTCCTCTGCAACATTTGGGCATCCATCTTCAGCCTATGGATCTAGAGTCTCTCAGTCACTTCTTTCTGTGTCCTGTAGAATATCTAGCAGTCTCCTCTGCAAAGCAGGAACCTGAAGGACGATTTTGCCTTGTTTTGACAAATTCAGTGGTAGTTTTTCCATGGTCCTGCATTTCCAGTCAATACAACATTTTGTCAAGCAGTCCAGGCAAGAACAGTTTCTTGCTCAAATGGCTAACTTTAGCCATAAGGAAAGCTAACTCCATATGAAGTTTTTCAAGGCCCATCATCCTCCTTGAAGTAATTGGTACTTCCAGGAGCAGACTGTCTTTTTTTTTGTCCAGAGAAGCCTAAGTTCTTAAAACATTTTATATTTTGGTTGTGAGCCTAGCCTTTAACTGCTGAGCCATCTCTCCAGCCCCTTAAAACATTTTAAATGCCATATTCTGTAGGTCTTTGAAGTGTTTGATGATTACTTACCTAACTGAAATATATTTATGTATACCTAGAATACTTAACTAACATGAATATAAGTTTTATTATCATAGATGACTGTTAATTTGTATTTCTCAGTTATAAACTATAATTTCAAATGAGTTGCACAAACAAAATACTTTAAGCAAGAGTAGAAATATATACACATTATACCAAAATTAACTTTAAATTTGTATTAATAAACTAAAACCCATAGCAATGTAAAACATTTCAAACAAGTTGTTGCTCTTTAAAAGTAGATTCAATAATCTACCCTTTTATCCTATCACATCTATCCCCTTTTCTTCTTTAAATTGAGATTACATTTATTATAATCTTTAAATAAAAATAAACATTTATGAACAATATTTTGGGAATCTGGGCATAGCTTCTCATACTACTTCCTGCTGGATGGGGGTGCTGGCAATCTCATGGGGATCCTGAGAAAATTAAGAGTCATGGTCAAGTCCTGACTGGAGTAGTCGGTAAGGCTGTGTTGTCTGAGCCAGTTGCTGATCTGAATGTTGGAACATCTGGTGTCATTGGAGACCTTTCAGGGTGTCTTGGCTGATCAAACCATAGTAGCCTGGAAGCAATCCACAGGTTCTCATCTTCTGTGGAAACAAAAGCAGAACCTCTTTTCCAAAGCAATGTATCCTTAGACACATATTTTGAAGTCAAGATATCTTTAAAATATATATATTGGTTTAACTCAGCAGCATTTACAACCAAATGTCTTTCTGTAGTTAAAAATCCCAAAGACAATATAATCTCTGTGTGATTTCCATCTTTATGTGCCTTATCTTTTACTGTCTCTTTAAAGATTTTAGTTTTAAAAACTATCTATTCTTTATATAACTACATATACTCTTTTCCTCTCTCTTCTAAGCCTATGTACATTTTTACACACATTGTAAACTGTTTAGAGTCTTATTCCATCTGAATCTGCGCTTACTCTGCTTCTGTAATCATTTTCTGACCATTGCTTTAAACTGCAGCAAGGTCAGGACTCAATCAGTTTGCCTGGCTGCTAGGCTCCGCCCACCTCAGTTTCCCAACATGGGAGAGGTAGTTCACAGCCAGCTCTGGGAACCATGCTCTCTGCTGACTCTGGGAGGCAGTACGTCCATACCTCCATCTAGCAGCATGGAGCCCAGAAGCTTCTTTCTTTCTTTCTTTCTTTCTTTCTTTCTTTCTTTCTTTCTTTCTTTCTTTCTTTCTTTCTTTCTTTCTTTCTTTCTTTCTTTCTTTCTTTCTTTCTTTTTATTTGTATGTACCCGCAAAGCTAAATCCACTACACAGTGTGCTGCGTGGCTTGGAGAAGCCTCTGTGTACCTCTGTAGGAATATGCCATGCTGTAGCCCAAGCCTGCGCTCTCTGAAGCTGCCATAGTGAAACTCATGGCTGGCCTGAGAGACACATTTAGGAAAATGTTTTTAGCTCCATTTTAGATTTTTTTTTTAAGTTTTCTCAGGTTTTTGGTGGAAATTCTTGCCACCACCTCTAGGTGCCATTTGTAGTCAGGAGGTTTCTCAGGGCCACTTATAAAATAATTACTCAGAGGCTTACATTAATTACCAGTTGCATGGCAAAAGGCAGGGTTCTTGATAGCTAGCTCTTATATCTTAAATTAACTCCTTTTTATTAATCTATGTTGTGCCATGTGTTCTGTGGCTTACCAGTCTGCTGGCATGTTGCTCCTTGGGTGGCAGGCTGACATCTCTCTGCCTCTCCTTTCTCTTCCTGTTTGTTTGTTTGGCTTTCCACCTGCCTCTAAGCTGCCTTGCCATAGGCCAGAGCAGCTTTATTTATCAACCAACTATAGCAACACATATTCATAGCATACAGAAAGACATCCCACAGCAATTCATCACCTATTAACCAGGTCTGGCACTTGTCTGTGGAGATGCAGGGTGGCTGAGACAAGGTCCCTGACTTCAGGATGGTCACAATCCCATGATGGAAGAACACATTCTAGCAACATGCTCTAACAATTATAAAAATGGGATAATTTCTTTCCAAGTCAAAGGAGTCAGAGGAAAGAGGAAGGAAAGAAAAGCGTTAGAGAAGAGGCATGAGAGAAGGTCTGATCAGAAGCCTGTTAGGAACAGCAGTGTCTTTGCCTCTGTGGTCACTGGCAATGTTTGTTATATAGTGAGGATGGGAAGAGGTGGGAGTCCAGGAGGAGTTCAATTCCCCTTTCTGTCAAGTTGATTTCTTTGTTATTCTGAAAAGAACGTGTTGAAATACAGCAAAGCAGATTCTGTTGGAAGGACAACTATGTATTTATTATATTATTATTAATTATTATAATTAACAATTATTATTAATTGACATTTAGCCTTTGTTCTCTATGCTTTGTGTGTTATTTAAATAAAGGGATGGGGATACTTGGATAGATTTGGCACCACCTGATCCTCTCTTCTCCCCTGACCCTCCTCTCTCTCCCTAGGGAGGACCGCTGTCCTGGACCATGTGCTTACTGATCTAACCCAGTTGTCTTTAAGCTTACCACACCAACTTACTTGTTTTATCAGGTATAAAATTTTACCATTAAAATTAGCCATCCTTTCTATTCCTTGAGATTTTTCAAAGCATCAGCTAAAATATTGATGTCAAATTCTTTTTAGCTTGTAAATTACTATGGAGATGTTATCTATTATTATTTTATTAATAATTTTGATTATATTTATAAGCAGCTATGGTACTTTGTATGCATTTATGATTTACCTAGATTCATATACATAAACATAATTCACATAATGATTATGGATAGATAGATAGATAGATAGATAGATATACACATACACACAATGAGTCCTTTATATACATGGACTCCATACTGTGGATTGAACCAAGCAGTATTTTGGAAAATTGTAATATTGGTGCCAAACATGTAGACATACTTACTACTTTCTCTTGCCATTATTCCCTTAACAATACAACTATATACATAGCTTTTGCATTAGTCATTAGTCATAATTTAGACATGACCCCCTATAAACTTTCATTGGTGGCCCTGTCTCTTTCTTTCTGTGCTCATTAGGTTCCTGAAAATGTGGTGAATGTTCCTAAGACCTGCTGGACTTTCTGCAAGAGATGTGGCAAGCAGCCGCTCTGCAGTGACAAAGTACAAAAGCAGAGAGGAGTTTGTGTCCACAGGGAAAGAAGGGCTATCACAGGAAACAGCATGGCTGTGGTCGGCGGGCACACTATGCTCATTTTCTGCCAAAAGGCTAAAACTACAGAGAAGGTTATGCTGAGGCTTGAGTGTGCTGAGCCCAGCTGCAGCCCTAAGGGAATGCTGGCTAGTAAGAGATGTGAGCATTTGAACTGGAGGAGACAGGAAGAGAAAAGGCCAAGGGATTCAGCTCTCAGCTGGATTTGTTATGAAGACAATAGAAAAATGAGCTTTTACCCACCTCAGAAAAAAAAGTAGACATGATGTAAAGCATGTGGTAAGCTTTCCATATGTCATGTGCAAGTATTGCATTACTTCATAAAAGAGGCTTGCGAATTTATGGTTTTTAGTATCTCCTTGGGGGTCCTGGAATATGTTTCCTGATAATACAGAGGGAGGACCATATATATGTATGTATGTATGTATATAGGTATGTATGTATGTATGCACATGAATGCATTCATACATGTGTCCTACCTCTGAATTTTTCCTCAGTATTTTGCTATAACATCCATCCACAATAGTTTGTATCCATAGAAGAGTGTCTGGCCTTCACTAAATACTCTAGCAGTTCAATCCACATTTTTTTTTCTTTTTAGACAAGGTTTCATTATGTAGATCAGGCTAGCCTCAAACTCTCAGAGCTCTACCTGCCTCTGTTTTGTGAGTACTGGGGATTAAACACATGCGTCACCATGCCTGGCTCCATCAACACTTTCTGAGGGTTAGGATGTTTCTTTTTATTAGCCACCTTAAGGTCAATGCCTGCTTTCATAGCTCTGGTACCTCGAACCCAGCACAACATTAGTGAATGACAAATGTTTGTCTATTTGACTTGAGCGGGAGACAGCTCTCTGTGATTGATGGCTTTGGGGATGAGACTAGAGAGCAGGCAGGACAGGTGGGTGAAGCCTGGGCTATCTCTGAGGCTGAGGAGTAAAGTGGCCCGGAGCAGGTGTCTCTGAAACCAGGCTCCCACTTTTGAGTATTTCTTCTGGATTTGGAGGTGTTCATAATTAGCATACACCTTTCTAGCAGTTACAGTTTCTTTGCAGTTAAGTTGTGAAGCAAAATAGTTGTCAGGGTTAGGACAATGACTGTCTGACCTTTCTTGGAATTCTCCCCACATACCCTCCAAGGTTATTTTTCCACTTTTACACCTGGTGTGCTGTTTGATAGTATGACACCTGGTGACTGGAATTTTTTAGCTCTCCACCTGCTCACAAAATATGTTATTTATTTTGTCTAAAAATAATCTACGTTTTTTTTAAAGGCGCAGAACAGAAAAGAACCCAATTAAAAAGTTTAAATAGTCAAATTAAGCAAGATACATCCAAGGTTAGCCTGGTCACCATCTGCCTGGTTTTCAGCTTTTGTACACCTTCAGATCTTGGGTGGACATGGATGGGCAGTCTTGCTTTTGGATATAACCAAATTGGCACTCCTTTGATTTGCTTCCCACCCACCTCCTACCCCATCCCATGTCTTCAGACTTTGAAAGCCATGGGGGATATAAAGATTGCTACTTTAACCATCAAAAGAAAAACCCCGAGAATGTGCTGATCAGACCAGGTAACCCCATAGATGGTCTGCAGTCATGGTGTCTCTGGTAATACAGTGCTCAGCACACATCCCCACAGTGACAGCCACTAGCCAGATAGTCCACACTGGCCACTTGCATAAAGAAACACATGGATACAACCAATCTTGCAGAGTTTGCTCTATGTGACTTCCGCTTCCATTTTAGTTAACCAACTTTCAGAATGTTGGTGGCATTTATAAATAAAGATGTATTTTTTTTTCTGATGAGTTATCAAGACAAAGGGATCATTGGTACACACTTATTTAATGTTTTTGGAGACATTTGCCAAGATTAATAAAAAGAAGGCATACTGCCTGTTCTGAAGGGGTACAGGTCCCACATCAGATGACATCAGAAACCTGTTGGAGCGGAGACCACAGTCTTTGCTTTTTAAGACTCTCCAGTCCTCCTCGTTAGTTATACTGTGAAGGATTGTTTTCCCACAACAGGCCATGTTTTGATAAAAGGCATGTTTTGAAGATGAATGTGAAAGGTGATTTTCACTGACAGAATGGGAAGGGGAAATATCCAGACAGGGTTGTCATAGCTCTTTGTAGCCTATGTAAGCCTAAGAAAACTGAAGCATTTTCCACAGCAAAGATGGCACTGAGTGTGGACCGGTTTCCCTGCACCAGATGCTTGTGCTTGCTTTTCTCTCTGCCTGACATTTCCCGGGTCCACTCCTGGCAAGTCTCAGTTTCTACGTACCCTTGGAACAAATATGATAACGTCATGAGGTTTTCATCTTGGCTTTGTCCTTTTACAATGACATTAGTGCTAACTCCTCTTATCCCATGTTTTTTTTTTTTTGAATATCAAATAAGATATTAGTTGTGAAACTATTTTATTATTTTAAGTCACTATTGAAATATTTTCTTTTGTTATACAATCCTTATTCTATTACAGTGAAATAGAATTGAAACACATGAAGTCGCCAACTCACCATTTCAACAGAAGGTTATGAGCTAAGGAATATGATTAGTAGAGGTTGTTAATGTGTTTCTGTCCCTTAGCATAGTGGATGGACACACACAGGGCACTTGAAGAAAGAAACCAAAATTAGTAAAGAGTGCATACAGTGTGAGAAGTGTTGAAAATTATATGTTGAACTCATAATAAGACAATATTAGGAGGTGGGGACTTTGTCATGTAATTTGGTCATGAGGGAGTGACCCTCATTAGTGTGATACCTGCCTTTATAAAAGAGACCTAAAATACACTCTTGATCTTTTCCCACCATAAGAGGATACAGTGAGATTGTGGTGGTCTATATCCCAGAGGGGCACTCATCAGGATGTGAATGCACTCTTACCATGATCTTGAACTTCCAGCTTCTAGAACTGTAAGAAGAAAATCTCATCATTTATAAGCCATCAGTCTATAGTGCTTTACTATAGTAACATCAACTATGATAGTGACAATGTTACCAAAGACCATATACTCTGAGAGCATAGAAAACTAAGGTTCATAGACAATAAAGACAGAGAGGGCCAAATCAGAAGAGATGAAAAGATTGTCCACCCAAATACAAGTGTTGTGTGAATGGAATAGGATTTGGGTTTAGACTTTAATTTTGAAGTTAAACATAACTATTTTTATTTTTCTTTTATTAGTTTTCTATTTATTTGAGTCCTCCAGAAAAATCAGGATAGATAGATAGATAGATAGATAGATAGATAGATAGATAGGTAGGTAGGTAGATGATAGATAGACGAGAAAGGAAGGTGTATTTATTGTGGAAGCCAGCCCCTGGAAGTAGCACAATAGGCCATCTGCAAGTTAGGGAACCACAGAAACACACACAGTGCCTGCCCAAGTCTGAAAGCCTCAGAACCATGGAGGCCAATGGTGTGACTCTCAGTCCAAAGCTAAAGGCCTAAGATTCCTGGAAAGAGGCACACTGGTGTAAATTTTAGAATCAAGAGCCAGAGAGCCCAGAAGTCCTCTTCACAGGCAGGAGAAAAAATATGGTTAGCTCCATTAGAGATCCAGATTTGTCTCTTTGATCCTCTCTGGGGTTCTAGCCACTCGATGAGCCCATTATGTTGAGAACCCATCTTTCCATCCAGTCCACTGACTTCACCCTCTTTGGAAACATCTTCATGGGTATACCCAGAAATAATTCTTTACCAGCTATCTAGCTACCTCTTAACCCTGTAGTGCTGACACATAATATTAACCTTACCCATAAATTTAGGTCTTTCATCTAATCACTTGAACCAAATGATGAAATAACACGAAAAGTTGAGGATTGTTGGTGGGGAAATATGGGCTGAAGGAATTTATTATCAAAGCTTATTTGAATATGTAGTATGCATTAAACATTCCTAAAGATTTGTTGCTACCCCCATAGATCAGTGTACTTCTCAACCCTCATCAGAGAAGATAACAATTAACACAGAGTTCCACAACTTGTGACTGTGTGAGGGTTAAGAGACTGGGGAATGCTCATCCTTAAATGAACTTCTGTACCAAAATCCTTCCTCCCAAGGTTCAGGGAACATTGTGGGAAAGGGGACAGAAAGATTGTAAGAGCCAGATGTGATGGGCAACTTTAAGAAAACAGTGTTTTCTGGGCATAGCAAGGCATTTGCACATAGGAAGCCATGGTGGTTGTGGCAACATCTAGAAGACCTGAGAAAGTCCTAGTGTGGAGGTGAGGAGGTGGTCATGAATTCCACCTTAGCTCAGGAGCTATTGCCATTTGTTAGCTGCTGGGAGAGGTAGTCAGTTCTCTCTGAGTGTGGGCCCTGGGAGGCTGCTCACACTTCAGAGTAGGCAAGGCTGTACGCTTAGGAGTAGTTGATTAACATGGATTGAATTTTATGGGTATTAAACAAAAGAAAAAATAGAACTTGAAGTTAGGTGGATGGGGGAAGTAGGGTAGATCTGGAAGGAGTTAGAGAATGAGAGCATGAAATATGACCAAAACACACTGCATGAATTCTTGATTAACTAAATAATTAAAGTATCATTTAAAATTCATGAGTAAGATATAGTTAAACTACCTATCAATAAATATTCATCTTTATACCCACACACCAGTGCTTCTCTTAGCCTTAGGAAGAAACACACCTTTTTACAATGGGCAGTGGTGAATGTAGAGATTCATAATTGGTTAAAGTGCTGAGAAAAAAAAAAAAAACTGTTAAGTGTTCAGCCCCAAATAGGAAATCTATTTTAATGGTCCTCCCTCCCCAAAGCCTAGGGGATATTGTGGAAGAGGGGACAGAAAAAGGCGTAAGAACTGGAGAATGCAGAGGTGTGCTACTACACTCTGCCTTTTGGATGTAGCATGGTTGTGGAAATCACGAACACACAGCAGCTGTGGATAGCTGTACATGATTGGGCGCTTTAGTGTTCCATCATGGGTCACAGAGGGGCTCAGAGGCTCTCCTTCCTGAGGAACTGTTGGCACTTAAGTGTTGCCAGTGGAGGGAGGTGTGATTTCCTCAGTAGTGTGGACCTAAGTAAGTTGTCCATGCTCTAGTAATAACCTACCCATGCCCACACAAGCAATTTAATTAAATTAAGTGGGTCAGAAACAACAACAGAAGACAAGAAATTATCAAAGGAAATTATGTTAAATTCGACTGCTTTTGCAGTTGAATAATAGAATTAAAGTTATTAATAAAAATAACTAGTCAATTATCTATCTAATAAATGTTTATTGAGGAATGACTGTGTGCCAGACTGTGGAGGGGGTGTAATTTTCTTTAGTGGTGTAGCCACTGGCTTTAGCAGATAACCTACCCATGCTTACACAACTAACGTTAATTAAACCCACTGGGTAGCTGTTTAGCTTGGCTATTTGCTAGGTGTATTTTGAACAAAAGGTATAGTTTCAAGACAACATTCTTCTACTACATATTCATTCATGCTTTTTTATGACTGTTTAGCAGAAAATATAAAAACATAAAAGAGCAAAAAGTCATGAACCCTATTTAACTGTTTTATTTTCCTAGGAACACATTAGTGCACTCCTGTAATTTCACTTTTCAAAAGTTGAATTGGATTGCATCAAATATACCTTGTGAATACTTAATATCATGCCATATATGTTTTGATGTCTGATTACACATCCTTTGATGTGTATCATGTAGCTGTATCATAATCTCTGATTGAATATTTGGATAATAAACCTTCAATAAACAGTCTCATTCACAGATCTTGGTGTACATCTCTTACTGTTTCTAGAAATCCTCCACAGTAAAATTGATGAATTAAAGAGTACAAATGCTAAGTTTCTTGACTGTGATTACAAACCTTTTAAATGCGTCTTTATTAAAGTAGCTTTGTTGTGACAGTGACCAAGGACAGCTCCCTGGTACAGTAAATGTAGTTAGAGTTTTCCTGCCTGGCCCAGTCAGGACAAATCTCTCTTACCTGCCAGTCCCACAGTCGCTCAGACCCAACCAAGAAAGCACACAGAAACTTACATTGTTTACAAACTGTATGGCTGTGGCAGGCTTCTTGTTATCTACTTTTTTTTTTTTTAATCTTAAATTAACCCATTTCTGCTTATCTATACTTTGCCACATGGCTTGTGGCTTACCAGTGTCTTTACATGTTGCTTCTCATGGCGGCGGCTGGCGGTGTCTCTCCAGCCTTCTACTTCCCAGGATTCTCTTCTCTCTTGTCCCGCCTATATTCCTGCCTGGCCACTGGCCAATCAGAACTTTATTTGAACAGAGCGATATCCACAGCAAGTAAATGACAAACTCGTAAGATTTTCTTATTCATAAACATATTTTGAAAACATTTTCGATTAACTCATAAGTATGAATGCTTTGGCAGCAAAGTCACTAGATCTGGGTATTAATTCTAATTTTACCACTAGCCAGTTATTTTTCTTTTACATTTGAAAATCCTTGCAAAATCTCTTCGTCTCTGAAGTAGGTGTGTTAAACTAGACTCCTCCAAATCTCCTTCTTGCTTTAAAATTCTGTGTTCTTATTCTTCATAATTTTATGAAAAAATGTTTCATAAGAAACATACTTCTTTGTAATAGTATAGCTTAATAAATATTTCTTTTTATTTAATTTCTTCACGCTATATTTTGATCATAGACTTTCCTCTCCCTTGACTCCTCCCAGGTCCTCCTCACCTCCTTATCCATCCAATTTCATCTTCTTTCTCAAAACAAAAGCAAAAATAAAGTAAAATGAACAAAAAAAAAAAATGAAAAAAATCCAAGCCAAAACAAAACAACGTGAAAAGCTCACGAAAATAAAAGCCCAAACCTATGGAGTCCAGGTTGTGTTGGCCAATTACTACTTGCTGTGGGGTCTGCCCTAGGGTGTGGTTGATAGACCCAGTAACACTGCTCTGAGGAAACCCAATTTTCCCTCTCTTGGCAGGCATCTATTGCAAACAGCTGCTTGGTTAGAGGTGGAACCCTGTGTCTTCTTCCTTTGCAGTGCTTGGATTTGCCTGGCATGTACCTGCGCACATCCTGTGCATGCTACCACAGTCTCTATGAGTTCATGTGTACACTAATCCTGTTGTTTCTAGAAGACACTGTTTCCTTGGACTCATCCATCACCTCTGGCTCTTACAATCTTTCTGTCTCTTTTTCTGAATAGATCCCTAAGCCTTTAGGGGAGGAGTTTGAGGACTGCATCCCATTTAGACAGAGTGCTCCAAACCCTCATTCTCAGCACTTGTCCAAGTGATCTCTGTGTTAACTCTCATCTTCTGCAAGAAGCTTCTTTGATGAGGGTTGAGCAACACACTGATCTACAGGAATAGCAGTATGTCATTAGGAATCAGTTTATTGGTATGCTCCTTTAGCAGATTAATAGCATTAAGTTTCCCTGGGAACATGTCCTATCTTGGCCACTTATTGGTATTAGGTATGGGTTATATCTCATGGAGTGGACCTTAAATCTAATAACAAAAAATGGTTAGTGATTCCCATACATTTATGCCACTGTTGAACTAGTGTGTCTTTCAAGCAGGTCACTATTGTAGGTAGTAGCATTTGTATATGGGAAATACTGATGGTTATCTTTTTCTCTAGGAGAATGCAGAGTGCTTTGTTCCTATGAATGCTTGTCGGTAGGGGTGAAGCTTCTAATTAGACACCAGCTCAAATTATTCACGTTTGATGACATAAGTAAGTGGTGTCTTCAACAACAGGGACTTATTACCACATTGTAGAGAACCAATAGCCTTGAGAATAGCCTGTGATGCTTGGGTATGGTCTATGGGACCCCTGTGGCCACAAGTCAACAAGCTATAACCTATTCCTGGCACTGAAGGTTTTACTTGGTGGCATATGATGTCTGGTTGGGGCTTTTTCTAGATTTTTCCTGTTGCTTCCTTTAGCTTTTCCTTCTAGTCTATCTGCATTCCTTTGTGACTCCCATTGACCTGAAGAACACTTCCTATCAGGGGTCCACAGTGGTTACTCTAAGCTGAGGTTCAGGTAGGCAGCTTTTATTGTCCTTCCTGTCCTCCATTCTGTCCTATTGTGACTTAATAAATATTTCTTAAGTGATAAGAAATGGAGGTTATAATATTTGGTATACAAAGTGTATGTCACTCAAAGAATAATCTACTGAGCATCTTTTTTTGGTTACTAACAAGTTGAATAGCTGGGTAGTGGTGGCGCATGCCTTTAATCCCAGCACTTGGGAGGCAGAGGCAGAGGCAGGTAGATCTCTGTGAGTTTAAGGCCTGCCTGGCCTACAGGGTGAATTCCAGGACAGCCCAGGCTACATAGAGAAATCCTGTCTCCAAAAAGCAGAATAAATAAATAAAAATAAATAAAATTAAAAAAAATAACAAGTTGAATGGATCACAGCAATATAAACAGGGAATAATGCCTGACTTCAGAACTTTTTAATGAAAATCTGTACATGAATTCTGGTGGTGGAAATTTTTAAATATATAGGAATTACAGTAATTGACTTTAAAACACTTATGATCTCATAAGTAGACATAAGTGAACCCACATGGAAGGACACAATAAGGGCTAAAAATTTTAAAGAAGTGTATAGTACATCTAAAAATATTAGAAGGGCAGTTTTACACTTATCTGAAATGTAAAATATCAAAATAAAGATAGAAGAAGAAATTATATTGTATTTTCAGGTGACTCTTCTTAATTTTGTTAAGGTGACCTGTTCAGAGGACCATTAAGATGCTCACAATATATATAACCCATAATGTGGTACTCGCCTTAATATGGAAAATATGCCTTTAAAAAACAACCCAAGATACAAAAAACACACTTCTGATTATTAGCCATGGCTTAGGATCAAGCTATGCAAAAGCAGGTAATGCTTATGGATGGTATGTTTAATTCTAGCTTCATACTTTGCCAAAGCTCCAAAGATCTCTCATTCAGTGAGGGTCACATGCTGTTTTGCAAATTAATCTTTTGAATATTTTAATCTGACTTTCTTAGGTTTATTCTTCTTATTGTGGATCTTTAATTTGTCAGGTCACTTTGTACTTTTTGCCAATGCTCAGCATATCCTAATTTTCCCAGGGAACACTTGAGTACAAAACCATTACTTAAGACCTAGCCTTAAAGCCCTTGACTTAGGAGGCTCCCTGGCAAGCCATGCAGCAGAACTAATAGACAAAGCTTGCTGTATCTGGTTGCCTGGGCTAGTCGACTTGCCTTGCATATGTGAAGATATTAAGTTCCTAGCCAGTTAATTAAAAAGAGCTTCTTCGTGTGTCAACAATGCAGGGCTGAGTCCATACACAGGGTGCCGTTATTCCTGTTTCAGGAGACAAGTCTCTCCAAGTTTGCACACTTTTAAGATTGGTTTGTTTCCTGAAAGTGCCTGCTTCTCATCTGCACATTTTTTTGCTAATAAATTGATTTTCCTCCTAAAAGTAAAGCTGATTTCATCCAAAAAGTTGTTTTCAAAAAGCCATGACTGGCTGCTTTTCATGAATTCATTATGTTCTCTTTACTCTGAAGGCTGACAAGGTTCAGTTCAGGGCAAGAGAACCATTTCATAGAGAGCTACTGAGAGCAGTAAGTAGCTGGCCCCAGGTCTTGCAGTCTGGTAGACACATATGCATGTCTGAGCTCCATCTTACCATCTGATTCATCTTCATCTTCTCTAAACCTCAATGTCTGACCATAAAACAAGGATGGTAATTGCACCTGGCTATGTAACTGTATTTAGATTTAGCTGCTATAAATTATATGATTCTGAATCACAGGATAGGTTCTAGAAGCTGTTATTATCATTATTATTATTATTAATCTGTTTTAAGAGGTGGAATATAAGTGAATTTTTGCCTTGTTTTGTTTCCATTGTTATATTTTGTACTTATGTGACAACAGAGACATCTCTCAGAATGAGAGATTGTTGTCAAAAGGTAACTCTACAATTGACATTTCCTATCTGCTTTGTCATTTTACCCATTCTGTCATAATATATAGTGAAAGAAAATCCTGTATAAAAATTGCACCCCCTCCAAATTTGTTATTTTATATATATGAAGGCAAGACCACAAACTAACTCCATGAGAACAGCTGTTATTATCCAGTCCCAGCTCAGAGTATAAGAAAAGTGAAACCTGAGCCCCGAAAAAATACTGATTTCAGACTCTAAAACAAAGTTCCAGGAAACAATTATACCTTAGAGTTCAAACGTTCAGGTATGTGATACTCTTTCTGGGTTGTGTGTACTAACTAGTCAGTTGATCTATTCACCTGTTCCTGTACCAGGGCCACATTCTTAATTACTACAACAGTGGGTCTTGTATGATGAGGATTCTACCTAGCTAAAAATAAAATTTCTTAGTCCGTTGATCTCTTGTGTAAGTTTTGGGATAAGCTTATTGGTAGGATTTGAATAGAATTATGTAGAACTTATAGATGAAATGAGGAGAACTAAGTTTGTGGTTACGCCTAGGCTTTTGAGACTGCTTCAGACTAAAAAGATGGAGTTGCTTGTGACAACCCTTCCTAAAGTTATTCTAAGTCAAGAGGTTACGGAGAAAATGTTCTTGAACATGGTAACCTGACACCAACAGAATGTGTTCTAACCCTGGATCCTACTTGTTTTCTGTTATGACATTGGTTCCAGATACAGGCATATTATACCATAAAACTGAGGCTTAATGGTAAATGGCTTGCTTGGCAGGATTGTGTATATTCTAGAGACACTTGTTCTGCATTCTTTGATTATCAGATCATGAAAAAAACAAAACAAAACGGAACCCAAGAAACTAGAATTTCCTTGGGAATCTTTGGTTAAAAGAAGCTAAGACTAAAGCCTTGAGGGCAGCCAGAGCAGGATAGTATAGTCAGAGGAGGAATCTGCAGGCAGAGGAGGAATCTACAGACAGAGGAGGAATCTACAGACAGAGGGGGAAATCTATAGACAGAGGAGGAATCTACAGACAAAGGAGGAATCTACAGACAAAGGAGGAATCTACAGACAGGAGGAATCTACAGACAGGAGGAGTGTACAGACAGAGGAATCTACAGGCAGAGGAGGAATCTACAGACAGAGGTAGAATCTACAGACAGAGGAGGAATCCACAGACAGAGGAGGAATCTACAGTCAGAGGGGGAATCTACAGACAGAGGAGGAATCCACAGATAGAGGAGGAATCTACACACAGAGGAGGAATCCACAGACAGGAGGAATCTACAGACAGAGGAGGAATCAACAGGCAGAGGGGGAATCTACAGACAGAGGAAGAATCTACAGACAGAGGAGGAATCTACAGACAGAGGAGGAATCCACAGACAGGAGGAATCTACAGACAGAGGAGGAATCAACAGGCAGAGGGGGAATCTACAGACAGAGGAGGAATCTACAGACAGAGGAAGAATCTACAGACAGAAGAGGAATCCACAGACAGAGGAGGAATCTACAGGCAGAGGAGGAATCTACAGACAGAAGAGGAATCCACAGACAGAGGAGGAATCTACAGGCAGAGGAGGAATCCACAGACAGAGGAGGAATCTACAACCAGTTGAAGACCTTGTCTCATGGAGAAAGATTTACAATGGTCAGACGACCTTGTAGAAGAAGAGACTTGGAGCTCAGTCCATAGTGGGCTGGGACCACACTTTGGACTGCTGAGTTGTACATATGTCTTAGCTTCTGTGTAAACCTTACTCTTATGTTAGGACCCAAAGTTTAGACTTGGGGTGTCACTTGATCTGTGTTCCCCTTACCAATAACATTGAATAAATTTCCTTTCTCTGCCTTTCACTGTTTAAAAATTTCCTTGGTCTTTGATCTATTTTCAAATGTTTATTATTTAAGAATTTAATGTACACATGAAATTTGATCAATGCCACCCACACTCTCTCTCTTCCAATCCTTCCCCTATCACCCTGACTTTTATTCTCTACCAATTTCATGTTTTGATTTTTTAACTCCACTAAGTCCACTTAGTGCTGTCAGTATGTGCTTGTGTATAACGCCGTCTACTGGAGCATGGGTAGCCTCTCAAGGGACATATCCCTGCAGAAAACAGACTTTCCTTATCCAAACAGCCATCAGCCACCAACAGCAACTCATTGCTTCTTGCTTTCTGTAGCACCATGGGTTTTCTGTAGTCTTCCATGCCTCTGGCTCTTGTAATCTTTACACCCCTCTCCTGAGATGACCCATGAACCTTGGGAGGAGCGGGTGTGATAGAAAGGTCTCATTTGGAGAAGAGCACTCTGCGGTCCCTTATTTTCTATACCATCCAATGCCTGACACCCATTGCTTATGTTTTTTTCCTTTACATCTTGATGCCATTAAAAACATTTTGGGCATCTAAAAACAATAATCTGGTTCATATGGAAATTAAAATTATATTCCTTCAAAACCTCCAATAGCAACATGTTATTTCAGAATAAAACTGAACAGCATCATGAAGATATGTAGAAGAGTGTCTGAGCTAAGGTTTTCATATTCACTAAAACTGACTTTGCAGATTGCAAGTACATCTGCAACAATATCAGTATCAAGGATTCATGCAATACTGTTACAATGAGCCACTCCTGGGGAGAATATGTTCTGGAAAAGCTAAGTGAATAAGGGATTAAGTCTAAACCTATGGCAGGATGGGTATGTAATAGCATGTAACAGAGGAGGGCTCTGAGCAGGGACATTGCAAGCTGGGTGTTTAAATGCAGTCAGAAATAAAAGAGGTATGTCATAATCACAAATCTGAAGCAAGCCGTGTAACGTGTATGTGTGGTCATTCTGTTTAAAATCACAGGATGTCAAAGAGTCTTCATCATCAAGTCAACGTTATAACAGTGCTCTGGATGTCTTCATAAATACAGGTGATAGTCCAAGACATGAGGGGCCAACAAATGCTGCAAGCTATTCCAATCAACAAAGATTGCATAAGACTATGGGCACAAGGTAAATGCTTGGAAACAATGTGTTTCCCGTGGTGAACAATATATGCCTTTAAAGTCCATGTATTTTTTCTTCTTGTTTTTTGAGACAGGGTTTCTCTGTGTAGCCCTAGCTGTGCTGGGACTCGCTCTATAGGCCAGGTTGGCCTCAGACTCACAGAGATCCTCCTGCCTCTGTCTCCTGAGTCCTGGGATTAAATGCATGTGTTACTTGCATGCAGTTTATGTATTTTTTCAAATGTGTAAGGTTTATTCTGGCTCTTAGGTTTCAGTGCATGGATAGCAGAAGGTGGGGCAGAACATCACAGCAGAAGGAGCGTGTGCCAGGAAAATCGGTTTTCTTCAAGGTGGACAGGAAACAAAACGAGAGATGGGCCAGGGACAAGGGCGCAGCCTCAGTGAGGTACTTCCTCCACTGAGGAACCTTCTAGTTCCCGACATCTCCTAATCATGCCATCAAATCATGACTCCATCAATTAATTCACTGATTATCTTTGAGCTCTCATAATCCAATCAATTCTAATAGCTTCCCTCCCTGAGCATCATACTGGGAACCAAACCCCCACTGTATGAGCCTTTGGGTCATTTCATAGACCAACCATAGCAGATTCTTAAAATATATAATTGGAGGAAGGAAATTAAGAAAAGGTGAAATTTGAGCCAACAAGAACAATGGCGTTTTAAAACACAGCTTTCTGCTAAAGTAAGGAAATTTCCATAAGTCAGTGTCTGTCTTGTTTAATACCACTTCAAGAGCAGCCTGACTTCATTTTGCTGTTTGGAGACCTCTTGAGCAACAGTTTATGGGCAAGAATGCTGAGCACTCCTTGTTTGCCTTTACCTTCCCTGAGCAGACACCTTGTGCTTTTCTGTCCATGATGGCTGGCGTCTACAGGGAGGCAGAGTTCAAAGATGTCCCACTTGAACTGTACAGTGGAACTTAGGGCTTGTGCAGTTGCAGAAAAGCTTGCTCTTTTCACTACATAAATGGTAGAGATATGAGGGTGGAAGGGACTGAAGTCACCTTGCGTGTGTGTGGGTGGTTGTGGTGGATGCGTTGTGTGCATGTGTGTATGCACACAGGTTTGTGTATGTGTATTTTCAGAGGCTGACAATGAATGTCCTCAGCCTCTCCTCACTTCTCCAGTGTATATGCTTTTTGAGAGTGTCATTCACTGAATCTGGAGCTCACTGATCTGACTAAACTCAGTTTCTCATGCTTGCAGGCAAACACTTCGACTGGATCACATCTCACTAGTCCTGTCAAAGCCATTTTGAACAACACAATAGGGGAGGTGGCATGGGAGAGAGATCTAGCAGAGAGAAAAGCATGGCCTGGTAACATAATGTGCGCTCCTGATTAGGTCACTGCTGGATCCAGCCCTATCTCAGTCATATGAGCTAATAAACCTCTTTGCATTTTTATCTCAATCTAAAGCGTCTTATCTGGCATGCCAAAAAATATGAATATTCCTTATTTATTTTTATAAGTGTACATATGCATAGATACCTTTCATTTCTCAAAAGTAGCAAAAATTTTCATTTATATCAAGCAAGATCATGATTCCAAACATACAGAAACTGATGTTCTACGTTAGTGAGAGTAAAGTGAGTCTTTCTTTGACTAGCCAGCAGCCCTCCTGAGTCAATGTTGACATATGTAACTCTTTCCTGGAAGGTTAGAATCTCTAAGGGTTGACTGGTTTGCTCACTCACCCTAGCTTTTGTTTCTGATGAATGGGTAATATTAGTCTTTCATCATGATAACGTAAAGCAGGCTGATTTGCATCTTTCAGTATTGTTGGCCCTGTGTGTTTGAATTTGTTCTCCTGTTTAGCATGGCACTGAAACTGGGCAGTCCCTGTTTGTCCAGCGGCCTCTTGTTAGTGTCTGCTTCCCTCCTGGATTGTGCTGGACCAGGAAAAAGAGAGATGGGGAGAGTGGAAGAACAGAAGACTTTCTGGTTAAATGAGCCCTTCCTGCCTCCACTGCTCACAAGACTCAGATGGACAGTGTCTTAGCCAGTCACCCGCTTTTCTAATCATGGTATTACCATATTATCACCCCTGCTTTTTGATATTTATACTTATAAAACACTGATGACCACTCTCTACTCCTGCTGGTCTGTGACTGGAAAAGCAGGAAGGATTTTTACACTTTGCTTATGGGGTTGTTAGAAGTAGCTGAGAAAGTGTAAGAAAATAATAGAGCCCTGCCTAACATGCTTGTGGACTGGAGTTTGATTCCTAATATTGCAAAAGTACTGATATATATATGTGTGTGTGTGTGTGTGTATCTATCAATCTATCTATCTCTCTATCTCTCTATCTCTCTATCTATCTATCTATCTATCTATCTATCTATCTCTCTATCTCTATCATCTCTCTATCTCTATCTATCAGCTCTCTCTCTATCTCTATCATCTCTCTATCTCTATCTATCTATCTATCTATCTATCTATCTATCTATCTATCTATCTATCTATCTAACTAGCTAACTATCTATCTATCTATATGCCTACCTACCTAAGCACCCACAGGCCCACTTCACTCCTCACCTGGCACACACACTCTGCCCCACTAAGACCCACCATAAACAAACCTCCTGACTCTGCATGCCGCCCTTGAGGTCTTGATTCTGGCCCACTTGTCCTCCCGCTCACTGCTCACCTTGATACCAGTGCATTATGTCTTGTTTCTTAGTTTTCTGATTGTTCTTATCCACCTAACCGTGACTGCATTAGAAGTTGAATTTTCTTTAGTCTCTGTCTTCCAAGGGGATGAACCATGTATACAGCATTAGTTGGGGTGGGGTTGTCAAAAGCTATAAGGAAAATGTTGAAAGAAGCTAAAACACTAACTTTTTTTGGAAAAGACAACTATGTCACAAACACATTGGAAATATTTGCTTATGCCTTTTTTGTGATATGCTTTTTAACAATGGAGAAGCCAGATAGAGATTAAATGGTTTGTACAACCCCACAGCTAAGGGACAAAAGACCAAGATCCTATTCCAGCTTTGTTAGGTTCAAAAGACGCTTCCACAAAGCAACTGATAACTCACTTGCTGGCTTCCTCCATCTTTGGCATTTTCTCCATCACCACCATATCTGTGTTTTTCAAAAGGACCAGAATATATATATATATATATATATATATATATATATATATATGCATCTATCTATCTGTATATGTGTATGCATCTATCATGCAGACTACACACACACACACACACACACACACACACACACACACACACACCATTTGAAAGAAAAACAACCTGGTTTGCCAATTGAGAATGCATTGTTCCTATAGAAACTTTCTGTGAGTGATTGGTTGGGATGGATCTTTGATTTACAGTCTTGCCCTGAAGACTGTTGGGGAGAAGTTAAACCACACTCTTCAGAATACTTCCTTACTGACTCACTGTAATATCAGAGTATGTTGTTTGAGTTGTGAATATTAAGCACCATATTGGTGCTTACAGTTGTAAATGGATATTGTGGCTATTAATGACACATGCTAACAATGTATTTGCTTGATAGCTAAACATTTGGGGAGAAAAAAATGATTCATTGCCTTGAAGAGAAAATATTTCCCTATAAACCCTTCTAATTTAAAGAAAATTTTGTTGAATTTACTTATGTTGTGTGTGTGTATGTGCATACATGTGTCATGACGCACATGTAGAATTCAGAGGGCATTTTCATGGGACTCTATTCTCTCCTTCCACTACGTAATCCCTGGGTTCTAACTCAGGTCATCAGGCTTGGTGGCAAGTGCCTTAACCATCTGAGCCATCTCACTGGCACCAAATCCTTTTAAGTTCCTAATTTACACCACATCAGAATTTTAGGTCTGAAGCATGGATACGTGCTAAGGAAGCGTACCACAAAGGGGATGGAAGAAAGATGGAAGGACCCGAGACAGCCTTGTTTCCTCCTCTGCTCATTCCTGCTTGCTTCCATTACTAACCCTTTCCAAGCTTCAGTATCCTCTTCCATACAGATGCAAATTATATATATATATATATATATATATATATATATATATATATATATATATATATATCATAGTAATAGTGGCAGATGATGAGATGGTTGGGAAGATAGACTGACAAACCATGTAACAGGTGAGGCACAGTGCCTGGCCCCCACTGAGAATCTAATATTCATTTGGGGCTTGAAAATTCTTATCAAATCTAGATTTTATAGTTTTTTTTAGCATAAAACTTTTTAAAATTAAAGCATATCTTTACAAAGATTAACTATTAAGAGGATAAGAATAAATTATTGAGAACAGGGAGAAGAAGAACAAATATTATTAATTCCCTTCTTATAAAGTTAGCCCCACATATTAAAAATAAAAGACACTTATTCATAAATAATATGGGCTAAGAAATTGTATCCTCAGAAGATTTTTCATTTTCCCATACCTGTAATAAAGAGCTCTGGGCCCACAATAACTATGGGAGACTTTTAAGACATGGTCCACAGAGTCACATTAAGCTCTGCATTTTTAGTTTCCTTTGCTTTCTCTCTCCTAGACTCAAAGCCTCCATCTGTTGGGCACAGAGGGGACTGTTTACCCTCACTGTATGAACAGCTAATCCCTTCTCTCAGGTCTGTCTTTAAAAAGATATTACATTTGCTTATGGCTGAACTACTTTTATGACTTCATTTCCAGTATTTGAATGTCTAGGTTCTGAGGGTTATATCCACCCTGGAGGCAAACAGTGGCATCCTTTAAAAATTTTTAATTTTTAATGTTTAATTAAGTTCAATCACATATGGTACAGAGTCATATGGTATAAGAACATTTGAATACATCTTGGTATTCTTCCAAATCCTTTAAATTCATCCCTCTTATAGAAGAATTAATTGCAAAAGAAATATACTCATGTATGGTAAATGTTTACCCAGTAGAACTTCCCTTCATAAAAATGTCCTTGGCTTCCAGGCTGCTGTCTTAAAAGAAATGGACCAGTAAATTTTAATTGATGTTGGGAAGGCTGGCTGATATAATCAGTTACGTGGCATCTTTTCTCTTCACCTTGTTTTTCTTGTTATTGTTTATTTTTATGCTTAAGTGTTTATTTGTTTAATTAAAGTGTATTTACATCATTTCCCCTTCCTTTTTCTCCCTCTAACCCCTCCTGTGTACACCCTTTGCTCTTCCTCAAATTCATGGCCTCTTTTTCTTTAATTGTTACATATATATGTATATATATGTATATATAAATTGTTTATATATTTGTTTATTATATATCCTTAAATCTATAAATACAACCTACTCAGTCCCTATAATGTTACTTGTATGTATGTAGGATTTCGGGGCCAAGCACTTGGTATTAGATGACATATTGGAGAACTCTTAGCATCCCTTAGTTCTTTGCCTAGGGTTGGGGTCCTGGGAGATGTCCCCCTTTCACATCAGCATGGCTATTGATCTTCTCTTTGTTCAGTTCTTGTTTAAGTAGACATGTTTTTGAGACTTCAAGGGTATAGCTTTTCGTCATTTCTGAGAAACACAGTCTCACAAAGAACTTCCTGCTTCTCTGACTCTCACCACTTTCCTCCACAGTGTTCCCTAAGCTTGTGCGGGAGTTGTGTTGGAGAGGTATCATTTGGGGTTGAGCCCCACATGACCACGTGATGTCTGCATTTTTAACCAGTTGTGGTGTTCTGTAATGGTTTCTGTATGTTGCAAAGAGAAGTTCCTTTGACGGGGGTGGGGGGGTGGGGGGGTGAGAGCTGCACTTATCTGTGAGTATGAGAATGAATATCTAGAATAAGGTCAGGAATTATGAGGACTTGGTCATGATGTAGCTGAAGGTTTTCCTCTGAGACTCATGATCTTTTAGAGCCTCGGTAGTTGGCTAGTTTCAGTACCAAGCATGATTTCCTTCATGTTGAGAAAGCATTAAGTCCAATCAGAGAACTATTGGTTGCCTCCGAGATATGCATGCCACTGTCATACTCTTAGGGTAATTACGCCATGGCAGCCTTCATAGGTAGACAGGACTATTGGTTGCTTCCTTCCCTTGGAAGAATGAATGTCACTTTCTGGTACCATGAAAGCTAGTCTTCAGGGAGGAGGCTTTCATACCAGATGCCCCAGGCTCTGTGTACAAAGGACATGGTGTCTTCCACTACAGGGACTTCTACCTCTGAGAGGTGACCAAGGGCATTGATGACAACCTATAATGATTTGGGAGTTGCTTGAGCAACCCTGACCAACAACTTGAAAGGGGACTTCCCATGCCTGGCATTGGAATTTTTGTTATATTGCCTATGGCTCTTGTGAGAAGAAATGTTGGCCTATGTGGGAAATTTTCATTTAAACTATGCATGTATATTATCTATACAAATTATATGTAATTTTAGGGAAATCAATAATAATATGATTCATTGTGACTTTTACTATTGTTTACTTTCTTCCTTCCCTTTCCTGTATTGACTTACTCCCCTCCTAATTAAAGACCTCCCAACCCCATTTGACCATTTTCCCTCCAAGTCACTTGTACCTTGCTATTCCTGTATGAATTTGTCCTATCTTTTGGCTTTTAGAATAGTAGTTTATTTTGGTTGGCTTTGACTGAATCTGTGATCTGGGACCAAATTGGCAATTTTAGGATCACTTTTACTTTGGTCAGAGATTCAGCTCAATTAGGTGAACCTTGTCCACTACCTTGGGGACATTACTGATTAATTTATGTTTATGTCACATGAATGTCTTCCATTCATATTTTAGTCCTCTGGCTGGCAATGTTCTGTTCAACAGGCATCTCTTCCTCTAGTCTCTGTACTGCTCTGGGTAAAAATTCCTGTGGGTCTTATTTTCTTACTTCAGGCAGGGATAAGTCATTCACTCATTAATACTTTTGTATTAGTTCAACAGTTCTGTATAGTTCAATAGGTATTCTCATATATGTTCCATATCTCATCTAAATAAACTGGCTTAGGAAAAAGTGATGTATACATAGTTTGTTATTTTTCTTCAATGGTTTCTATTCATCAGGGCTAAATACATATTTTAGGAACACATTTATAATTGAAGAGTTCGGTATTTGGCTCCTACAATGGCTTCTCTTTTTCAGTACCTCTCGATTTTATGGGAAGTGATAATGACTATCAATGATAAACTGCTCAGTCTGCTTCTGTTGGTTAAATAGAAGGCATTTTATTTGTTATCTCATTAATTTTTAAAATGAACTCTTTAGTGATGTTAACTCTTTCACACACAAATGAGTTGCTCAGTGCAGTGAAATAACTTGCCTGTGATTGCGGAGCCAGTAGAAATCAATATATCTTTCTGGGTTCATAGCTTGTGTTTCTGTGAAACGAAAACGCCCTTCAAGAAATCATTGCAGAGAACATGTAAGAAAACTTGAGAGCCTAACAGTTTAGCCTAAAGCTGTGTGGTTTATACCAAAGCAAATCAAAATGAAACAAAACACCACTAAAGCCTAGGTTTATACTTCCTTTCTAGGTGAGACTTTTAAATCCTGTTTCCAATTAATTTGCCTTATCTCAAAGTCACAGTAATAAAGAGATTTTATACTTTTGGGTTAGGGCTCGGGTTACAGTCTATGTTTTGGGATTACGTAAACAGTCTGCTCATTTGATGAATTTATTGATTACATTTGTCTCTAGTCCTTGGTAAAAATAGAATATAATAATCTCTTTAAAAACATTTTTTTCTGTTTGTCCCATACTATGCATTCTTCCAAGAAATGAAGTGGCACATTTTCTTCTGAAAGTACCTCAAGTAAAGAGCTATGGTGGGGTTTATACATTTTGGAGTCGTTTTTGTTACTGGGTGGAAATACTTGTTTAAAGATGTTGCATTTATGGCATACTGGGTAGATTTCTAGAAGGAATTGGAGAAAACATTAATGACAGGAAAAGTGTGGGAAGTGAACCTGAGAAAGAAAGTTAAAAATACATTATTTCTAAGTAAAAGATTCACTATATTCAAGGCTCCAGGGCACCAAAGGCAGAAGATTTTAACTGCTGTTGTTATAAACCTGGATAGTATCATTACCTTGACACCAATTAGAGGGGTTTTGCTTCTATTTTCTTTTTTTCAAACAATTCTGGGCATTCTTAGGTGATGGATGTCTTCAGAGGCTGAGATGGACTGTGCCAAAGTTTCCTGGAGTGCATGGAGTGAGAAGCATCCTTACTCCAGTCTGAGCATCCATTGGTGAAACAACAGATACACGGATTGGAAGCCTACTGAGCAGATGACCTCAGGGCTGCCTGGAGTGGGTAACTCTCATCTCAGGGAGCACCAGGTCCTCAATGGAGGAGCCCCTTTAGGTTGACCTTAGCTAAGTCTTCTCGCAGGCCAGGAAATGGGGGTTGTACCTGTTCTGGGATTAGAATATTAATTCAAGTCCCAAAGGTCCCGGTGGCTGACTGCTTCCCTTGGTGATATGATCCACTGGAGATATGAAATACAAAGAGAGAAGTCATGATTCTTATTTTCACCCTGCTTGTCCCCTTTCTCTAAATATTACCCTTGTGTATACATTAAAATTGATCCTGGGAGCTGTAAGCAGTGTCTGGCCATATCTCACAAGAGTCTAATTTAATGGAAAATGGATATTACCTGTGGAATGGGCGTTTTAGAATATCCCCCAAGGAATTCTGATGGGCAGCTGATGACGAGAGCCGCTACCCTCAAGTACCTCTTTCTTCCTGGTATAACACACATTCATTTTCTTTCCCTCACTTTCAGACCATGAGTAATAGCCACCTTTCTAACAAAACACAAGTTCCTCACTTTGCCCTCTATAGCTGTAAGGAGAGAACAGAAGCATTTTTATAAAAGTAAATCTAGTGACTAAGAATAATTACTTGTATGTTGTTTAGTTCATTATAAATTTTGCTAACAAGAAGATATATTTTATACTTGTGAGATCATTTAATTTGTTAATGTAATATTAAACACAATACAGTAAACATTAAAACAGTTTAATGTTTTAGAGAAGATTTGAACGACTCAAATGGTAAGGCAGTAAGTATAACTAGTGCCTCACTTCCCCATACACTTAGAGCTAATATAAATTATATCGGTGATTACAATGGGAATATTGTGAATGTCTTGTGAATAGTGGAGTGTATACAACACAGAGACATTGGTTAGCTACTTATCTTTTGGATTATTTCTTTTCTAAATTTTACTTAATTTCAAATACACTGACTACTAAGATTTATCATAATATTCAGTGACTCTCTCATAGAAGCCCAGAGAGTTTAATTGAGATTTTGTGATAGACAATCAGAGTAAGAGTCCTCAAGCCAGTAACTATGATGGGAATCATGATTTCCGTAATAGATAAGCACCACCCAGACTGGTTTAGGTAGAGATTTTACTGATAAACTTCCTTTCATTATATTAGGAAAACCTAATGTAGATAGTATCATTGTAAGTCATTTTGAAAAATAAGCCCACTATACATATATTATTTGTATAAATTTGAATAGTTACTTATTTTACCACATTAGCCATTATAATATATTTTTGTTTCTTTTAAACATATAGTTAATCATACAGCTAACTTGACAGATTTCTGTTTCCATTGCCAATGTTAGGGTGACCATGTCTTGTGAACACACAGCTGATGGCTGTTTTTTTTTTTTTTCTTTCAGATTATTAATAGGATAAAATAACTTCTCAAGGACTAGACTTTTAGTAATTAATAACTTTAAACATTTTTGAGCAAAAAGAAAGACACAATCTTGAAACTGTAATAAATAACATTTTTAGAGAGCATGAAGCATCAGAATCTATGAAAAACTATTTCACAGACTAATCAAAAATTTCTACGTACTTTCCTAATTTTGTTTTTGTTTTTGTTTTCACTTTACTAATTTTTTAAAAAAAGATATTGCATGGTTTTAGCAATGTGGAAACCACAACTGGGCTATGATTCTAAGAGTTTCTGTTTTAAAAGTTAAGACTACCTTAGAGTCAGGAATAATGTTTTAGTATCACATCTGAAAGGAAATAGATTCAGGTCAAGCATACTTGCAGTCCATTGTGTCCTCAGCATCTCCATGTGGAGAGCAAGTGGGTCTGAGAGCTGGGTTCCAGTGCTGAATTTGTAGCATCCATGAGAAGGTCAACAATTAGTCCCTTTGTTAGCAGCTAGAGGCTGGAGAGCCTGTGCTTCATCTACGAACCAGCTGAAGCCAAATGAAGAAGCTCTAAGAGAAAAAGAGGTGAAGCTAGTGTGGAAAAAGTCTTCCCTCTAACGACTTTCGTTCTCAGTGTCCTTTGAAGAGCTTTCTAAATTATTTAGGATTCAGTTAAGTGAAAATGCATGCATTCAACCTGTAGGACACAAGGGTGGGGAACAGTTTCTGAAAAGGACTTAAAAAGGAAGCTAAATAATCTTAAAATGAAAGAGTTCAGCACCCATGTTTTTAATTCTGAGTTGGCTCTTGTGACCTTGAACCCCATGAGGGCAGAAGTACAGTGTCTGCAGCCCCATACCTCACTCCAATGGAGTCTTTGGCAAATACACGTTAAATAAATCAGTATATAATTTTAGGGCTGGGAAGGCCTTTAGTGGTAATTTGGTCTTACCTGATGATTTTAGAGGCAGGGAAAAAAAAAAAGATCCTCAAAGAAGAAAAACACCAGCCAATGGTCACTCTAGCCTCGAGATCAAAGCCTTGGCTCTGACCCAGATTTCCTCACACATGATACAGAGCTTTTTCCATTCTACCTTCAGAAGGTAAACAGAGAAACCTGCCAGATACTTTTCAAATTACCCATGGAGAGTGGTCTGAATGGCAGGTGCAGCCATCAGACATGGATGCTGGGTCGGTTCAGTTGTATTTACCTTTCAGTCTGTTTGCTCTCAGAACAAGAGGGGCCAGCTCCATTAGGTGAGTGCCTAACCCACTGAAGTGGAATCTAAATAAGTGAAGTGGTTTCTTAATGCTGCATGCTGTCATGGAGCAGAGGAAGAGGAAGCCAGGGATGAGGTAGGGAAGACTCTGAAGAGTGACCTAGTGAAATGCTTTTCTGAAACAACAGTTATCATTTTGTAGGCCCTCATGCCATCGTGACTCTTAAGACAAAGTGTTTTTATAATATCAATAAGTATGCTGTGTTTTGAGAGTGTAGGTTAGCAGGAAATATATTAGATATTTGCATTTCTTTTACTGACAGTTTGTCTGAGTGTCTTTTCATAACAATCGAAGGATGTAAGAGCATTGCTACTTGCCAGGAGGTGTTTGTTACGTCATCTATTAATTTCTTCTGAAATCCACCCAGCAATGTGTGTGTGGCATCTAAAATGTTTTAAATATTAATAATTTAGAATGTAGAACTCTAGTCTCATAGTCATGGGAGGGAATATAAAACATTTCCATTTTGTTTAAAGCATTTCTTGCATCAAAGGGTATGCGACAATGGCTTGGTAACAGTACAGAATATGGAATATTTTGGTAAATGTTGCAAAGGTGTAGCACTGCAGTGAGTCTTGGAGTAGTAGCTAATTAGTATTCCTGCTTAGCTGAGGTCAGGAAACAACAATCATGACATGAAATAAAAACACCACTGTAGACCTAACCCAATTATTGTTGTGTCTTATGGGTGCATTGTTACTCTGGTGCTGATTACTCTAGAGTAACTGTAGCTATTCTAGCCTGCCAAGCTTGTAGGTAAGGGTGTGTAAAGTCTTGAACTGAACAATCTGAATGCTAATCCCCGTCACCCTGACTTGGTAGCACCTATCTCCCCTTCTTGTCTTGATTTCCTTGTATATCAATGGTGCTATGGGCTTTGTTTAGAGTTTATATTGCATTCATGTGCCCAGCATAGTCTTCTCAATTGTTTCTCAACCAGGAAATCTGTGGACATTTTAACGATCTTCTGCCTCACTCACCAGTTGGCTATTAGTTCTAAATAGGGTTTGCATACTAAGGACTTTGTGCCTAACACATAAAACACTCAGGAAATGCTGGATTTTGTAGCAGCAACAACAATAATAATCGGTACTGTTATTATAAGTAATGTTTTACACAGTGGTATTAGGTAACTTTGGATATGAAGAATTTCCATAAGTGTATTTTTCACAGGGTGGAAATTCCATAACGGTTTGTAGTTCCAACTCTTAATAGAGTTGTAACTGGAATCAGAGACTTCTTCCTACTTCCTGATTTCCTTCCACAATTCTCGCGAGTGGAGACTTCATTTCACCTCCAGCTGGAAGTTGGGAAGTCTGTCTAAAGTTCCTTTCTCCACCCTGATGATAAAGCAAGTCTCAGCTATCTGTGTTGCTAATGCCTCCTCCCTTTCCCTTAGGCCAACATGGCTTAGAAGATGGAGACTATGTTTTAATATTTATTCCTTAGGTATCATTTCCCAACAAGACTTCCTAGCTTTGTCTATTCATAGCTAGTTGAACTAAATGTAAATAGGAGACCATCACATATTGCATAGCAAAGCCTAGCATAAAAGAATAAGTTTGGCTGGGAGGTGGTGGCACACACCTTTAATCCCAGCACTCGAAAGGCAGAGGCAGCCAGGTATCTGTGAGTTTGAGGCCAGCCTGGGCTACAGAGTGAGTTCCAGGATATCCAGGGCTACACAGAGAAACTCTATTTCAGAAATACAAAACAATAACAACACTAACAAAGAAACAAACAACTAAAAAAAGAAAAAGAAAAAACAGAAGAAGGTAGAGAAGGAGATGAGGAAGGATAAGAATGGAAAAAAGATTCTCATAGTGGGAACCATGGAGGGGATTTGTCAGCTAATAACAGAGCAGGGGCTAAGGGATGTCTTTTAGAAAGGCAAGCCAAAGGCATCTGGAAACCAAACTCTGAGCTACTGGAACACACATGAGAGAGAAGATGCAAAACATAACTAGCAGGAAGAAAAGGGCATCTTGAAAATGTAGAGAGATGAGAAGAGGGAGATTGGAGAAAGGTAAGAAGTCACGGCTAATTCCAAGATGCACCTGGGATCCTGATAGCTTTAGGTTCTCTCTGTAAGGATAATGACAAAAATTCCCAGTGATGTTTATACTAGCAATGGTGATTATAACAGTGGATAATATTTTGTTACAATGTTATGTGTTCTAGAAACTACTGTAACTCTTTATGACTAAATCAGTTCTCCTAAGAAATCCACAAAGATGGTTTTCCTTCATCCAGTTTTGTGGAGAGCCTGTTTGTAGCTTCAAAGACCCCATCCTTCACCATATGTGCCTATTCTCACCCAAAATACTTGAAGAAAAAAAACTAAATTCCCAGGAAGACAATGAGGATAAGTACTAACTCAAACATATTCTCAGGCACAAGGTTAGTGGTCTGTTCTCATTACCCCACAAGTCTCCTTGGCCCACATCATAGCCCACATCTGTTGTATTAGGAGTGATCCTGAGTAGGGATCTCCTTATCTTTTTGGATCCCAGTGAGCTTTTAGTACTGACTCCTACAACCTTAATTCAGAGCACATTTCTGGCAATTATATGTCCTTTAGCCTCATCCTGACCAATCTGAACTTAGGGGTCTTCACACATGGGGTAGCCCTGGAGCAATGGCATGTGCCCTGCTGGGGATGGACAGAGCACCTAGAACCAGCCTAGCATCCATGACCATTATAATAAACAACACTTACTGGGGTCTAGCTCATCAATATTTATCATTGGACTCCCACACTCTCCAGATTATGTGCAAGTCATATAACTGCTATCTAGTTTAGCATTACTCAAACTCCATGAGCTACCCTGAGGAAATCATGTTGCCATGGAGATTCTGACAGCATGGTTCTTAGCCTCTGAGTTTCTCGGACGCTTGTAGGTGATGCCAAAGCTGTTGGTCCATAGATGACATGGGAACAGCAAAGCTCTAAAGCAGATCTTTGCATCTAAAACAACCAGATGGCATTTGAAGCTTTGAAGGCCATTTCATCCAAGTTTCAACCACTGATCTGCACTGTAGTGATGGGAAAGCAGGCGGATGCACAAAAACAAATGGATCCAAGGGTGTTCCTATAGAACTTTATTTATGAAAACAAGCAGTGGTCACATTTGGCTCATGCCTTTGTCTGCTCTTCTATAGCTAGGACCACAGTCTACCCCATGCCTCCTGCAGTATATTGATGGTAGTGAGAGACCCAATAAACGGTTTCCCTTTGTCCACATTCTTTGCATGTGAGTTTGCATATTTTTCTCTTTTGATTGCGGCATTGATTTATGCTTTGCTTCAGTCTATGGGCTTTCCTTCTAAATTGCTTTGGCTACTAAAACACAGCAGAAGTAATCTCATGCCAGGTATGAGGCCCAGTCTTCAAGAAACCTTTCTCCATTCTGCTCTCTTAGATGTCTCCTCCAGAGGAACAAGCCTGCCTTTATCAGTGAAGGAAGAAAGGCAATGAAGGGAAACCAAGCAATCCCTGCAACTGTAGGAGGACCTGTTGGCAGAAGCACAGAGGAGTCCAGCCAAGACCAGAATTGCCAAGCTCGACCCCATCTCAACTGCCAAATATCAGGATCATGAGAGAATGGAATGATTTTTTATTTCATGCTGCAGAATTTAGGTTGGTTTGTTAAGCAGTAAAAACTAACTGATACATCTTCTCTCAGTTATTATCAAGAATCATTATGAAGAATCCTCTGAACTAACCCAGGGATTCCATACTGTGTCTAATTTACAGACGAGCAACTAAGGTGCAGCTCGGAAACTTCCACAGAGCAGCACAGGAGGGAGGTGACAGCCGGAAGTATAAGTCACTTCACAGGATGGGCTCTTACCACTGTTCTGACATTCTGGTTTGATCATTCTGGTTTGATTTTCTTTCCTTTTCTTGTTCTCAACACACACACACACACACACACACACACACACACACACACACACAGCATTTGACACATGCTGTTCTAGATAGTTCTAGAATAGAAAGACAGCTTCCGCTGTGGCTTAAAGAGTTTTATGAAGACTGCCCTCCCAAGTGTGTTTCTCTCAGGTCAGATGACACAGGCAGCATTGTAAACCATACACAATTTAAACTCCAGTACTGTCAATTCACAAGCTGAGGAGCTCCTCAAGGAGCAGTGCTGCCTGTCCACTGGTTTAGACCTTCAAGAGTCTGGTACTTCCTTGAAAGCGAGTCTAGCATGACCTCTGTAGCAGGCAGGCACTAGAGAGAGCTACTGTGCTCTCACCACACTCCCAACCTGTGGCCTGGGTCTGGCAGGTCTACAGTCTTTTCCCAAAGCATATGTTTTGGTCTTACAGATTTAGTGAAGGGTTGATTTTCTCCCTTCCTGGACAAGGACAAACTTCATGAGATGGTGACTTGATTCACAAAACAAAAGCAGCATGAAAGCACTCTTCACACACAAAGAAGAAAAAAAAAAAGAAGAAAAAGGCAGGTTCATTCAGAGTAATAGACCACTTTATTCTTTAAAAAGAAAAACAATTGGACTTTACTAATTCTCACTAATGACAGAGGTCCTTTGTAGAGGAACCAATTTCACTGATTACTGAATCATATAAAATATTCTGAGAAAGAACTGAAATCTCGGTCATTCAGGACCCTCTGTGATTCTTGCTGAGAAATAGGCACCCACTGCTGCTCTAATTTGGAGAATGATTGGGTTTGCAGTTTAGTGAACTGAGATAATCACAAACACCATCCAATTGCAAATCTGCATTTCGGTCATTAAAGAAGACATTTGCAGGTGATAAAAAGGAATAGAGCCGCTGGGGGCAAATCAACAATGTATTGAGTTCAGGATGTGTGTGTTTAGGGGTGTGTTTGGTTTCTTTTAAGCTATTGGGAGAATAAGATTTCCAGTTGAAAGAAGTTATTCACCTGGGAAAATCTGAGCCAGGAATTTATTATCTCAATGTATGCTTAGAACCTCGATAGTAAAATAATATTTTGACATGCAAAGTCAAAACCAGCTGTGTACTTAGAATATGTACCAGATCCTCCATCAACATAACAGATTCTAAAGACTGACAGCTAATTAGAATACTTAAATTCATTTGTTTATAAGCAAAGAAAAATGATAAAGTGCTTGGAAAACAGGAGTGCTGAGTATTTCAATGATCAATACTAGGAAGTCAATGCTGGCAGGAAAAAATGGTTCTGCATTTAACTGGAAGTATTTCTTTATCCACCTTACAGGAGTATTTCTAAACTATTTTGTCAATGTAAGGGAGCGCTAGAGTTGGCATGCTGATCAGTAACTTGTCATCCTGATGCAGATACCTCTCTTGATGTCTTTACCTTTAAACAGTTTCAATGACCATATTGGCAACAATGGAGACAAAACTAGCAACATGGGAAATGAGAGCTGACTAGTTGCAAAGCCTGCCATGGGAGTGAACTGACTCATCAAATTGATTCAAGTGGTTTTAGTATAACAACCCTACAACATCTGTGTCTTTAGTTAAATAACCATTAGTGTGGTGATGTCTTAGTGTTTATCTTAGTGTTTATGGAAATATCGTCTTGCTCCATAATCAGCTTCTTCTAACCTAGAACATTCATTATGTCCTCCCAGATAGGTATGTTCAAAGTGATTCTTAATTAGTGAAGGTACAGCCTGAACAGTCCTGCATTTGAACATAGGAATTTAAGTATTCTTTGAGCATTTATATATTGAGTTCCTCCTATGGCAGCAAATGACTGAGATTAACGTCTGCACTTCAAGGTGCTTAGTGATTCAGTAGGAGATCTATATTCACAAAAAATCACATGAAATGCAAAACAGGACAATTTACAACTGAGAAATAAAATAAGTGCCATCAACATTCAGAGGAAAGAGGAATCTGGGAGAGCTCCAACAAAGGAGAGCAGAGTTTTCCTCTATGGGATGTGGAGGTACGTCCGAGAGAAGGGCTTTATGAAAACAAAGGCAAGCCAAGGCCAGGAGAGCAAAGCAGGTCGAAGTAAGGCATGAGGAATGCTGTGTGGAGGAGATTTTGGAAACTAAACTAAGTATAAGCTGTACTGAGGCCTGTGACCTGTGATCGTTTGGTCCACAGAGAAGTAGGTGCTGGGCGAATTGGCTTTGTTAACCATTTTCAAAGAAAATGTGACCAACATATGAATCCTTTTGACAGTCCTCTTGATTCCTCAGCTCACAAACCACCAATCATTAGCATGCCAGAGCTCTGTAGAGCAATGCCATACAGGATAGTGACACAATGCAGATGTAGAAGCCTCCCATTGATAGGATTGTGCCAATGGGCATAGATGGAACACTCTGGCTGAACTGCAAAGGGGGCAGTTACAGATTACTGTATTGCTATAATGATTTCATATTCTTGGAACAGAAAGATTTGGAGTCAGTAAAAAGATACTATCTGTGTTAGAGGGAGGCAGTAATGAATCACTCTTACTACATTGGATGAGTCTATTGGATCACTCCTACTACATTGTAGATACATGTATCACAAAGTTGTACAAACTCACAGAATGTACAACATCACAAGTGAACCTTCTTGTAAACTTGACTTTCAGTGATAATGATGTATCAGCTAAGATTCATCAATTATAATGGATGCACTACTCTGTGTGCTGTTCAGACACTGGGTAAAATTATGCATGTTTCAGGGTAGAGGATACATGGTAAGATCTCTGTCTTTTCTGCTCAGCTTTGATGTCAAAAGAAAATGTCTTTGAAATGTAAAACCATTAAAAATAATATGTAACAGACCATAATGAAATTAGGAATTGGTAACAAAAACATAAGTATAATCTAAAAATACTATACAGTTTCTAATTTAAAATACATCCAAGTACTTCATGAACAGTAGAAGACACTGGAGTGGTGATTATGAGTATTATATGAACAATGAAACAATGTTTATAAGAACATGGGAATGCAATGAATATGGAGATATGTATAGCCTTGAAAGCTTGTACCCTGCAAAAGTTACAAATGTGTAACAGTCATAAAGGGGATAGAGTAGTAAGCCTATTAATGAACTAAATACCGTGTGTGTAACACAGCCATAAGGGGATCGTGTAGTAAGTTGGAAGAAATAAAAGGAAAGCATATTTAATACAAGAAGAAAATAAATGAAAGGAAATGCAAGCACAAGGATGAAATAATAGCAAATTGAATGAATTTCTTAGAAGTGCATTCCTCGTGGTTCTGACGGGATCTGTGGAGAGAGGCAGAGCAGAAAGATTTTCCCAACATTGGAACAATAAAGGGACACCAGCGACTGTAAGACAGTGAATCCTACCAAAAAGCCAAACAAGTTTCTAGAAATAAACAAGCAGACTCAAAAATAAATACAGCATTGGAACAATCTATGTCAATACAGAAGTTGAATCTATAGATTAAAAATTTTGCACAAAGAGAGCACCAGGTCCAAATGACCCTACAGGCTTCCAGAAAGATTCAAGAAATAGTAAATTTCAGTCTTGAGTGCTTTCTGAAAATTTTTGTTTTATTCTTTGAATATTACATTTATTTTTACAATGTGTGTTGATATACGTCCCTCCTTTTAATTTTATTTGTTATTTATTAACCCCTGAACTCGATTGGTGTTGCCCATACACGCACATGGTTTGAGGTCAGCCACTGAGGCATGAGCAGCCTTCCAGCAGCCACACACTCAAAGGAAAGGGGTTTTCGCTCTCCCAGCAGCTGCTAACTCTATTAGTTCCTTTGACAAGACTGGTGGCATGGGTTACCTTCCACATCCATGGTGCCATTTCAACTGGCTTGATCTTCTGCAGGTCATGTGCAGAAAACAACAGCTCCTGTGGGTTCACGTGTGCAGAGGTCATGCGTGTCCAGAAGTGAGCATTTCGCACTCTCCTCCCCATTGCTGGGTCTTCCATTCTCTCCAGTCCATCTTCCATAAAGTCCCCTAAGCTTGAGTGGTAGGAGGTTGATGCAAATGATGTATTCATATTTATACATCCACTCTTTCTTACTCCTGGCCCCTTGACCAGTTAGTAGTGTCTGTATGAACTACTACCAGCTGTAAAATGAAACATCCCTGACAAAGGTGGAGAGCACCACAAGTAAGTATAAACATAAACGTTTAAAAGTTATTTTGACAACATGATCATTTAGCAATGCAACTCCTAGTCTTCAACCCTGGGTATAGAAAAGTTCAAGCATGAAAGGGAAAATGAGGTGCTGGTAAAAAGACTTAACCCAATGGACCTTTTGACTAGGTACACAGTACTGGCATGGATTTCTGTGGAAGTGGGTCTCATATCCAATGAGAAATAGATTTGTTATTCCCATAAACTTCATGACGTTATGGCACAGAGGTGACATCTTGCCAACATGTCTGTTCTCTATCATACAAGGTCTGGTTCTGACTGACATCATCCACATCTCTCCCTCCCAGTGGCTCGCATGGTACCTTTTGGCACCAAGGAAGCCAGCTGGTAAGGAAAGACTTTGACAGTCAGTTCAAGGTTGGTTTCTCTGTCCTTCAGCCAAAGTGAGTTATGTCTTCAGCAACAGAGTCATACCATCCAGTCACCATAAACAACCAAGAGAAATAGCAATAGCCTAGGCCCCCTGGCTAATGACCTGTAAGGTCTATCTCATGCCTGGCACCAAGATTCTCATTTAATAACCTGTATCTTATTGGAATGGCTTTGTCCACCCATGCAGGGTAATTCTGTTCCAAGTGTTCACACGTGTATACACACACATTGAAGTTAGCTTACAAAAACTAGTGAGATTTCTATAAGGCTACTTCATATATTCTTAATTGGAACTAGCCCACTGCCCACCCTCTGCTCTCCCCAATCCCACTACCACCCTTTAACCTCTAACACATCTCCTCCAAGAGGAGATTTTCCCCTGGGTTGGAAAATGGTAGGATGCCATAAAGCCTTTTCCTGCAGGCTTAATTTGGGTTAAGTGTTTTTACCAGCACCTCATTTCCCCTTTCATGCTTGAACTTTTCCATACCCAATAACTTCTGCTTTTTTAAAAATTTCATTCTAGCATAGTCCCCACTCCAGGGTCAACCAAAAATTGACCACTAGGAGAATTTTCAGACCCTAAAATTTTACGGCAATTGGCAAAAACATTCCCCAGAATTTGGGACTTAAAATGGACATTTTCAGGATATTTCTGGGGGCAGTTGTCTGGGATAGTGCATGATTTAAAATGATGACATAAAACACAATGGAGTGTAAATATTTTGACAGGGTCACTTGTCCTGCTTAATTCTGCCTCTCTGTGATGCTCTATAATCTTCCTTGTGGGCTATCTTCTTCCTGAGTTATCTCAGAATTCACTCAGCTTTAGTCCAAGTAAGACTAGTATTTCCCCGAGTTGTTTGACATTCAGCTGTTGCTGAAGATGTTAAAAATACAAGCAAACCTGCTAATCATTGCCAACAAAGCGGCTTAATCCAGGCTGACTGGCGATTTGCTTTGCAGCTTTTGGTGCAACAGAGCGATTGGAGTTTATAAAAAGAGGTAAATAGTCAGTTAGAGATTAGAAGCTGAAAAAAGGAAAAGACTCCTTTCCCCAAGACCACACACTGGTAGGGAATCTCCCTTGAGCAATTGTTCCCGAGCATTTCATGTTTCTGCCCCCTCCCCAACCCAAGCTTCTCCACTGCCTATCTGCCCCCTCCCTTTACCACCAAAGGCTTGATTGGCACTTGTCACTACCACAGAGAGGAAGAAGCTTCAGGGCAGAGGGAGGGGTTGGGGGGAGCATCCACCTCAAAAGCCTCGGGAGTCAAAAGATGATTCAGTCTTTCTGCCTGTGTTTTGTCTCTCTCTAAATTATTCAAATCTGGGTGGCATCTTGGATAAGTGGCATTTTGACACAGCTTAAGGGATTGTCCCACTAACACCATTGAGCCAAAGCTGCTATCCTTTTAAAAATGTAGAAAGAGAGATCTTTACTATAATCTGATATGTCTACAAATGAAAGACAGTTACATTCAAAAGGCTTAAAACATTTTGATCAATTATATTCATTTTTGACTTACTGTTTTGTCCGATCCATCTAAGAGCGATCTTTATTAGACAAAGAAGAGGAAAAGCCCTTACTCAAATCTGTTTTAGAGAGTATTGATGGCAGATAGATGTTGCTGGGTGGTTTTGAGGCTGAGGCAGCTGGCAGAGAAGAAAATGTGGAATTTTCTAGATCAAAAAATTGTTAAGAATACCTTGCATGTGGGACATGTAGGGAACCTTGGCTTGGGGTTTGTTATGCCCTAATTCTAGCCCAGAAATCTCATTCTTAGCTGTGGGATCTTAGAACAGTCATAGCACAAGCCTAGAGTATATATTTTTCCCCTCTGGCAAGCATGACAGAAAACATGCATCATCAGAATTTAGGACTGTTGAGTTGTTTTAACACTATTTTTGTTAGTATAATTTTACCTTCGTGGAAGATGACACTTACTGGAACTTTAAAGCACTGTTTGCTTCACTAACAGCTTGCTTGTGCCCTGGCAGCAGGATTGTGCTTGGTGACACTGAGGTGGGATTCGGGACAATATGGGTGGAAGAGATGGAGATATGAGCTTCCTGATTCTTATTGTCAGAGAACTCAGTCTTTCACTTCTCTTGTTTTTCTTCTGGAGTTTTAGATATTTTATCTGCATATGTTAACCCCATTTTTTGTTTCCCAAAACAGCAGGCTTTTCAATTAGTTTTTATGCAGAAAGATCTGCTCAAAACTACTAATAAAATCAACAGAGCACAGAGGCTGTTTAGTTTTTGAGATAAAGGATAAATAATGTAGGTACGGAATGCTAAAAGAACCACTCTTCTTGTGGACTTGTTCTATTTAAGCTTACAAAGTATCTGAGTTTCATGTTGTCCTTTCTTATTTCCTCTTAGTAAAATGTTCTGAAAGTTTTGTTCCCAGGTTTAATAAATAAAAATACAAAATGCCTAAGAAATATGCAATTAAAATTGTAAATTATGATGGTGTGGTATCTGGAATATATTCACAGTAAATGTTTATTTACTATTAATCTGGGCATCCTGCACTTTATCTGACAATTCTTAAAAACCCTTTGGCTCCTCTTTCAGATGCTCAACAGCTCTGCTCTTGCCAGGGTTTTATTAGGCTTGAGTAGAATTGAATCTATGAGAAAATTCTGCACATAAGATTATCTTGGAAAATATGTTTATTTAAACCCACTTAAAGACATAAGTGTTGAAGCCAGCCATATTCTGGAAGCTGGGTAAGGTCCTTGGGGTACAAGGTGACACAAAGTCCATGTCTTTGTGTAGTTTATGGTCTAGCAAGAAGGAAAGAGACACTTAAAATGCATTCACACTTGGGAATGACTTAATTCTTACTATCATACGGCCCATTAGGAAAATGTATGATCCAATGAGAATATTTAACAAAAATACTAACCCTGTGTTGGGGATTAGAGCAGGCATCCTGAGGAAGTGACATTTGATCTAAGAACATTGGATGCTGAAAAATACAATCTCCAATGTAAGAACAAGAAGTAGGTGCTGACAAACCATGGGGTTCGTTTCCATTTCTATCTCATCAAGAAAATCCATCTGTGATAATGTCATTGGCTGGTTAATAGGGTTTCATACTGAATCCTTCAGTTTCAGAAGTATGCATGGTAGACATGTTCCTTCGATATTAAGTACAGCAACAGGGAGTTGATGTGCCACCTTGATAAACTCCGGGGAAGCTGAAGTGTGTAATAAAACTCTAATAGTTTAACAGCTAAGCTTGAAGTTAAAAAAAATTTAGAATGCTCTATTGTCATTAAGAAGTCAATCTATGTGTAAAAACATAACATTATTTTTAAATACCTAAGGACAATTAGAGACCATGAGGACAAACAGCAACAGCACATAGACAATGTTTTTAGTTATCTGTATTAAAATTTTTCTACCTGGAATCAGAGTTCTGGTGCTAAAATATCTGCTCTGTCACATGCAAGTTGTGTAGTCAGTGTAGAAACCATACCGATGCAGAGGGTACTGAAACCTCCCTGGAGGCTGAGACAGGGGCCCTGTCAACAGTTTGCACACAGTAAGGCACTTAATATCAATTGACCTCATCCTCAACTTTTTCACCTAAAAATTGCTGATGTTAATAGAGTTTACCTCCTAGAGTTGTAATGAGACTCCTGTAGGAGGAAATTATGTCACTTCAGCAAAGCAGGAGCCTTTGATCGCATGGATGATGCTTGCCTAAGCCTTTGTTCATAACCTTATAGGATCTGACTTTTGTCTTGCCTGCTAACACTTTCGAATAGCAAAAGGAGCTGCCTCTGTCCAGAGTCCTGAGACTGCATCACCACACTGAAGCAAACATCCCACTTCATCTCTAAGATAGTGTGTGTGTGTGTGTGTGTGTGTGTGTGTGTGTGTGTGTGTGTATGTGTAAATATCGTTCTGTACATAAGATAGTGTGTGTGTGTAAATTATCATTCTGTACATAAGATGGTGTGTGTGTGTAAATTATCATTCTGTACATAAGATAGTGTGTGTGTGTGTGTGTAAATTATCATTCTGTACATTGGAAACCTCAGACTACTGTAGAAGTGACCAGAAAATAAAGATAGAGTTTGTTCATTTTCTGCCCCCATCCTTCTGTGTTTGCATATATAACAGAAGTAATTCAGTATTGTCTGCTTTGAGCCAAACACCTGAACCACCTGTCATCATCCACAGCCTGAGTTTGATCCAAATGAAAGGCGGGCACCTCTGCCTGAGCCTTCTGTTGCTGGGTAGCAGCAGAATAGCTAAGACAGACTCCAGAGTCCATGTCTTCATAAAATACAGAAGCCTTGAAATTTAATATTTTGTGGATTCCAGTTCCACTCCCTGTGGTCAGTGTTTGGCGACTGCAGAACACCCATGATGTACATACACAGCAGCCAGCACTGGCAGCGTCAGGTCAACCAGTTCTTTTAAGTGGCCAGCATTGTGTGGGCACTTTCTGTGGCCAAAGACAGATCAGAATTTTCCAGGGCTTCAGAAATGTTCTAGGAAGAGAATAAAAAATTTTTAAAACTTCATTTCAAGGTAATTCAATATGTTGAGTGGTGTGGTAGACAAGTGTGCCAGAACTTCAGAGGAGACTATAGGAGCGTTCAGAACAGGAGATGAGAGCTATGAACTCCTTACCCAGGACAGGAAAAGCCTGTCTTTGTGGAAAGGTAAAGGCTGTGATGAAAGAATGGAGAGAGAGACGGAGAAATGGAGAGGAGAGAGAAAAGACAGAGGAGAGAGAGGAGAGAGAGAGGAGAAAGGGAGAGAGGAGAAAGGGAGAGAGGAGAAAGGGAGAGAGATGGACAGACAGACAGATGCATGTGTACACACACACACACACACACACACACACACACAGATAGATAGATTGATAGATAGATAGATAGATAGATAGATAGAGAGATAGAGAGATAGAGAGATAGACTCCAATACATTCTCCAGGAGAACAATTTCCCAGTACATGTAGCTCCAGTTGGTGTTCTACAGGCAATGAACAGCTAAAGAAGACTGACCACATTCACACACGAAGTGATGTCTAGGGATGTGTGGTATATTCTGGAGTGGGCATTGACAGCAGAAAGACAGTTATATCCAATTTAGGGAAAGCAAATACTGAGTACTTTTAGTATATCTTTGGGTTGAGAGGTTTAAAATTTTGTTAACTTAGAAAAGGTTCGGGATGAGGGTGCAAGAAGAATCATTTGATCTTTGGGGAACTTTCCAGGATCAAATAGAGAGCCAGATTCACCTTCTCAGCATCAGATTTTAGTGTAGCCAGACCAAAGGCTCCTATCAGAGGGAAGAAGAGGCTGACTGCCTCTCTTTGCTATCACTACTGGTGTTTAGCCAGCATCCGGTGACTCCATGCTTATCACACAGAGCCAGACCTTCTGTTGACTTCAATAGAAGTCGGAGAGTTCTCCATCAAGGAGCCAGTACGCTAGCATTTCCCACCAGATGTGGGAAAGGCAGCATGGGAAGTTAGCAGGAGCCATTTCAACACCTTCTTACACAAATGTAGACATTTGTAGTAAGCCTTCTTTCAAATAATGAATGTTCACAATCTCATATGTCCTCTTGCTATTCTGTGTTCCAGGAGTTGGGAATTTTTACCCTGACCAAGAAGGAACATTGTAACACCGTTGGTGTTGAGTGTGGAGAAAGGCACTTGAACTGCATTAGCTGGTTAGTACTGCATTAGCTGGGTTGGTTGCTCTCTGTGTTACCAACTTTCAGATCCAGAGGTTTAGGGTACCTGATTCCACAGGGCAGACATGTTTACCCAGGATGTACCGAACTTTTTTCTAAGTTAACAAAATTTTATTTCATGTGTGGTGTCTGAAAAGAGAAATACATCTGGAGGGATATATTTGAGAAAAATAATCTTTTAAGTGATCAGTGGCTATTGTCATTCCACCAGTAAGTTACATTTTCATCTTCCATGGAAAAGAATGCATTCTCCATGGACTCAGGGAGGATGGGTAAGAGATAACAGTGATAGTTTATCAGCAGGCTCTCCAAGTGGAATAAATTCTGAAAAACATTTATTAGCACTGGTTATGCCCTCAATATATATGTATTTGCATCTGGAATATTATACATTAGCTGTGACATTAGTGTTAATGTCTGTAATAATAGTCTTGGTATCTGTGTTATTGTCTAAGTGTCAATTCTAGTGCTAGTGTCAATATTTGTGTTAGTGTGTGGAAAGAAAAAAATCTACAGCAGTGTTTTGACACAATCAGGGCCCAAGAACTATTTATTTCCTTTCATTGAAATTTTGTCTTTCATTTTGGGGAAAAATTAGTAGTATTTGTTCCATGCAATAAATCCTTATTAAGAGTCATCTTGCTGAATTAAATTAAGCCTTTGGTATTTTAGGAAGAGTTTTGGTTAAGAAGAATGCTGATTGGTAGATTAATTCTGGGAAAACATGGTGTAGCCATATGCAGAGGAGAGACTGTTTTCTTGACAGCTTTGGTCTGAGAGCGACAATAGTGAAGTCTCAGGTTCTGGGTGTGGCGTGAAAATTAGTTAGGCCAAGGAGCTAGCAGTTGATCCCTTGGGAGTTTTCATGGTCTCCTTCTACCATAGGCATTGACTCTTGCATCAAGCAGGAGTGGGGATATCACATTCTAATGTAGGTAGGTTGCCCGGAGGACCTCCTCTCCTACAGAGCGATATTGATGTGTTCATATACCAGCCACCTTCTCATTCAGATCAACACTTTAAAGTAACAATGAGTCATTTTAGTCTGTTAAATATCTAGAGCCCCTAGATTTGAGCCCTACTCTGTTCAGTGTACTTTGCTCTTATTTTCCTTAAACACTTCACAGGGATGCTATCACTCCATTTCATAAAAGAAGACACCCAGGCACTTCACTCAAGTAAAAACCATGGCATAACCAGGATGAGACCCTAGGGGATGGGACACCAGAGCCCATTCAAGATTGTCCTTATTTGGAATCACACAGAGACCCATTTTTAAATTTCTTATTGGAGGAATGTTAAGGAACTTGCTACAGATTGGCTACCAAGCTTCCAGTAGGACATAAAATGCTATGGAACAGGCATTCATAGGTTCAAAGGAAGATTGTGTGTTTAAAGCATGTATGTATGTTTATATTTAGTTGACACAGCAAACCACAGGGCCTCAATGTCAGCAAAACAGAATTGATCCCAGAAATACTAGTCAGCAAGCCCTCACGTCTCTTTTAGTACCTTGGTTCAGCACTGTCTTTGATTGTGGCGAATTGTGGTACTAACCTGAGGTTTGGTGGAAACATTCTAAGCTTGCATAGCCTTTGTTTCACTGTTGTGTAACTTTAATGATATCATCATTAAAAATTACAGATGATGTTAATATAGATGCATACATGCTGGTGTACACAGGTATGTCCATGCATATCCGAGTATTCCTGATATGCATAGATTGTAATATATTCACAAATAGGATACATCTAACAGGTAGAAGACTAAATTATCAAAGATATGGAATCATATCTGGGGTCAAATGTTTACTGTTAAGTTCAGGAGGAGTTTAAAAGAAATCATGTATGCCTTGCTTCAAGATAGATAAGTAGGTATGAAGGGCAAATAATTCCTTTACAGATGTATTTCAGTTAGTAAATGAGGGTGGAAAAATAGAATTAGCTCCCTGCCTTAAAGGTTCAGTGGAGAGAGACAGTGGATGCTGGCGGCTGCTGACTCCCCATTAGAAGAACAGTTGGACAAAATGATCCTTCTGATGGGTGTGTACACACTTCTATTGCTGAATGCTGAGTCTGCATCAGGTGAACCACTTTATCAAACATACAAGGATATGAGTAACCACACTTGAGAGATGCAGCCACAAAAACTCAAAAGCTTTGTTCTGTTACAGAACAAACATTTTGTTTTGTCAACAACATTAAAACATTGTAAGACAAAGGGGAGTGTCAAGATGGCTTGGTGGTTAGGAGTGCCTGCCTGAGAACTTTATGATCTGAGTTCAGGGTGGAACCGCATGGTGGAAGGAGAGAAGTTATTGCCCCTCTGAGTGCCACACATGTGCCATGTCATACACTGTAAATAAATAAGTAACTACAATAAGATTTTTAAAATTTATTCTTCTCTCACACTGTACATCCAGACTGATGTTTCACCTCCTTGTACTCCCCACAGTCTGTTAATCCCCCCACCTCCTCCCCTCTCCCCAAGATCCACTCCTCCACTTCCCTTCAGAAAAGAGCAGGCTTCCCAGGGATATCAACCAAACATGGTATAACAAGTTACAATAAGACTAGGCACAAACCCTCATGTCAAGACTGGACGAGGCAACCCAGTAGGAGGAAAAGGGTCCCAAGAGCAGGAAAAAGAGTCAGAGACACCTCCCCCTCCCACTGTTAGGAGTTCCACAAGAACATCAAGCTAACAACCATAACATATATACAGAGGACCTAGCACAGACCCATCCAGGCTCTGTGATTGTTGCTACAGTCTCGTGAGGCCCTGCTTAGCTGATTCTGAGGCTTCTCCTGCTATCTTCTACCCCTCTGGCTCCTACAATCCTTCCTTTTCCTCTTCCATGGGATTCCCCAAGTTCTGCCTAATGTTTGGCCGTGGGTCTCTGAATCTGCTCCCATCGGTTACTGGACGAAGCCTCTCTGATGATGGTTGGGCTGGATGCCTCAATGGGTAAAGTCACTTGCTGCCAAGCCTGAGGCCCTCAGGTCTGTTTCCAGGACTTACATGATGGAAGGAGAGAGCAACTCATGCATGATGTCCTCTGATTTTCCCTTAAGCACTCAGTTTTCTCCAGTGGAGTGACACTAGGTACATCAGCCACTCCAGGGAAGCAGTTTAGGAGTAGTTGACCAGCAAGTAATTCACTTCATCTTTTTGTGTGTGCTTTTATTTGCTTAGTTTGTGTGTAGTGTGTGTGTGTGTGTGTGTGTGTGTGTGTGTGTGTGTGTGTGTGTTTCTTTTTGGGTTTTGATGTATTTTTTCTTAGGTTTTGTTGTTGTATTGGGTTTCTGGTTTGTTTTTTTGAGAAAGAACTTAAAGGTGGTTCGTTAGGGAGTCAGAGAGGATCTGAAAGAACTTGGGGAAGAGGAAGAATATGACCAAAATATATATAAATTTAAAAAGTGTTTTAAATAATAAAAATATAATAAAATTACTTTAAAATACAATCCAAATTCTAGTTGTAGTGTGATTTTTAAATTGGCAGGAGGGCTCTAGAATGCATAAAACCAAAGTGCATAGAACAGATATGCCTCCAACAAAACAATCGAGAAAAAGAATGGGCTTAGGAGTCTCAAGTCACTTGATGTAAAGATGAACAGGTGCTCACTGGTGTTGAGTGTCAACCCGACAGGATCTGGAGTCTCCTGGGTGTGTGTCTCTCCCTTAGGGTGTTTCAGAGCTGTTTAACTGTGAGAAGACTCACCCTGAATGTGGGTAGCACACTCCGTGATGGCCAGTTGAAAGTAATGGTAAACAGAAAGGAACATGGTTATTGACTTATAAAAGAACAATACTTTCCTACATGAAATAGTGTGACAATCTGACATCAGTTAAACCAGGAAGGAGAAGGAACAGGTGAGTGGACCACAGCTTCCGCCTCTCTTCTTGGGGACTTTGGAAGCCGCATGGCTGGCCTCACCCTCCTTCCTGAGGCAGCCAAGGGCAGCTCTTGCTGTGAGGATGCACCGCACCCTCAAACTGTGAACTAAAGACGCTTTCTGCTGTTATCGGGCATTTTGTCACAGTGATGAGAAAATTAATTCATAGACTATTAAAAAGCTGCAACAACCGACATTTTAGTGCACATATTGAATGATACAATCAGATACACAGATATGTGGATTGGAACAGAGCCAAGAAGAAGACCAATATAGCATATGGTCAACATTTAAATGAATTGAAGATGGAAATATTATATGGATAAAACAAAAAAAAATAACTTCTGCTTCATATGTTCAGAAAATCTAATTCAAAATGAACTAAATTATGAGAGACACAGGCAATGGTTTCTTAAATTGATTACAGAATATGCTCTATAAAAGAAAAACAATGAGCTTTATAAATTTTTTAAACAAATTATTCTTCAAAAGAAAATGTCAGGGAAGCAGAGGAGCATGATAACATTGGGGAAATATAAAATTCACGCCTGATCCTGGCATGTGCCTTAGTGATCAACTGCCATGTAACCTCTTGTCCTGGTTAGTTTTGTTATCACACACTTGACACACCTGGGAAGAAGGACCTTCTATTGGAGAATTGCCTCAGTGATGCAGAAGGGCCCAACCCACTGTGAGCGGTGGCAGCCCTGGGCTCAGCTGTTTATTAAAGAACAGGAGCCCAAGAGCAAGTCAGCAAGCAGCATTCCTCTGTGGTGTCTGTTTCACTGTGACCTGTATGTCATATACAGCATTTCTGCTCCACCTTGGGTGCAGATGGTATTTATTACAGCCACAGGTAACCCAACGAGGGCACTTATACTCCTAAAGCATAGCTGCTTAAAGATTGCACTGTTATTATCTCCTACAGGTTATGAAGGTCAAGAACTGGAGAATGGCTTAGTAGAGGAGTCCATGCTCATAAGTTCCCCTCCAGGACTGTGATTTCCAAGTCTTAGCCTTGTGATTCTCAAGGGCAGAGAACTGTCTTGCTCCTTATTCCAGTGGCTAATGGCAGGCCTTTAACTGATACTTTCATTTCTCAGTACAAGGTCCCTCTCATAGACTCCCTGGAAGTTAGTGTCTTCTAGACTAACTGGCCTGAGAGAGACAAGACCTGAGACATATATTTCATAACAAATTTTAATACGAATGGCCCGCTGAGTTGGACACTTTCAGAATTCTTCTGTTAAAACCACAACCCTAATTATGTTACCACAGGACAAAAAAGCTTTAAGGGGAAGATAAGGTGAAAGAGGGGAGGCAGGAATGGTGCTCAGACAGGATCCTTTAAGGAGGGGAAGGTTGCAGCTGTTATTTGGTTGCCAGATATTTTCAGTTAGAATCTACACACACACAGTTTTCTGTGTACGTGTGTTTAATTTGTTTTAAAAGAGTGTGTGTTACACCAAGATGAAGACCTGACAGAAGAATGAGGTCCATGCCATGGGATGGATCAGTCATAAGAGGCAAAGGTTCTTCTCTGGCAACAGCCATGAGCAGTTCAGAGGCAGTGGCTCTGCAGAAGGAAGGAGGAAATAGCTTCTGGGTGAAGGGGGACAGAAGATAGAGGCATCTGGCTACATCTGGAAAAATACTGAGGATGGAGTCACAATTTAGTCTATGAAATGGGAAAGAAACTGAATATAGAAATATAAACTGTTTAATTTAAAATGAAACTACTGGCTGGGAATAAAGGGTAATCAGGAAGAAAATATTGTCACAACTATGTCTTGAATCAGCAAAGAATGATAATACTTAAATATCACTATTCAAGAAAGTGAATGTTTGGCATGGATTTAGCCCCAAATCTGTGACAACTACACTTGACGAACTGCTGTCTTTCTAATTGAGAAAACAATGGAAAAAGCTTCTGGTGCTGTTGAGGGAGAGGCATATGCTGGAGAACACAGAATAAACAGTCCAACGGCTTTGTTTGTTTGTTTTTTGAGACAGGGTTTCTCTGTGTAGCCCTGACTGTCCTGGAACTCGCTTTGTAGATGAGGCTGGCCTTGAACTCACAGAGATCTACCTGCCTCTGCCTCCCAAGTGCTGGGATTAAAGGTGTGTGCCACCGAGCCTAGCTCCAACAGCTGTCTTTAAATAACCAGCTGCAAACAGCCCCGCAGGGAACTACCACAGTTTGTCCGAACTGCTGGTTCCATTATTGTGTGATCAGGTGTATGTGGGACTTGAGTAAGAATAAAGCATAATTTCATCAAGGAAGACCCTCTTTGGAAGGTAAGAACTGAGAACCAAAGTGAGGAAATTGTTCTTTTTGCCCACATATAGAAGGTGGTTATAATTTGAGAGTTCAAGCCAGGCCTGAAGGGTTGACATCTGTGTGTGACATGGGAAAGCAGGGACCCGGTCAGCATATAAGAACTGGGACTCTGGCTGACCATGCAGCCCTGTGTAAGGTGACTTTGGGAAAGAAAGTTTCTCTGGGAGCTCTTCTTTGCAAGCTTTGACTCAGTGCTCAGCTTCGTGTGTGTGTGTGTGTGTGTGTGTGTGTGTGTGTGTGTGTGTGTGTGTCAGACTCAGCTCTTTTTTTGTAATTGAGAAATTTTTTCTAATTCATTTTACATACCAAACACAGATCCTCCTCTTCCCTCTAGCCCTCCTCCTCCCCACCAATCCACCCTGCCTGCATTCCCTCCTACAGAAGGTAAGGCCTCCCATGAGGAGTCAGCAGAGACTGGTTCATTCAGTAAAGGCAGGTCGAAGCCTCTCCCCCTGCATCAAGGCTGTGCAAGGTGTCCCACCATAGGTAGTGGACTCCAAAAAAACAGCCCATATACCAGTGATGGATCCTGATACTACTGCCAGGGGGTCCCTTAAACTGATCACGCTACACAACTGTCTCACTTATGCAGAGGGCCTAGTCCCAGACTCAGCTGTTTTTTACCTGGCTGATATCATTAGCTTTCAAAGTCATCATTAATTTTGTCTTCCTAAGGATTGTATGGCATACACCAGCAAACTAATGTCAGGGGAAAACTCTGAGAAAAAGGCATGCAGTCACTTTCCAACTGCTGGCAAAGGTTTTAAAGGTTTAAAGAAGGACATTTTGTTTGATTTTTTTGTTCATGTGACAGGGTTTCACTATATAGATCAGGCTGGCCTTGAACTCATGATCCTCTTGCCTCAGCTGCCTAAGGTGTGCACACCACACCCCAGTTACAGAAGCAGCCTTTGTCTTCTGTTACTCTTCCTAGACCCTTCTGCAAGGAAGAGACCTTTGTTTCTCACCTAACAGAAAGAATATACCAGAAACTACTAATGTTTTAGGAAAATAAAAATATACCTTGCTGCACAGTATTTAAGTCACATCATTGCGTCAAGTTTAGATGCCAAGAGTATATGCAGTAGAAAGCTTCTGGAGTTGTTTCTTAATGGACATTTTACAATCTACAAGGAGCTTGGCACTCCTGAACCAAACTAGGGCATCTCATTTACCACACATAGTGTGGATCGTTCGTTGTTTCATTTTATTTTTCACCCAAGTTGAGAAAAAAAAGCAACAGTTCATCATGACAAAATCTGCTTTAAACTGTTAGCAGTTGGACCAGTCTCTGATAAAAAGAATTTCACTTTGTTTCTATGAAAATGAGATTAGGCAAACTGAGACTCTGTTCATGAGGATAATTCTTCTTCAGTTCTAGAGCAGACGCCCCAATCACAGAGGCTCACAGCTCACTTTACATCACACAGAATTCAGCATTGCCACCTGCTCAGAGGGCCAGGCAAACTGAGCAAGCGGAATGGAAAAAAATAAAGGGAAAGATTAGAGTGGGAAGTAAAAACTCATTTTCTTCTGCAAGAAGGTGGGTGAGGAATGAAATTGCTGTCATTGTTCTGAATGTTTTCCTAGATTGAGTCTAACTGGAGTAAATAAAATTGTGCCGAAGTCCAAAAATGGACTCTTTTTCTGGGTTAAAAAAAAAAAAGTCCATCTTTTTTGTCCTTTGCCCTAATTTAATACTTTTCTGTTCGGTTTTTCTTCTGTCAACAATGTAAACACAAATGTGTTGCTGATCTGAAATTTGTTTCTTGTAGGGTGTGTAAATGCTTTGTAGTTAATAGAAATGTAGTGATTTTCTAGATTACCATTTCATGGTAGACTGCACACCCAAACAAGTAACTGAACCTGCATCTTTTATGGGTAATGTGGGTGGGTGGGTAGGGAGCCATCGTCCCCAGAAGTAATCAGATAAAGCGGGCTGGGGTGGTATTAGTGTGTTAGCTTTGTCTAAGTCCTTGGCATCTTCAATGGACCAGCCTTCTCTTCATTTGTCAGCCCAACGCACCTTTTGTGCTAATCATTTCCCACTGGTCATCGCCCAGAGCTGGGAGTCGATCGCTGGCTAGCCTCTTCGCTTGGGCCATTATTTCCAGCAAGCTTGGTACGTCTGCAGTAAATCCTGGAGGATTTAGGGGTGGACCAAGGAAGTGTGAGTGACAGGCTGGTGTGATGAGGCCTAGCCGCAGCTGAGAGGAGTGAGTGCTTTTCCGTCCCGGCCTGATGTGGCATCTGAATATTTGATTTGATCAAGCGGTTTCTGCCAGCTGTCACAGGGTGTTCATACAAGTTACAAACGAAACCGTGAGCTTTCCTCTCTATCTCTATTAAGCTTGCTTATGAGTTCCAATGACAAAAATATCTCTTTTCTTGGCTTTATTTATTTATTTTCATTATTTATTTTTTTGTGTGTGGTGACTGGTGGGGGAGACAGACAGTGGATATTCAAGAAGGGGCGTCCGATGAGCCTGGAAGCTGTTTCAATTGACGGGTCCAGATGAAAAGGCAGGCCCCAGCTTTGTACAGCAGTGACAGACAAATGTCAGGTGTGAGAGCAAAAAATGTGGTTTAATCAAAATTTCGCAGCTTGCTTGCAGAGGGGCTCTGAAGAGCATCTTCAAAGCAGAGCCACTTTTAAGCAAGATTAAATCCTCTGCTTCTGCTGCTGCTTTAGATGTTATTTTTTTTTTCTCTTCTTGGATTTTATTTATCCAGAAAAGCTGTCTAGGAAGTGTTTGTTTATGAGCAGTGGCTTATTCTCCCTTCCCCTACCGTGTGCGTGTGTGTGTGTGTGTGTGTGTGTGTGTGTGTGTGTGTGTGTGTGTATGTGTGTGTGCTCGTGCGTGCGTGTGTGTCTGTGCGTGTGCACTGTGCATGTTGGCAGAAATGAAGTAGTATGGCATGGGACAAGCATTCACACAAGAATCTGTGCAGTGTCTTTCTGTGGCACCTAGAATTCAAGGATGCCCTGCTGGCCTCCGTACCTCTCAGCTATGTCTTGCTAACGAATGACTGAGCTCTTCGGTGGCTCATGGCAACAAAAACTCATTGTTGCCCATGCTCTGTGTCCATCCAGGGACATCTGAGCCCAGGACTGTCCTTAATCCTCTAATACCTGTGTGTTGACAGAGCTGCTGGGGATGTCTTTCTGTATGTTGTGAATGTGTGTTGCTCTGATTTGGTTGATAAATAAAATGCTGATTGGCCATTAGTCAGACAGGAAGTATAATATAGGTGGGTTAAGCAGAGAGGAGAATTCTAGGAACAGGAAGGCTGAGTGAGGAGTCGCCAGCCAGACACAGAAGAAGCATGATGTGAAGGCAGAACTGAGAAAAGAGGCTGCAGGACTGGCAGGTGAGAGAGATTTGTCCTGACCATGGGCCAGGTGGGACACAGGAAAACTTCAGCTACACAGAGCCTTTCTCAAGACACAGGAAAGGAGGACAATGCCAAATCATCCACCAACTCCTCAAACTCCTGTTTCCACTCACAATTCTTTGGCCTTAGCATGTTTCAAAGAAGAACTTTCATCTCTGTGTGGAGAGAAAATAATTCCACATGAAGGAAGTAGCCTTGTCTGGACACACAGTGACTGAGTAGACTGTAGCTCTCAGTCTCTTTTGTGAGGGAGCTGGGCATTTCTGATGGCCTTTGTGACACCATATGACAGAAGTTCTTAGGGGCAGAGACTTCAGTGAGACAGCTTCAGGACCTTCATGGTATAGCTAATGAGTGGGACACTCCAGCTAGGGTGGCTGAAAGGTATCTGTATTACAGTAGAATAATGTGTGTGTGTGTGTGTGTGTGTGTGTGTGTGTGTGTGTGTGTGTGTGTGTGTGTTTTCATGGGGTGGGGTACCAAAAGGCTAGAATGTTGCTACAACTTTTTTTTTAAACTAAAAATAAATTTGCTTCTCTCCTTGAGGAATGAGAGTCTTTTTATAACTGCCCTTTTGTCTCTGAAATATAACACTTGCAGGATCTGAAGAGGTTAGGTCTTATAGAAATAACACAAATGCAGCTGACTAGCAGGACATGCACTAACCTGGAAGCTCTTGTATTTCCCTTCCCACGTACATCACTTGTTTCCCCTCAAAGGTAAAATGTGAAGATTGTCTTACAGTTTCTCACAATAAACTCCAGCAGAGTGGTGAGGGATATCCACCTGTTGGGAAATTGGGGAAGCAAATGCTCAGAGGGAGAAGCTGGACCATCCTATGATTGCTTCAAAGGTAGCCAGTCCCATGCGGGTCTCAACAATGAATGGGCTAGCTCTTTGGCTTTGCTTTAAATGGAGGCAACTGAAGCTGGGACACTCTAGTCTCATTTTAACCTGTTTGTAGGTACTAGTCACAGGGTTAGCCCTGGGAGGGATGTGGTCTAGGATGAAGCAGTTCCCAGTGGCTCTGACTCATTTCCAATGAGTGGTCAGCTAAGGATGCTCCTGGCAGCTGAGAACGGCATTTGTGTGTGGTCTTTATGTACCTACAGCTCTTCTTAGTTCTTGGACGTTGTTTGTGAACCATCCTACAGTCCCACCTTCACAGATATTTGTGTTGCTGACTAATGTCTGCTGTTGCAACTTAAAGAACCTTTTTGGACATTTCTAGGAAGGCAGGGCTTGCAGTGACAAACTTCCTTCATTTCATTTTTTTTTTCTGAGAAAGTCTTTTCCTCTTTGAAGGGACCAAGCTGGCCAAGAATGGCAAACATGGCTCTGAGGCCTTGCCCTTCCTTCCCATTCCCTCTGCCTTGCTAAAAACTATTAGATTACATTCTTAAAGCTAGCGACCAAGGTTTTTTTCCTTATCTGGCCACCTCCTCCTCTTGATGTAAACAACCAATGTTCAGAAATCAAAGTATTAAAAGTCCAGAAATCAAAAGCCCCCTTTGGCTGTTTAATTAACATGCCCAATCAAAATTAAACACCTCATCCTAACACAGAGTTTCCCCTTATACCTTTATAAACAGCCATTTTTCAATGGGCTCATGCCTCCACTCTATCCAGAGTCATTCCTTTGGTCCTCCTGTACAATGGCCCTCCCCCTCCCTTGTTCCTTTCCTCCTTCTCTCTAGTCCTCTAGCTCCTGTCTTTGTCTCTTCTTCCTGCCTTTTGTTTCTCTGGGGCAAAGAAATCTCCTTTGTCCTGACAACTAGGTCTTGGGGTGTCTTGTGACTTCACTCTTCATTTAAAAAAGGCCATTTTTGCAGGGATAGTCATTTTGGGTGGTAGTTTTATTTTCCTCGTGACTTTGACCATATCAAAACTCTTTTTTTTTCCATTTGAAGTTACTGCTCCGAAATCTATTGAATGTCATGTCAATGCTCTCTTAATGCGATGCTATTTTTTCTTTTAGCTTTTCTCTTTGTCTTTCAACAATTTGATTATAATTTATTTTAACATTGACGTCTCTAGATATAATACTTTCATAGTTGAAAATCTCGGGTTGGAGATTTAGCTCAGTGGTAGAGCACTTGCCTAGCAAGAGCATGGCCCGGGGTTCAATCCTCAGCTCAAAAACAAACAAACAAACAAACAAACAAAAACAAACAAACAGAAAATCTCCAGCCATTGTTTCTTGAAGTAATATTTTTGTTGGCTCCTTTTTTTTTTTTTTTTATATTCTGAGTATCTTGTAATGTGTATGTTGGTTTGCTTGATAGTTTCTCAGAAGTCCTGTAAACTTCTCCCACTTATTTTCAGCTTTTTCCCTTTTGTTCACCTCATAAAGTTGTTTCGATGTTTCTCACTTAGCTCATTGACTGTTTCTTCTGTTTGATCAAGGTTACTATTCCTTCTCTATGGGGGTTTGACAGTGACTGTGTCCCTCAGCATTTCCGATTGGTTCTACTTACAGTTTTTTATCTTTGGGTTGAACTTGTAATTTGGTAGACTTTACATTTTTGATAGCTTCCTGTCTGTGTTCTCTTGAAATTCACTGAGCTTCTTTAATGATGTTTGACTCTAAGCCCTCTGTCGAGCAGGCTGTAGAACGTCATTACTTAGGGTGGACACTACTGTCTTATCTTACTCTTTAGGTGATCTGTTTCTCTACCATTTGAATGTTGTAGGCCAGCATTGATAACTACATGTTTGAAGAATTGGTTATCTTTTGTATTCTTTACTGACATTGAGCAAAGACAGCCCTTCGTGAACTAGCCTAGCCCAGGAGTCTGAGTGATCTGGCTGGTGTTGAGATCAATGGGGAGGTGGAGCTGATATCTAGATCTGTAGACTGGTGTTCCTGGGGTGTGTGTGTTTGTGGGCTATCCTGGCACTGGGATCTGTGGGGTAGACTAGGTGCTTGGGATGTGGGTGACGACCTGGAGTTTTGAGACACAGCAAAGTTCTATGCTCACTTCACTCCCCTATTCCCTGAGGAGAGCTCTTTGAATTGGATATCTCTTTTGGATCTGAGATATCCAAAGTTGTGGAAGCAAGAATCTAGAAGGAGTGACTTTATCTTTCTTCCTCAAGGTATGTCTCCTTTCTCCGTTCTGTGCACCATGACTGCAGTTGGATCCTGTAGCTATCATGAAAGTATGTAAAAACTAGATGACTTTCATATGTATGCTGTTTCTGTGAGGTGAGAAGAAGCTAGAAGTTCTTATTGAGCACCATGACGACGCCTCCTAATACATTCTTCTTTATGGAGGTCCATAAAACGGATTCTTATTAGATTTTTGGCTCTAGGACTAATCCTTAGACATGTAAACTCTTGAGTTAAATGTGTATTTTATTGCTTGCTAAAAAGCTCAAGCCAACTCAGTAGACTACCTGATACATGGAAATGCATTTTATGTGTCAACCCTAATCCTGTCCTTACTGAATTTCTTTTAATAGCTTTTAATCTGTGTTTTAATAAAGAGTATTTTTTCTCCATTTCTAACAGCAGCAGACTCAGATTATTTTAGTCAATCCAACAAATGAGCAGGACCAAATAGAGAAATCCTCAGGTACTCAAGTTATACCATTGCCCTCCCTTCTACATGGAAGCTTGTCTTCCATGAGCAGATTGACTTCTTTCAGGGCAGCAAAACAGCTTCTAGTGCTCCAATACTCTCATAAGAGCATCAACAAATTGATCAAAGGAAAGGAACATTTTACCTCCAGAAATATGAGAAACGGTTTTTTAGTTTATACTAGGTATAATACTATTTAGCAATTCTTAAATTATTGTAGGAGAAATAAGCCAATGCTTGGATTAATCCACCTATGGCCCATCTCTGAATGTGAAGATGAAGTCAATCTACCCAATGCATATAGAGGAGAGGAGTACACATTCCAGGGAAATTCAGGGTGTTCTTACCAGAATGGGAAAAATGGGTGCATCAATGGTGTACATTCATTAGTATTTCCTCTTCCTCACTTAGTGATTTTTAAAATACTTATGGGCAGTTTTAGAAGCCAACTTGAGGCATGTTTGGCAATGACCTGGAGCATACACAAACCTAGAGATAGATCAGATGTGCAGTGAACAGCGCCATTAGAAGTATAGTTAGTAAGTGCTCCACAAGTAAGAGAGAAAATGAGTGGTTTTACTTAGAACTTCATTCCAGGGAAAGCTTGGATGCAGTTGTTTCTCAGAGAGTGGTGATGACAGCCATTTCTTCTCCAGGACATTCCCAAGTATAGAGAACACAGATTCTTGCACATCAATTATTCATGAGCTCATCCCCGCAGATATAAAAAGGCTGTACAGAACAAAAGCATATGCTTTAGAGAGACAAAGAGATATTTACTCTCTGTGATCATGTGTTCTTGTTAAGAATGGAGTCTATAAAATGGCCTCAATGGTCATGCCATCTGCCCTGTTCAAAATGCAGCATAGGCTAGTGATAAGCTTCAGCTCCCAGGGTTGTGTTGCTGTGGTTTGAATCCCGACTGCATTAATTGTTGTGGCTGTAGACAAGAGTAAATGCCATACCTTCACTGTGCCCCAGTTTACTTATCAGTAGAATTGATTACTAAAGCAATACTGTGGGATTTTTATGATGCTTTAGAGATTGAAATTCTAAAAATAATCTGAAAAGCACACTTACAATACTGATGTTCTTGGTAAGTATTATGTAAATATTCATACCCCATCACCTTACCATGATAAATTATTCTTGGCCAATTTGGGCTTTTCTCCTTTGAGAGGATTAATCCAGTAGTCAGGGCCAGGTCTAAACAAGGCCAAGAGGCTGAAAAAAGTCTCCAGGATTTTATGGTATCATATATAAGGAAGTTATGGTATTTTGTGAGGTACAGTGATTTTTGTCTAGGAACAAATTGTAATCAAAACACAAATAATTGAGTGAGAGAAATGGTGAATGGCCCCAGTGTTCTAAACTTTGTCCCTCTAGCTTCAGTTAAATTAGGGGACTAACATGACCTTTTCTTCCTCTAAGAATGGATAAGGAGCAGGTGAGCATAAAGTCGCCCTAGATCCTGGAATGTCCTAGGCCACTAGATCCAGGCATATCACTTGTAAGAGCCTATTTTAATGTGTCCCCCTTGAACTCTGTGATGGATGAAATCATATTGCTCCTTCAAAATTGTATTCACTTCACTAAATTATCTTTCTATGTTTTAAATGAATCAATCAAGTGGATATTCATAACAACCAAAAGACTAAGTCTATATGAAGTTCTGGTGCCTCATGTGAGATTTAGATTAGGCACAGTACCACTTTGGGCTTTCAGACATAATAAAAACCGTATTTGATCTCAGATCAACCCAAACCAAAAGTATTTAAGTAAGACACCAAGTTCCTAACTCGCCGTCCTCTTACTTGCCATCTTTTGTGGTGGAGAATAAGAGATTCATGGAGAGGATGAAGATGAGAAAATATCTTCTCACTGGAACATGGAAAACATCTTCTTAGTGGCTGGACTTTGACATGATGCTGTCAGTTCCCATGTGGGGCAGTCTGAAGCAACTGAAGCAGTATGGACTCCATCTTAGCTGGGGTTTCTATTGCTGTCAAGAGACACCATAACCACATGACCACAGGAACTTTTATAAAGGAAAACATTTAATTGGGTGGCTTACAGTTTCAGAAGTTTATTCCATTATCATCATGATGGGATACGGCAGCATGCAAGTAGACATGGTGCTAGAGGAGGAGCTGGGAGTTAATACATCTTGATCTACAGGCAATGGGAAGTAAACTGTCTCATTGGGTTTAGCTTGAGCATAGAAGACCTCAAACCCCACCCCCATAGTGACACACTTCCTCCAACAAGACCACACCTATTCCAACAAAGCCACATCTCCTAATGGTGCCACTTCCTGTGAGCTTATTGAGGGCAATTACATTCGAACTACCACAGACTCTTTGCCCCAAGTGCTGGAGTCCTAAGCTTAGAACCTCAAAGACATACTCAGTGGCCTCTAGGCCCAGTTTCTCCAGCTCCTATCTTAATCTCCTCTATCAAGAACAAGTGATAGCAAGGAAGAAGTCTGGTCGGCTATGCATATCCATGGGCTCCATGTCTGCAACTGCAATCAACTTCACACTAAAAATAGGAAAAATATTTTTATTGAATGTGAACATACTTTCATTATTTTTAAATAATAAAATATAATAGTTATAACTTGTACAGTATTTATGCTAGATATAGTAAGTTATTTAGAAATACCTTTTCACACTTTAAGTTTCTTGATATACATTTTTCCTGTAGCGTGAATTCATTTTGTGTCTCCTTGTCGTATTTTGGTGAGTCTATTAATGTTGCAAACATTTTCATCATATTTTTTGGTGGTCTGTGAATAGTGATTTTTTTGAGGGACTAGAGAATGAGCCCACAGTCTCTTAGACACATCCTAACACTGAATCACATACAAGCTCTGTGGTCAGTGATTACTGATGTTACTTTCATTACTATTTCATTACTATGGAAATGTGCTGACCTATACATGTGTGCAGTGTCTGTTTCCACTGTAGACTGACCAACCATTCCCACTTCTTTCTCCCCATGGGTTTCCTTATTTCCTAGGACAGGACAATACTGACACTGAGTAAAATTACTACAGTTGTTTCCAAGAATTCCAGTGAAAAGAAAAATGTCACCTACCTTGCTTTATTGCTTTATTGGTTTTAATTATGTGTCTATGTGTGTGTGCAGATGGCTATGGAAGCCAGCAGGTTCCCACAGATGCTGTAGACAAGAGTTCCCTGGAACTGGAATTACAGGCAGCTGTGAGCCTCCCGGTGTGGGTCCTGGGTGCTGAAGTAGGGTCCTCTATAAGAGCAGCACACTCTCCTCACAGATGAGCCATCTCTTCAGCCCTGTCCATCTCACATCAAATCAAAAGCTACAAACGATTGATTCATGATGAAGACATGTCAAAAATCAAGACTGTCTAAAGGCTGAGCCTTCTTGTCACAAACAGTGGTTCTGTGACTATAAAACAGAAGTTATAGAAAATGAAAATTTGCTCATTTGGTGATCATATGAGCAATATAAAAACAAAATGGACTTTGTTCTGATCTGGGCAGTGTCTCATTGCATGGATAGAAAATCAAGCCACCACAAGCCTGTTAGCTGCATCAAGTCCTGGTGCAGAAGCTGCAGTGGGGTTATCCTGCAGGTCTGGGTAAGGCATCTGCAAAAGTGGCTGCACTAGACAAAAGGCCAGATGGCCAAATGTACTTACCTTGGATTCAGTTATGATGTCTAAGACCTTCATGACTAAAGAGGATTCAATGCCTGCTTTCAAAGCTTTGTAGAACAGGTAGACTCACTTGGAGCTTATGACTGAATGGGAATCAGCTCCCATGTAGCATTCTGAAAAACTTAGAGCCTTTAAGAATTACATGAGCCGGCTTTTTAGAGCCCACTATCTATGGTGGGACACCTTGCACAGCCTTGATGCAGCGGGAGGGGCTTGTACCTGCTTCTACTGAATGTACCAGGCTCTCCAGACTTCCCATGGGAGACCTTGCCTTGTTGGAGTAGGGGATGGGATGGTGGGTTGGGTGGGGAAGGTGGGAGGGGAGGGAGGAAGGAAGGAAGAGAGGGATATCTGTGATTGGTGTGTAAAGTTAATAAAAAAATCCTTAATTAAAATAAGGAATTATATGAACTCAGCTTGGCAGTGAGGCCCATGCCTTTAATCCCAGCACTGGGGAGGCAGAAGCAGGTGGATCTCTGTGAATTTGAGGCCAACCTGGGCTATAGAACGAGTTCCAGGACAGCCAGGGCTACACAGAGAAACCCTGTCTCAAATCCCCAACTCTCCCCCCAAAATTACATGAACTCCTTGATTTCTGCATTGTAAAGAGAACAATAAAACCTGGATGATACAATGTTTGCTAACAATCTTATTTACTGAATATTCTTTTTTAAAAGATTTATTTTTATCAACCTCCATTTCCCCTTTCAGATTTTTCATATGTAGCTAACGTGTCCTCGCCCAGCTTCAGATTTAAAAGGTATTTAATTTTAATTGTGTGTGTGTGTACATGTGCGTGTGCGTGCGTGTGTGCGTGTGTGTGTGTGTGTGTGTGTGTGTGTGTGTGTAAGTATGCACACAACTATGTTGGTGCCTGCAGAGGCTAGAGGTATCAAATTACCTGGAGTTGGAATTACAGGCAGTTGTGAATGGCTTCATGTGTGTGCTGAGAACCAAACGGCATGCACTTTTAACTGCTGAACCATATACATCCCCACTTTCAATAGCTTGCTCAGTCTGGTTAGAGCTGCCTATATGTACATTGGTGTGGGGCCAATGAAACGTGGAGTACCCACCAGTAGCTACATCCTCAATAAAGAATGATTCCCTCTTCCCCAGCAACTACCCATTGCCAACAACGCCTCTGCATTGGATGGGACTTGCAGATAATCTACCCTATCTATCTCACAATTTTGGCTAGCATGATACTGTGTACGTCTCATGCCAGTCACCACAGCTGCTGTGAAATCATGATTGTGATAGCTTTGTTGTATCTGCAGAAGGCAGACTTTCAAAGCATCCCTTGCCCCCATACTCTAGCTCTTATATTCTTTTTGCCTCTTCTGTAATGGCCCCTAAATTTGGGTGTTGGGAGGTTGATACAGATGTTCTATTTATGGCTGAGCACCGAGTCTCTCATTCTCAGAATTTTGACCAGTTCTGCATCTCTCCATAGATTGATGCTCAAGGCAAAAAGTAGTTTATCTGACAGGTTGAGAGCACCCCAGGTGTATGCAGATAATCAGAAACATTTAGAGGAACATTTAGCAAAATAACAATAGCAGGCTCTACTCTAGGACCTACAACCTTTCAGCCATGGGCTTTTGACTATAACTTTGATTACAATACAAGGAATAAAATTCCCTCTTTTAGAACAGGTCTTATCCAATCAGAAAGCAGTTGGTTAACCCAATAGTCATGCCACTATTGATCCAGCAAGCACATCTTGCCTGGAGGATTGGTATTCCAGCCTGCAGGATCTATCAGTGGATAAGATGATTGACATCTTTCTTCTTCCAAGCTTGTACAACACCTTCTAGAACAATGAACTGGCCAATAGGGCAGAAACATCCTGTCCCATTGAGACTGATCTCTGTGTGTCCTGAAGCCAGAGTACATGGTGTCTTCAGCAACAGGGTCTTAGCATGTAGTTATGGTAGTTAACAAAGGACAGTAGTAATAGCTTGTGTTGTTGGAGACCTTGGAGACCTCCCTGGCGATTAACCCATAGGGAGGTGTCCCATGCCTTGCACTGGAATTTCCATTTAATAATCCTTGTCCTCTGGTAGTGATATTGTTCTCTCTGAAGGGTAATTCTATTTGAACTTTTAAAAACTATATTTTAATATTAGCTTACTAACTAGTTGGTTCCATAGTCTTTTTATACATCTTCATCTACATCATACATCTAGACCCATCCACTAGCCCCTCTTCCTTTTGTAGATGCATTTCCCTTTCCAAGTTTTGAAAAGTGAGAGCCCTGTGTTCAAGGGCTACTTATAGCAGACTGTGAATTAACCTGCCACCTTCTCTTTTTAATTCCATATCCACCAATCTCAGATATCTAATGGTAATTTTTATTTAATTGGGTAGATTATGGTGTTGGAAGAAAGTAGTTAATTTATTTTAAATGCAGACCCAGGTTCTACTCATGGGAAATTCTCAAACAGTATCATGGGAGGTCAAAGTGCTGGGGGGTGGGTGTCTGCATTTTAATAAAGAAGCCAGTTGATTTCAACAAAAGAGATCCCTGTTGTACTATGTCAAGAGATGTTCCCTCCAATTCCTATCCTGCATCAAGCTCCACTTCAGCCAAGGAAGTCTGCTTCCCTTCCACTTTTACCATTTAGCAATATAACCACAGTTCAAGCTCCTGCTTTTCCACAATTAGACCACCATCAACATTCCAAGGAGCTGCTTGGGACTTTAAATATTTAACTTTTCAACTCCCTGCCCCCCCCCATTTATATTGAGATTTCTCTAACACTATAAACATATTTGTGTGATGTGGTCCTTTGCAGAGACACAAAACAGAGTATTTAGAATGTTTTTTTTTTCCAGTGCATCACCAAAGGATCATTTTCATCTCTTAGGCAAAGATGCTGTCTACTCAAGGATGCTGCCTCATTTAAATCAAAACCCTGGGGATCCCACAGTTCCCGCGAGCCCCGGACCCCAAAGTGCTCCAGTTCATCTTTCCTTGGGACTCTGCTTATCGGCAGCACTGCCACCTACTGCCAGAAATTGTTCCCGAAGTGTTGCGAATCCACCCCCAAACCCCACACGGCCAGTTCCGCCCTTCCTTTGGATGGTTGCAGTTGTCTCTGTCATCTCTGAGAGCATTAACTATGCTCCTGCATAGTCCCCAAACACTCTGTACTTCTTTCCATGGTGTTTCTCTGAACCCTTGTGTGTCTCACGTTAAATCCTCAAATTGTGGGTGGTAGCAGTTACTTCTTTTTATCTATCTCCAAAAGCTACTGGAGCCCTCGGCGCATGACAAATGGTCAAGAAGCCATTTGCTGTACTAAACTTGAGATGTTCTTCCCAAGGTTGAGGATACTAATTAGTATTAAAATGCACAAAAAAGCAGGTGTCCAGGAAGGAACTATAAAGAAAACATGCCCTTGATAATCCACCAATGGACTAATTATTTCTAAATAATTCAGACGAACCAGAGTTGGTCCTGAAAGATGCCCAAACAGTCGATCAGTTCTTTGGAAAAGTCAGCCAATTGGCATCACAGAAACCCAAACATTCAACAAGCCATCCCAGTGGGCTCGTGGCGTTCCAGCAGGTGTCTGTGGAGCCTGTGATGGAAGGAATTACTGATCACACTTAGTTCGTTTCTCCTTTCTGCTCATGGCGGTTCCTTCCACAGCCAGCAAACCTAGGCTAGTGTTACAGCACCCATGTGAAACATTGATATGGAAAAGCATTCACATTCGAGTGAGCTCCCCGAACTGCAGAGAATAAACACAGCATCCATGGAAAATCCTACATATGAAAGGGTAAGTTGAACCAAGTTTCTGTGAAGCAGGGCCCCCTTTTAGGTTCGGGACACGTGGCCTCCGGCTGAATGGACAGACAGTCTGAATGTGCAAGAGCGGCTAACAACAACCCAAACAAGACGGCCTTTCTCACTCCTCTCAGACCATCGCTCGGAGGGGCCTGCTCTAGGGACGGGCTCTACATGCTAAGTAACTCCTATTCTTCATTCATGTTGACTTGATGGCTGGAGCCAGGTGAAAAGACAATTGACCCAAACAGCCCAACTGAACGTGAAGCTTCGCTAACGAGGTGGGCATTGTAAGACTCCAAGTGAGTGCCACTTCCTAGAACTGCATCCTTTATGCAAGGGGAAAATTATTAAAGAAGACGAGGGTGGGCAGCAGAGGAGCCCTTTGGTGGGCTGTTTTCTACTTTTGTTGTGTTGTGTGCTTTCTTGCGGGCGACTTTTGGGCAAATGCTACATCTTCAGCCAGGAGAAGTTGGCGGAGTACAAAAGGGCTTTTGAAGCAGGGAGTGTAAATTCAGACTCCTTTTCTTCCTTCCTTCCTCCCTTTCTTTGCCTCCTCTCTTTTCCTATGTCTGCAGACCGCTCAGTGGAAATAATAAACGCCATTGCTTGCCGACCGCGTCCCATGAATTACTCAAACATCAAATGCAACTCTAGAAAGGAGGCACGCTTTATTCTCTTCAGCAGAAATCTCTGCCCATTCTTTATTTACATGTCGCCGTGAGGCTAAGCAATAGACAGCCCACCAACACACACACACACACACACACACACACACACACACACACACACGGCCATTAAACAAATTAAAAGGGATGGGGCTGACTAGCGCAGTACTCTTGGAATCCTCAATTTGATTAGTCCGAGTTTAATACACAAAAGCTGGAGAAGGAGGGGCCAACCGCTCTTTAATAACCTGTACAATCAAATTATGCTGATAAATCTAACTATTCTGTGCTTTTTAACGGAGTCTTATTATCTGATTACTTATAGAAGAAAGTCATGTATTCATCAACCTTTCTGAGCATGCCCCTGAAAGGCTTGCTCAGACAGTTTTATGTTTTAATTGATGGTTCTTTTTGTTTTCTAGAATTGTTTTTCTGTGTTATGAACTTTATGTTCAAAAGATTTCACATAGTTTTAGCTTCTTGGGAGCATTGTCTTTCTTTCAGCCTCCTTGAAGCCTGGGTTCAGGAAAGGTAGTGCAATTAGGAAATGCTTAGTGCTGGGGTGCTATTCAAGTACATTTGGGGTGAGTTTTGCTTAATTGTCTTAATGTATTTTAGAATGTGGAGAGCACCCTATTCTTTTCTTAACAGAGGAGTATTCTGACTCATGGGGTCTGGGGCAGGAGAGATAGCTCAATGGTTAAGAACATACAATGCTCTTGGCAGAGGATAAGGTCTTGGTTCCCAGCTTCCAAGTCGGGTAGCTCACACCCTCCTATAACTCCTGCTCCAGATGCTCTGAGGATCTGACATCCATGGGCACTAGCACTCACACACACACAGACACAGACACACAGACACACACAGACACAGACACAGACACACACACAGACACACAGAGACACACACACAGACACACATACACACACACACACACACACACACACACACACACACCAGTAGTGACAATAAAAATAAATCATTAAGAAGATTGGGGCACACCACCAAACATTAAAGCGCTATCATGACAGAAACTGAGATAGTTTGCTTGATTGTTTAGGAATCAGGCTGCCATGCTGTGTTGATCCTGTGAGTGTTCTGTTTCAGATGGATTCTTGCTGTTTGCTCAAGTTGACTTCAAACTCATGATCCTGTGTCTGCCTGCTCAGTAGTTGAGATTGTGGAATTGTGGGTGTTCATTACAAGACCTAGATTATAAATTATCATTCTTTTATGAGAAGAGTATGCCTGTCTCTCCAAGGGCCACCTCATGGTTGGAACAGAACCCAAGCCATCACATATTAACCATGAAATCTGACATCTCCAGCCCTCCAATAATTCCTTATAGAATTATTGTGTCTTCCACTACCTTTACTTAAAAGTCAAAGTGTAGATAAACACTGTCCTAATAGAAGAATATATAGTTCAGGGAATATTCCTCTAGAATATTGGGTAGTAGAGTAAAAATTGGAAAAATGGCACAGATGTGAAGAATGTTTTTACTGCTAGTTTCTACCACAGCTGCTATTGGACCTGAGCTGCTCTTAGGAAATCAGGGTCACCTGTTTCTACCTCAGGGGCAGATGACGAATAAATAGTAGTGAATTATGGGGCATCACTTCCAGATGCAACAGTAGCAGCTTCTTGCTGGCACTGAGTTCTAAGAATACCAGATGACCTTCAGGTTTTCAGACTGCACTTTGTTTCAGTGCAGGACAGTTTGAGAGTGAGGAGTCCAGGTGCCAGAGCCAGACAGTGTGCTGTCAGATCTCCGCTTCGGCCCCCTGGCTTTGATGGGTTGAAGGCGTTGTATACATCTCCATGCCTCAGCTTCCTCATTAAAACAATGAGGGATAATAACGATTCCACAAAAAGTTGCTATAGGAGTTGAATGTTCATCCCCCCCCCCGCCCTGCCCCTGGGACTGTGGGAACTTCATAGAAAAGGGGACAAACAGAATGTAAGTGCCAGAGGAAGAGGTGGAAAGTTGTAGAAAGTTGTCCTCCAGACATGACATGGCCATGGCTATTGAACTCACAGCAGCTATGTTAACCTACATAAAGCTTGCATGAGATTGGGCACAGCAACATCTTGTTATGGAGAGGATAGGGGTTCACCAGGGTGCACTCCTTCCCTGAGGACCTATTGACAGTTTCTAGAAGAGGGAAAGACCTTTTCTTCAGTGGTGTAGCCATGGATGAGATATCCTTATTCCTGTAGACAACCCCATACGCAAGCCCCTGTAAATCATCCTACAGAACCTCAGTGGGTCATAAGAGGAAATAGAAAGTTAAATGGCATATGTAAGATTGCACAGCAGTTAATGTGAACTGGCTTCTTCACTGTTGAGTGTACACTATGTTCCTGCAACCCAATAGTTCCACATGTGCTTTATTATCCCATGGGTAATGTAACCCTAAAATGGCAATAAATGGGAGGGTAAATCACAGTTAAGACTATGGTCATGAGTTATCTGAGTTTTGAAATAAACATATTTATTTGCCATTTATGCACTGCATGTTTCTCAATATTCTCCAGCTCCCCCACCCCCAAGAGTGTATAACCCAACTGTAAGTAAACAGTGAAGCAATCTGATTAGTATCTCCAAGAGGTGGCATTGAATAAAGGATCAGAAATGTGATCCAGCAGGAAGGGACATAGAAAGGCAACACTACTGTGGTTACTGAAGTTGCAGGATCACAGGTATTGGACAGGAAGATGGTTATCAAGTTCAGTGGTCCCACCGGAAATCAGTGTCCCATGTCCAATGTGCTTATGTAAAGAGCTAAACTTCAACGAGTGATGCTGTAGCTTTTATTAGACCACAGAGGCAGCACTGTTCATTGGAAGCTAAAAAAATCTCAAAGGGGGGTGTTAGTCCAGAATCACATCTGATGTAGGGCAAAGGGATGCAGAGTCATCTTCTTCTTCTTTCTGGAAAACAGAGAGAATGCCTCCCTTTACTTAAGCCCACCATCAGCCAGCAAATACGTCTGCACATAGCTAGAAGAAGGGGTGACTCGTGTGCACAAAAGGGAGTGATCACCTTTCTGCAGTGAGCTCATCAGGCAGAATAAGATGAGAAGAAATGAAATGGGAGACCAAAATGTGGGAGACACAACTGTGACCCAGAGACAGAATAGGTGAGGAGAAAGAGGGGCTGGGAGCAGTGGCTGGAGGGGAAACTGAAGGCACTGTGCAGTGTGTGAGAGAAGAATTTTTAAAAGACAGAGAGAAAATTAAACACTTCCTCTTGGAAACAGAATTACAGAGAAAGAAAAAGAAGCATTTGCTTGATGAAAAACATTGATACTAGGCATAGAAGCATGGATGTTAGATGAAACTTACAAGGATTTCTCAGCTGCCTTTCCCATCATAGTTTAGGATACAAGAGAAAGGCAAAAGCCATCTTGTTATAGTAGGAGGCATCACGTTTGCACAGAAAGCTTGGCAAGGACTCTGGAGCTTCCTGGGCAGAGGCCTGATTCTCTGCGTTCAGCACTAGTGAGAACCAGATTTTCCTTAAAACATTAGGGTGCCCACACATGACATTTAATCAAGCACATTCCTGTGTAAAATCAAGAGTGGAACTGAGAGAGCTGGAGGCCAGCTTTTCTACTCCCATGCAAACTCAAACTTACTCTTTAGAGTCTGCGAGCTGCTGGTCCCTTGTTTATAAATGAAAGCATTAAACTGAAGAGTCCCAGTCAATTATACTTCATTATCTTATATGATATACCATATAGCTGCCACTTAAAAATGAAATGCAATTAGCTTGATTTCATAAAATTTTGTAGCAGCCATTGGGGTGCTAATTTCTCCCCCAAAGAGCCCCCCAATTCCTGGAGAGAAGTGGGTGTGCTTCAAAGCTTTGTTTAAAGAAAACTCTGTCCATGAAGTTCAATTATTGAGCAACACAAACCAACATGCCTGTGGGGTCAGGTGGTGGAAACTTTAATGATTAACTTGGGGGATATGAGTTCAAAAGATATACTTGGTGAAACTCTGATTCTATGAGCAGCTGATGTTAGCTTCAGAATTGGGAAATTATATCATGTTTTCTTGGAAGAAATTTCCAGGAAAAAAATCCAAACCTCTTGGAAAGAGTTTGTATAAAATCACTGAAAGAGAAAAACAAAAATCTGGGTATGGTTTGTTAGACAATAAAATGTCATGAACAGAGGACTCTGGATTTGCTGCACAACATACTGTGGAACATCTCACTACAGCTGAGGGTTGGCTCCAGGGCTGTGAAAGCAAAGGCTAGGCCTTTGCTCCTTCAAGTCTCTCTTTCTCTTTCTTTCTCTCTTTTTCTCTTCCTTTTTTTTCTTCAGAAACAGTTTCTCTGTGTAGTCTTGGCTGTCCTTGAATTAGCTCTGTAGACCAGGCTGGTCTTGAACTTACAGAGATCCATCTGCCTCTGCCTCGCTAATGCTTGGATTAAAGGCATGAGCCACCACCACCCAGCTCCTCTTCTCCTCTTTTCCTTTCTGTAAATAGGGGATGGATATAGATATATGTGTTGTTGGGGTTGGGGGAAACTAAGTAAGTGGGAACAGAGAATTCTGCAAACTAATGTAGTTATTGTTGTTGCTCTTATTGATCTTGTAGCCTAATTCTGTCCACTCAATTGTCCAACTGCCCCTTCTATGATTCATGTTACCATCTCATAGTTTTCTATTGACACGGAGTCAGAAATCTACTCAGCAGGAGACCTGTGTGATTCACGAGTCCTAGCAACTTCCTTCTGCCTACATTTTGGGAAATTAATGAATGGGTTCTTGAACTCTCCACTGCTCCCATTTCTGCTTTATGTAATTCATTCTGGGACCCCAAATGAGCAGTTTCCTTACTTCATATTCCAGTAAAGGCCAACACAGAGGCAATGAGTTATCTCCACCACTTTCAACTTCCTGTGTCTCTTTCATTGTGTTCTCCTGGTTTTCAATGGCCTTCCTGCCAACTCACCTGGAGTTAGGTGCATCCTCCTGTCCCAGCATCAATTCCTAAGAAGAGGAGGGGAAGCCATATGTCTTTTCTGTCCCCAGGAGCAGACCCAAGGCTGAATCTTTTACCTTTTGCTCGTCTTCCTCTTTCTTCCTAAAATCAAAACCCATGCCTCAATGTCATGATTTCTCTAGTAACTTAGAGATTTCCTTTCTAGCACTCATTTCTATGTTCTAGCTGTTTTTTAAAGAATATTAGTCTTCCAGCTTCTGAGACATAAAATTCTGGTTTCTCCTATGATCTTCCCTTCAACCTTGGCTTCTTAGTAGATCCAACCAGGGTTATAAAGTATTTCTTTCATAATAATCCTTACTCCTATCTCATTCTTTACTCAGGCCTCTAAGTTTTATTTCTTGTGCATACCAATCATTTACTAATTCACTCATACAGTAATTCACTCAACATGTATTTATGAAGAGCCTTTTAGTGAACAGGGCAGAAAACCACTTGCTTTCTAGGAAGGGAAGACAGATAATAAGCAAATCAATAAAACATACACTTGTGTGTTTATATAATTGAATGTAGTGATAGGGGCAGGAAGAACATTAAAGCAGGTTAAGAAAACAGATGAGGGGGTCTGAAGAGTTGTCTCAAAAGATAGACATGCTTGCCCCCAAGCCTGGACCGTTCTTGAAACCCATAGAGTGAAAATAGAGAACGAACTTCCACAACTTGTCCTCTGACCTCTACATGCACTCTGTGGTATGCACACACACACACACACACACACACACACACACACACACACACATACACATACATACACACACCACACACACCACACATATACTACACACATATAACACACACACACACACACACATACCGCGCGCACACACACACACACACCACACACACATACACACATACACATACCACACACCCACATACACATACACACGCACACCACACACATACACAAAGAGAGAGAGAGAGAAAGAGAGAGAGAGAGACAGAGACAGGGACAGGGACAGGGACAGAGACAGAAAGAGAGTTTAAGATGGCTGCCATTTCAGTATCCCTTTTGCATTTGTGATATTTGGGGATGATCCAGACTTGTACCTGGGATGAGAGTCACTGAGAGAAGCAAAGAGCCATCACAGAAGCTCCAGGAGAGAAGGTGCTTAGCATGGTCTAGGAACAGAGACCTGTGTGGCAGCAACATGGAACACAATGATGAGAAGAAAGAGCGGCTAACAGATGTCTTGTCTTGATGAGCAACCTCAAAGAAGTCACTTGACTCTTTTGAGATGGCTGCACTAGAAGGTCTCTGAGATGCCGTGCTGCCTCCGCTGGACTGTCAGGAACATTAGAGCAAGGGTTGCAGTGCATGTCTGTGTGTCTGTGTACATTTTACTCCTCTAAATTGAAAGGAGTTTTCTCTGTAAGATATCCCTGGCTCAAACATAATTCACCACCTTATTTACTCCCTCCTCCTCCTCCTCCTCCTCCTCCTCCTCCTCCTCCTCCTCCTCTTCTCTCTCTCTCTCTCTCTCTCTCTCTCTCTCTCTCTCTCTCTCACACACACACACACACACACACACACAGATTCACATACACACATACAAAGCAGAGACACCCACTAAACTGAAGTGAGTACACTGATGTCCAACTCTGATAGAAAGAAAGGGGACAGAGAGACAGCCGAGAACACTTCCCGCAGTAAGTCCCTCAGTGAGGAATCTGGATTCTAATGCACAAATTCCTGGATTCAGTCCCCAGCACTGGTTAAACTGGGTGTGGTGACACATGCTTGTAATTTCAGCATTTGGGAGGTGGAGGCAAGTGTATCAGGGGTTCAAGGCCTTCTTTGGTTATACACAGAGTTTGAGACCAGCCTGGGATACAGGAGATCCCACCTCAGAAACAAAAACAAGACAAAATTAAGAAAAAAAAATTGTCTTTATTTTTATTTTATTATTGCATCAATGCCTTGTCTTTCGTCTCTGTCCTCCCAAGTTTCTGGAATGATATCAGTTTTTAACCACACAGTAGTTACATCTTCAGCATAATCCTCAGCTCAGATAACTTATCTTCAAATTCCAGTACTAGAATTCTTTATTATTATTATAAAATTCCCTTTTATGCTTTCTATACTTCTCAGCATGACTCACTAATCTACTTTTTGAAGTGGAAATATTTCCTAGATGACACTCCATGCTGTATATTCTCTTAATCTATGTCAACATTTTAAAAAAATGGCTTACAATATGGAGAATAAAAGCATGAAGTACCCACCATTCCCATACCTCCTCTCATTCCCCAATAAAGACACACATGCACATATGAATTTAGAAAAATTCAAAACATGGAAGTTATGTGTAATTAAACTATGAGGGAGAACTGTTATAAACAAGTATAGTATTCCTACACACACTTGTGTGTAGCCTGTGACATGAGATTTAGGTCAATAGTGAAGGAGAGGAAGCTTGTTCCTTCTGTTGAGTTAAAGCAGGAGCCCGGCCAATGGCTGGGGTACCATTGTAAGTTTGCTTCTAGAGGGAGGAGTTTCTCAGGTGAGTCTAAAACAAGGCTCTTCTTAGAGAAACAACTGATGTGTAAATCAAGGGATCTGAGCCTTGTGCTCTGAGCCTCTGTAGGTGAGGTTAGTAAGGGGGATGTTTAGGTAAGCATGGCTGACTGTATGCATGATTCTGGGGAAGATGGAGCCAAGACACTTTGCCAAATTTATCTGAGCTTGAGAATGAGCTTCGGTAATGATGACTTGAACTTTCATGTCTGTTTTTGGGAATTGGGTTGTGCCAAAATAGATTAGGTCTGGATTCACGGCTGAGACAGGAGTATGGCTTTGGAGATTATGATTGTATGTAGGCAGGATGATGTCAGGGCCCATGATTTCAAGTGCTGTGCTGATGTTTCTTACATGAGTTACAACTTCTCTAGAATGTAAGCCCCTGATATCAGGGATGGCTCCGGTTTATCACTGCTCTTCCCATAGCCTTTGCTGTAGACTGAGCATGTAATAGATTGAACAACCAATCCGAGAGATTTTCCAATGAAGTTTGTTGAAGGAGAACATCTGTAGTTGGAGTTTTCCTGCCTGGCCCAGTCAGGACAAATCTCTCTTACCCGCCAGTCTCACAGTCGCTCAGACCCAACCAAGTAAACACACAGAAACTTATATTGCTTACAAACAGTATGGCTGTGGCAGGCTTCTTGTTATCTACTTCTATCTTAAATTAACCCATTTCTGTTAGTCTATACTTTGCCACATGGCTCGTGGCTTACCAGTGTCTTTCCATGTTGCTTTTCATGGCAGCGGCTGGCGGTGTCTCTTCCCAGCCTTTCTCTTCCCAGCCTTCTCCTCTTCCTTGTCCCGCCTACACTATCCTTCCTGCCTGGCCACTGACCAATCAGAATTTTATTTACACAGAGCGATATCCACAGCAAACATCCACTGGTTGTGCTGTCTTAGCCTGAGCATTGCCTGCTATTGTTTGCATGTAGCCTTTGGACCTTGAAGACCTGTTATTGCCTTAAACAGATAGCTATATCCTCCTCCCTCATTTCACAGATGAATTTCAGTGTGAACTCTTAGCACTCTGTCCAGGTACATACTTCTTCCAGCAAGACTTCTCCACCTCCTCAAACAATGCCACTGACTGGGGACTGAGTGTTCAGATATTTGAGTCTGTGGTGTGTGTGTGTGTGTGTGTGTGTGTGCGTGTGTGTGTGTGTGTGTGTGTGTGTGTGTGTGTGTGAGAGAGAGAGAGAGAGAGAGAGAGAGAGAGAGAGAGAGAGAGAGAGAGAGAGAATTTCTTTTGGAAACTACCACAGGGAGCAAACCTGACGTGACTCAGATCACACAGAAGTCGCTGGGGTCCTGGGTGTGCACTAAACCAGCTGAGGGAGCATATATAACTAGACTTCAATACTGTCTTTCCAGGTCTGTAGTGTGACAAATTTTTTTTTTTACAGCACATCAGTTTCAACACATGAAATACTGAAAATCTTCTCTTTTAAGGGCATTTAATTAGTTAGTGATAGAAAGTGAACCACAGAATCGACGACTTGTGGACAAGACAAAAGACCTAACGTCTAGAAGCTACTAGCTCTTTTGCCTTTTGTGCCCATTGCCCTCCATGTTTGGCTCACAAGCAGGGGCAGTCTAAAGCACAAGACCGAAGGGCCTTGGTGCACAGGGGGTAATACAGCGGGCATGAAGCAGGGGTCGTTTTGCTCCTTGAAGCTCAACTTGTATCCCAGAAATAGTGGGCTGCCTGATTCTTTCCTCTCCCTGCACATCACACCCCAATCTGCCATTGATTGGACCTAGATGAAGCACCCTTTCCATGGAGCAGCATCAATTTAGCCAATTTGTCTGATTCAGATGCTGCTGAGCTCAGTTCCTTCAAGTACAGGATTTGGCAAAGGGGCAAACTTTGTGCAATGCCGTATTTAATTAAAACTGCTCCTTGTTCAATTAGTAAAAATCTTTCTATTGTTGTCTGACACTTCTGTGAGCAAAAAGGAACCTCTGATAGACAACAAACACCAAATGGTGCTACCAAACAAAAAGGGCAGTTTCTGCGGTGGAATAGGATTTTCTCTCCTTAATAGAAATGGATTTCAAATATAATTTGCTGCTGCTGCCTGGTGAAAGGCCATCTCTCCCCATGAACCCGTGGGGTGCTGAGAAGAGCTCCATTTCCTTCCAGAAAGCCATGCTTCAAATTAATTTGTTCAGATGCTAAGTGGAGGAGGAGCAGCCGGGCTGTCAGAAGAACAATTACTTTCTCTGGGTAGCCTCCACGCTGCTCCCCTCAGCTCACCTTATGTTCCAAACCTTGGCTGGGTCTTCGACAGTGGTTCAATATTGTGCAGGCTCAGTGGTTTTATTTCAGCCAAATCGGTGACACAAAAGACGAAAGCTTGGTGATCCTGCCGTGATGTGCCAGGTTTACACAACCTGCCTTGGAAATCAGTGAGGCCGACTCTGAGAGGGAAGCTGGGAAACCTGCATTTCTCATTAGCTGTCTGTTAAGGGGTACGTGCATACTCTCAGGTGCTGATGCACATATGCACAGGCACATCCTGTTGGACATCTGAGTCCTCTTAGAGATGTGACTGAAAGTGTCTTTGCATGTAAGGTCCTCTTAGCTAAGGCTCCAGTCTCTCCCCAGATCCCTGGCCAGACTTGCAAAGTAGGTCCTAAGGGAGCTTGGGGCTTGAGTACGCTTTAATGGTATTGTCTGGAGAGGCAACAGCCTGTGCTGGTGGATACGGAATTTAAAGCAGAAGATGACAAGGACGGGGTTAGTGAAGTGGTCTCGAACGCTAACTCAACGCTTTCACTGATCAATAGATACCACCTCTTTCCTGAATGCTGCTGATGCCAGTTCCCTCTCAGGGGACACAGAACAAAGGCGCATGCCGGATCCTCACATTTTAGAATGAGGATAATCAATCTTGCTCCGTGTATAAAACACAGCCAGGGCTGGGGAAGAGCAATAAACCCTACCAGCTGCTCTGTCTTGGAAGGGATAAGAGAAGGGGGTGGAGACTGAAAAGTTTTCTTTTTTCTTCAGAAACATGTGGGACCAGATTGCATAATACATCCCTACAGAAAGAGAACGTGAGAGGGCAGTATGGATGGGTAGAGTCTGAAGTTCATTGGTTAGCTTTCTAATGAAGACAGCTTCATCCTGAAAAGTCAAACTCAACCTCTGCATGGTTAATAGGTGCATAAAGTTTTTCATAAACCAGCAGGTAATCTGTGTGTGTTGATTCTTTTACATGCCAGGATTAGCAAGGCTTTGGGTATTCAGTAAGTAAGGTTATTTTGTCAATAAAGAATTTGTATTCAGTAGCAACTAAAGGATAATTTAAATGTATACATATATTTTCTGAAATATTGGCAAGCTAGAATGTTGGGGATTTCCAGTAACATCATTTATTATTGTAAACTGACATGTTCTCCCACTTCTCAAGTGCAATCCTCTAAATATGAGTTCTAAGATATTAGAAAAATGTCTGTTAATAAAATAAGTACCATAAATACTGTGCCAAATTTGTTTCCTTCCTGCATGATCTTTTTAAGACTTTGAGAATGTCGATGTCTATGAGGATCTCCCAGAGTAGGAGAGGATAAGTCGTGTCTTCAAAGTGCTCTTGATTCCTTTATGGTTCCCTCAGTGAGCAGTCTGCACTGTGTGTGGTGGCATTGGGTTCCCCAAAATATTGTGCACTCTAATAAACTCATCTGGGGTCGGAGACAGAACAGCCACAATATTAAACATAGTGGTCGCACACATCTTTAATCCTAGCATTCCAGAAGAAGAGATCTACCTGAATCTCTGTGAGTTCACGGCCACATTGGAAACAGCCAGGCATGGTGACACACATCTTTAATCCCAGAAAGAGAGCCTTTAATCCCAAGAAGTGAGGGCAGAAAACAGAAAGATATAAGGCATGAAGACCAGAAACTAGCAGCATTTGGCTGGTTAGGCTTTTTGGCTTTGAGCAGCAGTTCAGCTGAGATCCATTCCGGCGAGGACTCAGAAGCTTCCAGTCTGAGGAAACAGGATCAGCTGAGGAACTGGCAAGGTGAGGAGGCTGTGGCTTGTTCTGCTTCTCTGATCTTCTAGAATTCACCCCAATACCTGGCTTCAGGTTTGATTATTTTAATAAGTACCTTTAAGATTCATGCTACAACCGTGAGTGTTTGGCAAAGCACACTTGGAAGCATGGCCCCGTGAAGTTCCCAGGACTTCCCTTTAAACAGCACGAATTAAAGCCAGCCTTTCAATGTTTGATTCCACGGGAGTTCCAAGATCTTCCCTTCAGTTGGGATTCAAACTTAAGATGCCTGATTTTCCACAACACTTGGGGATATTGAAGAGGGATTTTAGAGTGAAAATCCAAGCAGCAAGAAGAGCAGCGAGCCTCCTCCTGGCCTGAGAGAAGGTGGCAGCCATTATATATCATGAGTTTGAATTCTGTGATAATGGAACCAAGGACTCAAGGGCAGCTGACACACTCGATGTTGCACACAAAGTGGTGAGTCTAGACTTGGAAGTTGCTCACTGAGAGTGGCCATCACCACTTACAATCAAGGAAACTGAAGTGAAAAGCTTCATATCCCACAGTCTGATGGTGGAGTGAGTGGCGGATCTAGGATTCAAGTAAACCTAGACAGTGTGTCAGGAACAAAGTGATGCAATGCGACTTTTAGTCTCTGCACTGTGTTGACACATCTAGATACCACGGCTCATCTGGGGTCACACTACCATTGCATCTCTGAACTTTACTTTCACAGAGGAATGGAAATCACTGAGGCATGAAAGTGATTTTGGCTGGAACCTAAGTGCTATTGGGAGGTATAAGCTTGAATTCAGTAAGAGTTTAGGGTGCCATTTGACTTCTCAACAAGGGATTTTGGGAGCAAATGTAGAGAGTTTTGAGTTTGAAGTATCCTTTGGGGTTCTTTGTAGACTGTGTTCCATTTCTTGCAAATGGTGATCCGAAATCCCACTACCATTTATTTTTACTTTGCTTGGAGAAATTGCAATTAAGGGCAATGGAAGATCAGTCTGTCAAGTAGAGCAATCCTATAAATTATACATAAAATTTACAAACTCTATGATGCTTTCCTTCCACTCTTCCAGCAAGAAATGATAGGAACGGAACAGCGCTGGACAGTTTTGATAACTAGGATTTTATACACTTCTCTAAGATCTATTCTATTCTACTTTGTTTCAGAAATTTAGTATCTAGGAAGATTTATAGAACAGCTAAAGTTTATTTTTAATTTGATATATTCTCCCCCTTTTCTTCCCACTGTTCATACAAAGAAAGTTCAATGTTTGTTACCACTTATTCTTGGAAAACCCTTGGCACCTGATAACATCAAACACCATGAGGTAAACACCCCAGTTGAGTCATGACCTATCATTTCACCTCAGGTGGCCTCATCTCAAAGGATTAGCCAACCTGGTTTGTAATATAGACTATAGTCTCAGAGTCATACAGTTGGTGATTCAATCAGCAATACTTTCTAAGTTAAGTTGATTTATATAAACTATACAAACTCCTTCTGGAGAAGGTGTCTTAAACATGTGCAAACTAAAAACCAGGAGTTCTTGCCATCAAGGAGTTGGGGAGATTCCTAGAATACCGCAGGAGCTCATGAGAAACATAATATATGGACATAGTGAATGAACGGAAGATTGATTCTGAATAAGAGTGGAGATTAAATGGATGGCAGTGTTTATTGAAGAAAGAATGTGACTTTTAAATCAGGGAGTAGTTGTGACAGGAGCTGAAGAAAATGCTCACTTAGATGGCTTAACACAAGCAAAACCAAGGCATGATCAGAAATAATTGATACATTCGGGATAGCTCTTGGGTGGCTTGGAGGGCACTAGACCACAGAGTCATTCATAAGAATAATGGAAGCTTCTTGAAGGTAGGAGAAAGATTTCTGGTTCATTATTGTAGGTTGATTATCCAATGCACAGCACGTTTGGGAGAGAACAGTTAAAAGGTAGATATTTGATGGAAGATTACATGAATCCATGCAATCCCTAGCACTGGTGGAGCAGTACCACCTGTGAACACAGACAGGCCATTGGAATTTAGATAGAGGTAATTTGATCTTGATGGAGAAGAGTTAAGTGGTATAAAGGCAATGACAGAGCTGTTTGTTTGTAAACCAATTGTATCAACTTAACTTTAGTCTTTATAAATCTGTTCTTAAAAACCCAACATGATCCTCATTAACAGTGTCAGGTATGGATTCCATCTCATGGAGCAGGCACTGAATTCAATTTTTAAAAAGTGCTTGGTTACTTCCCTAACATCTGTGCCATTATTGCACTAGTGGGCATAACTTGCAGGCAGGCTGTTATTATAGCTCAGGATATGGGGCTAGGTGAGACTGATGATTGCTTTTCTTCTATGGCAGCATATGAAGCATATTTTAACACTATGAATGTTAGCTAGCAGGAGTGAAGCTTCCCATTGAGCAGCAGCTTGATTTCTCCACGTTCTATGCTAAAATTTTGTGTTGTCTTCAGCAATAGAGTCCTACTGCACCGAGACTAGACAGGTCATAAGCCCCAGGGGAAAATTTTCTGGTATTGTTCTACTCAGTGAACATGGCAATAAAATGACTCCCAGTGACATAGATCCATAGATCAGTGCATCACTCAGCCCTCATCAGAGAAGCTTCTTCTTACCATAGATGGTAACTAACACAGAAGATCCACAACTGGACAACATACAGGTGGTAAGAGATTTTGGAGTGCTCCTGTCTGAACAGGAGGTCTTTGTTACACCCACGCACCCCCCCAAGGCTCGGAGAGCTGTGCAGAAGAGGGGGTGAGAATGATTGCAAGAACCAGACTCTGAGGAAACAGTATTTTCCAGAGGCAGTGGAAACGATGCACATATAAACTCACAGAGACTGGAGCAGACAGTACAAGACCTGTACAAGTTCATGCCAGACAAAATTCCAGAATAGAGGAGGGGAAGTGGGCATAAAGGTCTGCCCTTCACCAAGAAGCTATTCACTAATGATAGTTGCTGGGGAGGAAAAGTCGCTTTTCTTCAGTGGAGTGACCCTGGATATATCATCACACTTCAGGGCAAGGTCTATTCTCAGGAGAAGTTGGCCAACACAAATCACATCCAAATTTTTTTTAGTGGCTTTTTTTCTTTATTAAGACATTTTTAAAAATTCATTTTTCACACTAACTATAGATCCTCCTCTCTTCCCTCCTTCTACTCCCCCCAAGTCTTTCTTCTCCAAACCCATCCCCATTTCCTCCTACAACAAGGTAAGGCCCTCCATGGGTTGTCAGCAGAGCCTGGTCCAAGGCCCTCCCCCTGCCTCAAGGCTATGCGAGGTGTTCCACCATAGGTAGTGGGCTCCAAAAAGCCAGCTCTTGTACCAGGTATGGATCCTGATCCTACTGCTAGGAGGCCCCTTAAGCAGATCAAGCTGCACAACTGTCTCACTTATGTCCAGCCCCATGCAGGCTCCACAGCTGTTGGTCTAAAGTTCATGAGTTCCCACTAGTTTGGTTTAGTTGTCTCTGTAGGTTTTCCCATCACGATTCTGATGCCCCTTGCTCATAAAATCCTTTTTCTCTCTCATGGACTGGACTCTGGAGCTTGGCCTGGTGGAAAAAACAAAACAGAACAAAACAAAAAACAAGAAAACTAAAACAATCCTGTACAGTAAAGCATCACCATCCCTGACCTCAGGCTTTACTACAGAGCTATAATAATAAAAACAGCTTGGTATTGGCATAAAAACCAACATGTGTACCAATGGGATTGAATTGAAGATCCTGACATTAATCTATGAACACCTGATTTTTGACAAAGAAGCCAAAACTATACAATGGGAAAAAGAAATCATCTTCAACAAATGGTGCTGGCATAACTGGATGTCAGCGTGTAAAAGATTGCAAATAGATCCATATCTATCGCCATGCACAGAACTCAAGTCCAAGTAGATCAAAGACTTCTTTTTTTAAGTGAGAGAAAGAACATGAATTCGGGTGGGTAGGGAGGGGGGAAGATCTGGAAGGAGTTGGGGGCAGGAAAGTAGTTTATAAAAATATACTGTTTGAAATTCTCAGAGAGTAAATAAATTTTTGAAAATCTAACATGGGGAATTTTACTTTCTCACTTTCTTATGAAGTGACAAGAATCATCTAAAAGTCTTGGCAAGTACACAACCTTAAGATCACATGGGACCTGTTTTGTATCTGATTCAAGATTTTTTATAACTTGGTAGATAAAATTATATCACCCCTGCCCCCACACCTGTCTCATTACTTTATTTGTTGTTCTTGATGAAGCTCATCAGCTTTAGAATAAACCACCAGTCTGCCTTCTTTGCTTTTTTTTTTTCAATTTTTAGAAAGCAAAAGCTGAGATTGGAAGAGCAGTATATTGTTGTCATGCTCAAAATCTATCTTGGTTGGATGAATACTGACTTAAGAAGATAAGTTTTTTTTTTTTTTTTTTTTTTTTTTTTTGTTTTTTTTTTTTTTTTTTTTTTTTTAATGGCCCTCAGCCAACTGATTCTCTAGGAAAAGGGAATGAACACAAGTGTTTTTCTGTCTCTGGATGGGTGGGATGAGAGTCAGCAAAGAAATTGTCTTCATGGTACATTTCAGCAAAAGCTGGCATTACCCTGCAAAATAGGCACCTGACCCTTGGGGATGGTGCAAGAAAGAACAGGTTTTGGCACATAACAAATCTGACTTGGTCCATGTCAACTTGGGTAAATTAATTCAGATCTCTGAGCCTCAGTCACCCCATCTGCAAATGAGAATGTCATATCTCCCTAGATGTGGGAATATTAGAGATAATATGTGATGCTCACAATACATAATAGGCAATTTTAAAAAGCCCTCTTGCAGGTATTTCTTATGACTGAACCTTGCTGCAAGCTTGAAAACACTTTTCCCTTATTTGTTATTTCTTAATATCCCTTTTGAAGCATAATAGATTGGAAATTGAAACAACAATAAAAAACGTGACCAAGCAAATATCTCTTAGTATAAACCATAACAAAACAAGAATCATTTATAAGTAAAACACAACTTTAAGATTGTATTTTTGATATTTCAATGCCAATTAACATGTATGTGGTTTAAAAAAGTTATTTAATTTTAGTTTTTACTTTGTGCTTGAGTACTCTTTATGAAAAGAAGTGCACATAGAAACAAAAGATCAGTGAATTGTCTAGGAGGTGACACTATGCAATTGACCTCCACTGTCACCTCTAAATATGACCACTGTCTTGACTTATAACCTTGCGGACTTGTCTGGTCTCTTTGTATGCTTATGAAAATTAGAATGCTTTTGTGGCAAGGGTAGGCAAGTAATGGTTCTAAATGGCTTCAAATGTTGTGTGCCTTGGCCCTGGAACCATGTTGACTGATCTGATCTGTAAAGGATGATTTACAAGATTTGGTCGGCTTCAATGGAATAAGCATGAGATTTTGAGCAAATAAATACTGTAAAAGTAGTATTATGGCACTATGACACTATTAGATATGACAATTATAATTATAGCAACTGCTAACCTAAAGCAAATTATGAATGATGATTATAAAAAGTACTGATAGTAGTCAAAAGATCAATGAAGGAAGTAGATTGCAAATAGAACAATTTGTTTGAGTGTGTGTGTGTGTGTGTGTGTGTGTGAGAGAGAGAGAGAGAGAGAGAGAGAGAGAGAGAGAGAGAGAGAGAGAGAGAGATGACCAATAAATCAGTCTTAATATCTTCTTAGAAACCATCTGCACATATAATCAAAGCATCCAGAGGCTCTGATTGAGAGGAATAGCACCTGCCATTGGAGAAACATCAACTCCAGGGTCCCCCTGGCATTTGCTCAGTATGTAACCTGCTACTCCAGGCTCATCACTGAGTGACTTGGGCAGCCTTGGTGCCTCTATTGTTCATGCAGAAGACTGGGAGGAATGTAGCTGGAATTTTCTTTGGACAGCCAACCAGCTCCCAAATAAAGACATGGAAACTTACTTATTATTAATTATGAATGCTCAGCCTTAGCTTAGGCTTGTTGCACTAGCTCTTTTAGCTTAATTAAACCTGTTTCTACTCATCTATGTTTTGCCTCCAGGCTTTCAATTAAGTTCTTTTAATTCTGTATGTCCTACTTTCCTGCTTCCTCTGTGTCTGTCTGTCTGCCCCCGGTGTCTCCCTATCTTCTCTTTTTCTTTCTTTCTCAAGCCCAAATTCCTCCTCCTACTCTTTCTTTCTGTCCAGAAGTTCTGCCTATACTTCCTCTCTTGCCATTGGCCACTCAGCTTTTTATTAGACCAATCAGATACTGTAGGCAGGCAAGGTGAAACAGCAACACATCTTTATGTAGCATGAATTGTTAGAGGGTCTTATTAATAAAAACAAACCTGGGAGCCAGCTATTAGGGTGAGTGCTGAAAGGTCAGAGAAGCAGAACAAGCCACAGCCACCTCACCTCTCCAGTTCCTCAGCTGATCCTGTTTCCTCAGACAGGAAACCTCTGTGTCCTCATCCAAATGGATCTCAGCTGAACTGCTGCTCAAAAGCCTAAAAGCTTAACCAGCCTAGTTCCTGGTCCTCGCACCTTATACACCTTTCTGCTTTCTGTCATCACTTCCTGGGATTAAAGGCGTGAGTCATCATGCCTGACTGTTTTCAGGGTGGCTTTGAACTCACAGAAATCTGGATGGAGTACTGCCTCCCAAGTGATAGGATTAAAGGTGTGTGTGCCACCATTTTCTGTCCTCTGACCCCCGATAAGTTTATTAGGACGCACAATATATTAGGGGATACAATATATCACCACAGCTTTACATAATTAAACAAGTGCAACACATCTTTGCATAGTTCAACAAACATTCTGCAACATAAACAAATGCAACACATCTTTGCATAGTTCAACAAATATTCCGCCATAGTAGAAGGTCCAATTCACAAACTTGTGACAAGCCTTTACTTTTCACATTGAACAACAGCCATGTGCCTTTCCCTGCAGCTTGAGGTCTCACAGTAAGTGGGAATGCTCATCATGTACCCACTCACTCAGAAGTGATTCTCCACACTCTCTGCTGTTTCTACTTGGGCCTGGAGGAAGTAGAAACTACTGCCAAGAAAATCATATGGAGGGACCTGGTCTCCAAGCCTGGTCTTTAAATGGTCTGAATATGAGGTGAAGGCAGTGAGAACAAAGAAGAGGGACTAGGTGTTCTGATATTTGTAACTCCTCACAGATTTCTACTTCCATGCTAGTCTCTACTGTAGACTATAGAAGAACATGAATTGATGGAGGTGAAGAGAAAAACAGAAGTTTCCAGCTTTGGGTGTCAGTTGACTGGCTAAACATGACTAGGCTTTTTTTTTTCATGTAGAATGGTATAGGGTTGGTGAGTCCCATTTCAGATAAGTAACAGCAGACAGCTACAAATGAACTCATTGTTTAATGAAAGCTTATTTTTCTGCCAAGCAAAGAAAATAAATTAAACATCAAATTGGTTTCTTGTTTTGTCTGAGTATAAGATTACTGCCTTATGGGAAAATGTTTTGTCCTCCTTCTCTCCCTTTTTGGAAAGTAACTTATAGAAAATGTGAAAGGGGGCTGGAGAGGTGGCTCAGTGATGAAGAGCACTGGCTGCTTTTCCAGAGGACCTGGGATCAATTCCCAGCACCCACATGGCAGCTTACAGCTGTCTGTAACTCCAGTACCAGACCTTCTGACCCTCACACAAGACACACATGTGGGCAAAACACCAATGAACATGAAATACAATAAATTATATTAAAAAAGAGAAAATGTGAAAGAATAAGAGAGCAAACATCTGTCTTTTAATACACGAAGCAGTTGTTATTTTGATATATTTCTTCTCATTCAATATTCTACCACCAATATTAAGAGTACTTTGATTTGAATTTCTCTGATTACTAATTCAGTTGAAACAGTTCTCCAAATTACTTTCGATAGTAATTAGGCTAGGTTCTGTCACGCAGTGTAAATGGGCTACCTCCCTTCTATTGTGAACCTGCTGGTGTTGATATGTACCTAGGCTGCCTGCTAGATGATGCACTTTTTTTTAAAACCTGTTTATTTTTAAATGTCATTTGGGTGTTTTTCCTCATCAAAGTATGTATGCTATTATTCCTATGGGAAGGTGGTTTTGTGGTAATTATGGAACTTGGTGAATTTTTACAAACTAAATCTAGCAGAATAATCAAGGACTTAGATTAGGAACTCAACCATTGCTAGTACCCCTAGGTACTCTTTCCCCAATTTCACATCCATTTTCCCTTTTTGGAAGCTATCATTATGGTGTCTATTAGCAGGAATTATATTTTTCTCTTTCGTACTTTTCATATAAATGTAATCATGTAGCTTGCATTTGTGTATCTGGCTTCAGTTCTCAAGACCACCTTTCTTCCTGAGATTAGTAACACTCTTAGGTCTCCAATACAGTGTAGGAACCCAGTGTGGGATTTACAATGTAATCTGTTGTTGTTTACAATGTATTCTGTGGTAATGGGTGTTAGGACATATCTTAGCACATGTTTTCTGGTGACAAAATATGTGAGTTTCTGTTGGGCATATGCCAAGGAGTGAAACTGTTGGGTGGGAAGAATGCACACGTTTGAATATCACAGGTAACTTGTAGTTTATGAACATAGCATTTCTAATTTGGTACCTTGTTGCCAGTCTTCCAATGGTCCAGTTGCTAAGCATCCTTATCAATCAATAATTGACCTATTTGTCTTTTTTCTTTTTTTCATCATTCTGGTTGATACACAATAGTGTTAATTTGAGTTTTTCCAATGACAAAAGAATTGGGTGCCTTGTACTAAATTTATTAGCTACTGTATACCATCATTTATAATGAACATGTTGAATTTTTAAGCTCTTCTTTTTTAATGATATACTTGCTATTTCCTTATTGAGTTTTGGATGCTTTCCCTATGTTTTAAATGAGTTTTTAGATCTGTGCAAAAATAATATTTATTCCCATTTAGTTGTTTTTTAACCACTTAAGAACAGTTTAATCATAACTATGTTTAATATATTTAACTATACGTTTCAAGATATTTGATCATCCTGTAAACCCCGAGATTTTGTTATTTACTGAAAAACCCTGTTTCTGGTTGTAATGTGGCTCAGCCCTAGCACACACCTTTAATCCAAGGGCGTTCTGCTTATTGTAAACAGGATTAAACAAAAACAACATTCCATAGGTCAAGAGGCAGAGCAAGCAACCAGTTGACAGGAAATAACCATAGAGAGTAAGAGGGAGTTTTAGGAGGACAGATAGAGAGTCGCACAGGAAGTAGAATGGAGGGAGGTTTGTTTTGAGATGGTGTAGGAGAATGCTCCTTTTCTGGGGTTTCAGAGGAGGAAGAAGGTCAGCCAGGTGCTTACTCTGCCTCTCTGAGCTAGCAGGTCTTCACCCTTCTGTTGGTATTCTGGCCTTCCCTTTGGGGACCCAAGCTGTGTCCTGATGTAACTCCTCTTTTAAGGAAAAACCCTCCCTTTTTCTTCCTCTTCCTCCCTTTCTTGCCATGAGGTGTGCACACCTCTACTTTCCCTCTTTCCCTCCTTCTCTCTCTCTCTCTCTCTCTCTCTCTCTCTCTCTCTCTCTCTCTGTCTCTCTCTCTCTCTTTCTTACTAAACTCTCCACATGGATGCTGTGTCTGCATGGTATGAGTGACTTTCCACACGCCTCAGCCGGCCACCACATCTGTATGGCGTGTTTCCCTCACTCATGGGGTACTTTGGCCCAACCTGCCAAAGCCTTCCGCTCACCATATCATAACATTGATGCTCTGTGACTTGGTGGGCTCTCCCACTGCTTTCTCCTGTCTACCAGCAGTCTGAAAAACTGTGGGACCCTGTACTGTCTAACATCATCACTTTTCTGACTGGAGGACCTCTGGGACTCTTCAGTCTATCAGTAAGACACCTCCCTTCCCTTCTGGCCATTTTTCACCAGTGAGGATTCATCTAGTCTCTTGACCATGGTTTCTCAAAGTTCTGGTACCGACAACCTGCGTCTCAGGCTTTCAGCCCTCCGACCCCTGTTCCTATGTGACAGCATCTGGCAACAGGTTGTGCCCATTCACTTGGTGGCTCATAGCCTTTGGATGACTATCTACCTGCTGTCTTGAGCTGGTATCCGTCCTTGCTGACCCTCTGGGACACTGAAGATCAGTCTGTTGGACCTTCTACCTCACTGTGGAAAATGTGCCTACCACCTAACCTCTAGTCTGCTGGATTCCTCTCTTATCTCCACTCCCTCATGCTCCTCCAGTCTCTGCCAGAACAGTTACGTCATCATCTGTTGCTTCACCCTCTGCTTTTGCCCTCAAACTGTCTCCTGCTGTTCTGTCTCTGTCTGTTTCCTGTTTCCCGCTCTAGTCCCTCCTCCTCCTGCTGCTGCTGCTCAGGGTGTTGGGGTGAGCTGCTCAGAACACAGCCCTGCCCCCACTGCCACCGCTGGGAGAACCCAGGATGACTCCCTTATCTTCTGCTTCTTCCTGGCTTTCTCCCATCTTGCCGCCTCAGTCTACACCTGTTCTTTATACTGCAAATTCTTTTTTTTTTTCTTTCTGAGACAGGGTCTCTCTGTAGCCTCGGAGCCTGTCCTGGACTAGCTCTGTAGCCCAGGCTGGCCTCAAACTCACAGAGATCCACCTGCCTCTGCTTCCCGAGTGCTGGGATTACAGGTGTGCACCACCACTGCCTGGCTATACTGCAAATTCTTATCTCTGACTTTTAAAGTTGGTCAGCTGACAGTTTCCCAGAGTTTTGGCTGTCGTTCTATTAAAACATTTATTTTGTGTATGTACCACTGGAAACGTGTAATTGAGGTGGCCACTTGAGTGTGTTTCTGATTGACTTTTGAATGCTTGAGTTTATGTGTCCCATATAAACAAACCATATTTGTTCTGCAATTTGAAAAAACAAACAAACATGTGAACATGAGGTCAGATACCAGAGAGCCATCACTGGTCAGGCAGATGCCATCTTTACTAAGGTCAAAACAGACAGGTTATATGGCTCCATTGCCATATTTGATAAGGGAACATGTGGTCAGATGCCATCTTTACTAAGGTCAAAGACAGGCAGGTCATTTGGCTTCATCGTCATCTTTGATGTGGTCGGGTCACTGTCTTTCACTCTCTTACTCTTCCATTGTCAAACCTCTTGCACTAACTCTGTTGCCCATGGTGTGTTTGTTTAGTCCATTGTGGTGGCCTACTTCATGCCAGAACCTCACTCACCTGCAGCAGATCTGCCCCCTGCCACCCATACCAGGCCTGCTTTCTGATTCACCCTCTTACACTTGTAACAAATGTGTTGTTTCTCCAGAGGTGGGGGTGCGTCCATCCCAGGTGGCGTCCTTGGTTGGTGGTTGGCATCCTCAGTGCTTGTGCAGTGGCTGGCGTATCTGGAGACCCCCTGAGGGCTGGTCTTGGCACAAGTCTGGCAGGAGGGGTGGACCTATGCAGGAACCTTTAAGTGTGTAAAACAACTGGAACAGATTAACATCTTGGTGTCCTAGCAAAAGGCTGTTTCATTTAGCCCAATGAAACACATCTTTGACTTATAACCAGAGGAAATTCACTGAGTGGAATTGAGTGAAGAAGGAGGAGGGAGGCTTCCCTGCCCTCGCCAATGCTAGCCTGTCTCTAAAAGCGGGGAACAGTAAAGTCCACAGAAACCTTGGAGTTGGGGGAGAGAGCTGTTAAAACTGGCAAACATTATCAGATCTAAGAAGGATAAGTAAGTCAACAGAAGTGAGGCAGCTTTCCTAGCTTCATATAAACAAACCTTAAAGCTGCTTCTTTTTTATCTAATTCACCAGGAGATACTGAGGGCAGTATTAGCCCTGAGAGAATAAGGCTTGTGAGTTTTACACAGAGAACTGAGAAGGCAGCTGAAGCAAAGCCTGGTGGTCAAATGGCATCAGAGATCTGAGAAGGCTCCTTGGGAACCTGCCCTGTGTCCTGACATAAATCCTCTTTTAAGGAATAACCCCTCCCTTCTTCTTCCTTGTCCCTTTCCTCCCTTACTCGCCATGAGGTGTGCATGCCTCTGCTTTCGCTCCTTTTCTCTTTCTCTCCGTCCCCCCCCCCCCCCCATAATAAACTCTCTACATGGATGCTGTGTCTGCATGGTATGAGTGAATTTTCCTGCACCACAGCCCGCCTCCATGTCTGCATGGTATGTCTCCCTCACGCCATATCATAACACCAGCATCTGGCTTCCAAGTCTTTATTGGTAAATTTAAGTGACTGAGATTTTGATAAAAATAACAAGTATATTTATACAGTATTATAAACGTATGTCAACTATATTTAACATATTTAATATAACTGTTCAATAAAACATAGTTTAATCAGCATAGTTAACAAAGTTGATCTTTTTAAAAGATCTATGTTATTTTTAATGCTGTGTAAACATGTTGGGAGTGGGCAAGTATTGCATACATGAGTACAGGTACCTCAGGAGGCCAGAGGCATTAGATCTCCCTGGAGCTGGAGTTCCCAACAGTTGTGAGCCATGCAGTAAGGGTGCCAGGACCAAACTCAGGTCATCCACAAGAGCAGTAGGTGTTTTTGTTGCTGCTGTTGTTGTTGTTACTTGTTTGTTTCTGCTTTCTGTTTTCCCTAGCTGTCCTGGAACTCACTCTATAGATCAGGCTGGCCTTAAACTCAGAGATACACCTGCCTCTGCCTGGGATCAAAGGTGTGCACCACCACCCAGCCAACAGTAGGTGTTTTTAAGTGCAATATTTTCTCTAAATGCTTTTCTCTTTTATCCTTTACAACTAAATCTACAATCTATTTTGAATTTAATTTTCCAAGAATTGAATTACAAAGATAAGAGTTAAAACACATTTTTAAATTCATTACCATTTACTGAAAAGACTTCTTTGATTGTTTGTCTACCTTGGTTTTTGAAACTGGGGCTGTCACTGACAGTGACGCTTATTCCTTCAGCCAGGCTGGCCGGCCAGTGAACTACAGGGGTCTGCCTATATCCCTGACCCCAGCTCTAGAGTTATAGGTGTGGACCACCTCGGCCTTTACATGGTGCTAGAGATCCAAACTTAGGTCCTATTGGCCTCAGGAAAGGCAATTCATGGGCTGATTTCCCATGGTAGTATATACTGAAACAATCTGTATTGCATAACTCAGAGAGAAAAATTCCTCTTGTGCTACTAGGGGAAAAGTCACTGCAAACAAGGGTGATTTTTGGGAAGAAATGAGAAGACTCATTTGAAGCTTAATTTTTTTTTCTGCATCAGTTGGACCTCCCAAGGTGCATATTCAAGGAGAGGCAAAAAATTCAGATTGCAAGAAGTCAGGCATCTGAGTTATCTAACCCACTACAAAGAAACTTGATTTTTTTTAGGATAAAGGAGAAAACAAATTATATTCCAACTTGTCCAACTCTACAGCTTTGACGTCTTGATACAAGTCTGTAGCAACAAATGATGATAAAGAAACTCCTTGTATGATGCTGAGCCAGTGGGCAGTAGTTCTTTGTGTGGAAATCTCAGGTAATGTGTTCTGGAGTTTAACCCTGACTTTAGCAGATATGAAATATGTTATGATTGTTTTTTATGGCCCATAACCAATGTGTGTTTAATTTCCCCTGGTGGAAAAAGAAACCATTGTCTGCTCCCACCTACATTAGAAACACATAAGGAATTTTGAGATAATGTTCAACAAATGCTATTTTATTTCTTGGTTTCTTCAAGGTAACTCATTTTACTAGAGGACCATTACTGCTGATGTCTGCGTACAAACTGAATTGGCTAAGAAGAGTCTTACTTCCCGCTCTCTCCCTCTATAGTTCAGTGGCTCAGGCAGCAATATCTGAGACTAGAGGAAGGAATTTAAACAGACCTTCATGATATAAATGCAGTCATGCAAAGGAAAGGAGCTATTTGTTCATATTCTTCACAAATACTATAGTATTTCAAATGAAGCCCCTAAATTAAGGAATTTGGGGAACATGGAAAATGAAGTTCAAAAGGACTCCTATTTGTAAATAATGTCTAATTAACCAGATGTTTGTGGCAGTCTAGACTGGTGCAAGCAATATCACAGCAAACTCAGTTTCTATAAACTGGGGCTTTAAAGCATACTTTAAGTCATTAAAGTGTCATGTGTTTAAGCAAATTATGTTTGGATCTGGATCGTACAACAAGGAACTCAAAAGGCTTACCTCTTGATATAGTCAATAGAATATAAATACAATAAAAGTCTTGTTAAGACATGGATATGAAGTATCGTTTCAAAAGTCTGTGTGTATTTGGTGCCAGCTGATGGGCTCTGGGGTCAGATTGGATGGATCCCCAGAGTCCTGACCAAGTCAATGAATTAATCTTTTGATAGGTTCATAATACCAAGGCATTATTGGGAGGTGGGGCCTAGGAAGAGGAAATGCATCATTGGGGACCTGTCCTGAATGGCATGCCTTGTGCCTGGCTCCTTTCTGGCTCTTTCCTGCTGTCAAGAGGTGAGCAGTTACCACTACATGCCTGTTTTGTTTGCCTGTGTCAGGGCCAAAGAGATGAATCCATTCAACCTTGGACTGAAATCTCTGAAACTTGAGTTGAAGCAATTTCTTAAATTGTTTGTGTCAGGTGTATCACTGTGATGAACACACTAATATAAGATGCAATTAACAAGACCCTTTGGTTCTAAGATATTACCATAATTGGCCTTCTGGCATACTCACACAAAAACATGATGGTGTCTCTGGTATGCCACTGTGAGGCTCTACCTCTACAGAGCTACAATGTTTGTTTTTATTTAATGACAAAATTGTTTTCCATCTGTGTTATCATCCACCAACAAAATAAAGAAGAGGGAATGACTGGACCATCTCTGTCCTTGCCCTTTGCAGATGCAGTGGCCCTGTTTTGTGTGACTACTGAGAACAGGGAGGAATGCTACCAGCATTTACTTCTCCCATTGTCCTGAGAGAGCTTTGTCTTGTCATTTCTACTGTAAGAAAGACTAAACCACAAGGTTGGTCCAGGCTATTCTGGCTACTCATTTGTGAACCTTGAGTAAACATATTGTCTCTGCAGTCTTTGCTTCCGTTTTTCTGAATATTTTGTTCTGCCCTGTAATGTTTGAACAAGGTTTTTCAAAGCTGAAGACAAAATGAGGGGCCAGAGAGCTGAACATGCTAACACATACTGAACCAGCATTCCAGATGAACACCCTCATACAGCTGTGGCTTTGCTCAATGCACTTTGTAGTATTTATTATCATGAACTGCAGTGAAAGGGAAGAACTAGGGGTGTAGACCAGTGGGATGAATTCAATTCTGAGACACAAAGGCAGCTGGCAGGGGGAAAATTAACCTCTGCTCTGCCTCTGGGTCACAGCCATGGATCTGTGAAAACGGTTCACTCACTGCAAAGGCCCAAACATGAATTTAGTGTCCTGCATTGCACGAAGTGTCTTCCATCACACGGATCTGAAAGTCTCTGGAGGCCTCTGGATGGGAAACAAAATGATTGTTTAAAATAAGAAAAGCCAGAGACAGCCCTAACAGGGGAAGAACTTGGCTCAGTTTTTCCGCTTTTCAGGGTTAATTTTAGCCACAGGACAGGGGAGTACATGCATGCTTGTTTTCCGATCCCATTTACAGGTCTGCTTGTTTGCAGAAATTACTTAATTTCAAGGAAAAGTGTACAAAATGCATTCCGAGCTGCTTTGGATGGCAACAGCTTTTGCATCCATAGTGCCCTCTGTAATATGTTCCATGAACAAACCAGGACTTTCTGGAAGGAATTGCCTGGACACATTGCTTGTAGATCTGCTGAGTGTGCATCTAGGTCACACCTGAGTGGCATTCAGGCTGAGGTACTCTGGGTGGCTTTAGTGCTTTCCAGGAATTTGGAATGCATTTTCTCATCACTATCCAGGGGCAAATGAGTCCCAGTGTCTCCTCCTACCCTGTAGTAAATATTAACCATAATTTGTAGATAATATTGGTTTTGTTTTGTTTTGTTTTTTTGAGATAGGGTTTCTCTGTGTAGCTTTGGTGCCTTTCCTGGAACTCACTCTAGAGCCGAGGCTGGCCTCTGCCTCTGCTGGGATTAAAGGCATGCACCACCACTGTCTGGCAGTTGATATTAAGTTTTTTAAATGCCTTAGCCCATATGTAAACAAAACACAAGAAACAGCATTGTCCTTTGCCTTATAACAATTAAGCATGTCTTAAGTATGTATGCAGTTTCTTTCGCTTACAAAATATAGAAGTTGGTATACATTTTTTTGAAATAGAATGTGATATTGGTCTTACCTCATTTATTTTAATCTATTAGTGCCTTAATATATAATATCTAATTAAAAACACCTCACAAATACCATTTATTATAGTTTAATCATACACGTAATACAGGAAGAAAAGAGCCAAGGGGTTTAGTTCAACTGTAGAGTCCCTGTTTAGCACTCTGGAGGCTCTGGTGTTTAGCATAAAGAAAGCCTTGGATTTAATCCTTGTTGGGGGGGGCAACAAAACAAAACAAAAACAACAGAAGAAGAGAACGTTACAGACAGTTGCAATCTATTTTAAATAAAATATCAATTCTTTAGGAATTTCAGGCATACACTCAATGTATTTTGATCATATTTAGAACTACTTCCACTTTAAACTTCCTGTGTGGGGCCACCTGTCAACCTAGCAAGGACCACACCTTAATGTTATGAGTGATACCTCTTTCCTCTCAAGGGCTCTCTGAGATTATAAAGATCACAAACTGATTAGAACGGAAGTGGAAAAGTCAGAAGTTTAGGAATGAACTTTACAGGCTGAATTTTCTGCTCTTTTATTCAATTATTAAAATACATTTTAATGTTTGAAACATTTAAAAATAAAAAGAAGCACCTTTGTGAACCATAGGACTATTGATTTTATTAACAGTTAACATGTGTATGATGTGTGTGAGGGGGCTTGGGAACCAGACACAGACTTGAGGTCAGAGGACAGCTTTGCAGTTAGTTCTCCCTTCTACCTTTCTGCAGTTTCCGGGAACTGGATTCAGGTCATCAGACTGTGTGTGTACAAGCGCTTTCACCTGCTCAGACATCTTGTCAGATTTTCTTTTATATGTTCGTTAAAGATGATAACCAAAAAGTAACAGGACTTAATTCTTTTGGGGGAGACACAGTGAAATATGCCATTTATTTTGCTTTCTGGCCATTTAATAGGCAGTGCTAATATTCACAGCATCTTGATTGCTTCTCTGGATAACATTCTCTCCTATGTGTCCACCGACAAGAACTCAGCTGGAACGAAGTCGGGAAGTGATCAGATGAATAAGCTTTAGTCAGTCAGATCTGTGGCTTCCTGAATGTGAAGGCTTGTCAACGCTTCCTCAACAGCATGGACTGTTTAGACAGGTCAGCCCTACGGAGCACTCAGTGTTCTAAACTAAATCTGATTCTCTCAAAGAGTCTCTCCTTTCTTCTCAGAAATGGTCTTCTAATTGAGTTGCCCACATGACCTTCAGTCAGCAACTACCACTATACTCAAATAGATAATGTGATGCGGTTGTTTCAAAAACATAAGTGCCAAGTAGCTTTTTCTTCACCCTTTAGCATCATATAATTCCCAAAAATATTTTTAGCATTGTTAGAAGCCTCAAATGTAGTAAGCCTACTTGGAAGACTCTTTCCCACTGCTTTGCAGTCAGAAAGGTGACACCCACATCTACCTGCCTGGTCCTTTGTGAAACCATACTCTCTGCCTCTGTGGTATCTTGTTCTCATTAAGGGACTTACCTTATGTCCTTCAAATATGTCTTGAGGATGGGAAACCATCCTGGGACTTTCCTCACTCTTGGTAAGGTGACTGCAAAGAGCCACCAAAGCTTGGGAAGATACAAGCTTTGTGCTCAGAGCCAAGGGCACTGACAAACACTCTTTCCTTTCCTTTGGTTCCCTTATTTCTGATTTTTTCTCCTGATAACAGGGTCAAGTCAACATAACTTACCGAAAAGCACTTCAAACTGAGCTCCAAAAAACACATCTGAAGGCTGTAAACACTATCCTCCAAGGAGCTAGCCGACTCCATGTTAGATTGGTTTTTGTATGTATGATAGCCCCCAAACATTTGTATGATGTCATCCGATTCTTCAAGATCTTTTCTCTTGTTAGAGAAAAACTCCAGGAAAAGCAAAAACAAAAACAAACAAAAAACAAACCAGGAGTTAGGGGCAAGCGCCTGCTTCTCAACATTATGCAGACTCTCAGCTGTCCCTAGTACCTAGTGTCCTGAGTTACCAGTGCCCACTTTCCCTCAGGCCAGCAATGCACAGCCTAACTGCCTGGAGACCCTCTGTCTTATTTTGCTCTTGCAAATTGCATGTTTTTCTACCTAGTAATTTTCCAATTCTAGATTCCCCAGACCAGCCATTTCGTGAGCACTGAACTCTCCAAATGTGCCTTCTTTCATGCGTCAGGGCATTGGATATGCTGTCACTGGCTTGGAAAAGAGGGACGCCCCACAGCGTCTACTGTTCTGTACTTGCTTGTCCAGACACAGAGAGTTACTTGAAAACTTTCACACATTTCTCTCTCTCTTTTTAATCCCCTGGGGTGAAAACTCGAAGACAATAACCTTTTCCCTGTCATGATCCAGCATAAAATGTGTTGCTCACAGGCAGATAGTTCTGAACCAACCCAAGCCTCCAACCCTGCCCCCATCTGGGTTTCATGTTCTGATCAGCAGAGCTCTCACACAGTGCAGTTTAGTATATTAAATGGAACGTGTACATCTTTGTTTGACATTCAATGCCTTGGGTTTGGTTTATAAAGTATATGTATTTACAGTTCTGGTATGAGCCATCTCAGAGGCATGGCTTGCTATGCTGGCTAAACTGACTGTCAAATTTCCTGAACATGGAGGCCACCCTGTTTCTGAGACACATACAGATGAATATGCATGGAAGTGTCAGATTTATTTAAACAGGAATCTCCATCCTCTGTGTCTTCTCTTTTTTGGTTTCCACCACTACTGAGTCAGAACTGTCTTTTGACAGTTCATTTCAAAGTGATGGGCAACGTGGGCTTTTAGCTTTTAGACTTTGTAAACTTTATTATGGAACAAAACACTTGCAAACAAATTCAAACATCACAAACCAAAATTAACCAAAATGGAACTTTTAGAAATGAAATTCCATCCCTTCTTTCTCTCTGATGCTTTCTCAAAGAAATCTTAAGTTTGCAGCCAGTCTATCCACAGGAAATATTTACATAAGTTTAGATATTAAGATCTCTGGAAGCATGCAAACAAAGTAATAACCCTGAGATGCCACCTTGCCTGGGATGGAATTTGCCAAAAGGATTCCGAATTACCATTCTGAGCTCTGAGGTTTCAAACTGTTGGTTTTGTCTTGAAGTTATTGCCTATGCAGGAGAGAGCTTGAAATTTATGAGAAAGAAGAATTTATATTGTTTATCTCATTGCAAGGAAGCAATGATAAAATTGATTTCAGACAAATTCTATTCCCTGGAGTGACATTTACTAATCACATTGATTTTAGTTTATGAAAAGCAACAATAGAGTAATGATATCCGTAAAATAACAGTAGCAGCCAAAGTAGACACGCAGATATAGCATGAGCTCACCTTGCCACATTTCCTTCATTTCTGCTTAAGCTTCATATTTGGAAACAATGTCGCACAGAAGGAAAGCAGCAATTAATGGGGAGCAGGCTAGACATTTTAAATGTTCAAGTTTTCCCTGTTTATTGTATATTAAATTTGGAGCCACAATGTATACCCATCTTTTCCTAACATTTTACAGTGGAAATTTTCAAAATATAAACAAGTTGAAAGAATTACAGAGTAGATCCGGTATACTCAGTCTTACATTCTACATACAACTAAACATTTTCCATATTGGAACTCCTGGACGATCTCTTCTTTTATTTATCAAACCAATCCCTTTTGTGTTTTAGATTCGGTTCCTGCTACAGCAAACTTCACTCTGCCTGTACAGTTTACTATTTTGCTCTTAGCTGGGTTTTGACACACTTTGATATTTTTTGGGGGAGGATGCGGTCCTCTGCCTTCCCAGAATTTATCACACTTCCTAACCAGATTTCTTTTTTCTTCAATTTAATTTTTTTTCTTCTCCATGTTACCTCTAGTTTCATCTCTTCTTCTCTCTATTTTTGTCACGTCTAGTTTCACGTCTTTTCTCTTTGTAAGTTAAATACAACAGGTCACTGCTAAAAGCTGGCTTGTGCCTAGTTAAGATTACAAAAGTCTGTAGGCAGCTACATTACGAATCCGTGAGCGAGAGAGGCAAAGTAGTAGCCCACCCTGCTGAAGGTAGTTCAGGCAAAAGTGCCGTTCCCATGTACTCCATGATTTAAAATTCAAGTGCAGGCCTGCATTCAGGTTTTGAATCCCACAGCAATGTTTCCAGCATATCTCCCATTTGTCACGATGTGTCGCATGTGTGTGGAGCTAATACATTGTGCGTTGTTTGTGTGTGCCCCACATTTGGGACCCCGGTGACCTACAGTTCAGCATGGGGTTTGTCCCCAAGCCTCTTTAGACTGTCAGCATTTTTTAAAGTTTGTTTTGTTCCTTATGCTAATAAAGCTTGTCCCCGCTTCAATCAAAGCATATTATCCCTTCTTTTTCCCCCTCTGTAAGCAAGGCGCCAATCTGTTCCGTTTAAATGCCTCATCATCCTTGCTCTCCCATCCCTGCTCCCCTAGATTTTCGAGATTGTTGACTAGGACGTAACAGATGGTCCAACAGACCTCCGACTCTTTGCAGTGTTGGCCAGCTTGGCTCCGAAAAATAGCGGCACTGAAGTAAGTATTCCCAGGCATGGGACGCTCATGAATTTTAACTCCTCGTCAACAAAGGAATTCAAAGGGGGTAAGAGCCAATCTATCAGGAGCGGAGGCAATTAAACCGGGATGTAGGTTGGCATTCTGCGGCTGAGGACTCCCTTCTCTGGTTCTGAATATTTAGACGAGATTAGATCAGGCTGGCTTCCATTCATCTCTGCCCTGCCACAAGGTATCAAAACAATGACATGACTCAAAAACAGAAGGCAGTGGGCTTTTAGCTTTCCATGATAAAATGTTTGCGCTGTTGTGGAGAGCCCCGTGGGGGAAGGGACAGAGGAGTCACATGGGTGATCCCTCCTCATCTTCCCAGGGACAACCAGGAAGGGCCTCGGCTCTCCTCTGGCTCTCCCATCCATGGCCCTGGATTTTAATATTTTATTCACCAAGAGTTTGGGCTTAGAGTCTGGGTTGTTCATACTTTTGTGATTACTTAGAGCAGAAAATGGACTTGCAGGGCAATGGTGTGAGAAGCTGGAGAGGCTTCTGTGTTTTAACTTGAAAAAATATAGAAATGGACAAAGAAGAAAATAGTCTTACCCTTATAGAATGCTTTGGGCAGATTTATTTCCTGGCTGTTATTTTTAAATGTTTTTTGCAGCACCCTATATTTGTACTTGGAATTACACACACACACACACACACACACACACACACACACACACACACACGCGATTGCATTGTCTCTTTAGAAATTATTGGACAGTTACATAACTGTTTCCCACAGTCAGCTTCCAAACCTGTCCAGCAAGCCCACTGCCATCGCCAGCTCTCTCAGGACTTAAGAGTCAGCCCATGTTCACAACTGAGTTTTCTTTCTTTCCAGAAACATCTATTGTACATTTTTTGTCACTGGAAATCTCCCTCTTTTTTGTTTTTGCTTTTGAAGCCAGCTGCATAGTAAGCAGTGAGAAATGGTCATTTCTTTTTTTCCCATGTATAGAACAGAGTGGAAGAAATTATCCTTGTACTTAACAACAACATTTTGAACACTTTGAACTGTGAATGGATTTTTTTGTTTTTGTTTTTCTTTTGATAGAGCCAAAACCTCTGGGCTCAAATTTAATATGTAGCAGAAAATCCTCCTGCTTATACCTCCAATAGACGCATGGGCCACCACACCTGGTTTGTGCCTTGCTGGGGACTGAACCCAGGGTTTCCTGCATGCTAGACTAACACTTTACCAACTGATCTGCATCCCTAACTTTTGAAGTTATTTTTCACCTAGAACAATAACTGATGAATTAAAAAATAACATTGCTTCCATACAGATTATGAACTTCTGTTTCACCCACATAGTCAGAGACATCACCTCAACTCAATAATATGCATTTTGGAGTGAAAATACTGAGAGCCAGAGACTTTAAGTAGAGATCTAAGGGTATGCAATGGATTAGGAGCAGAGTGCAGTCTGAGAACTGTGCTTTGGTCTTTCTTTGCGCTTTGGAATGAAGTAAGATGTGCAAATAAATGTCTGCTGAATGTTGAACACGAGAATGTGAGATACGAGAGAAGTTTTCACCACTCTTGCAGTATTGGAAACTCACAGGAGGCCAGATGAACCTACATGGTATCACTGGGAACCACAGAGACGCAGCACTGTGCTGAGTAGCATCTTCCTACCTGATTGATAGTAATAGAAGCAAGGAATCTACAGAGGTAGATGATTAATCTTATAGCAGCGTTTAAATTTAAGCTGAATGTTGAAGGATTCAAATGAAGGAAACAGGACATGTTGACTCCAGGAGTGTGAGATAACATCAACTAAACACAAAGTTGAAGAAGTTAGTGCAACTTTCTGAAAGTACAGGAACTTTTTCTGATTTGTTTTCTTAGAGAGACTATGTAATTCTTAGGGAAAGAATTTTTAATAAGACCATCGTGTGTGCGTGCGCATGCGTGCACACGCACACACACACACATACACACACGCATGCGCACACACACACACACACACACACACACACACACACACGTGTTCAATATTACTTATTTATATCTATTTTTGGTCTGGATTTCCAAGGATCAGGGCAGAAAATGAACATGGCTAAGTACCTTGAGATTCTTCTTGATAGATGGGCTAGACTTTCTCTATAGAAAAACACCATACCATCCTTTCCACTACCAATATCATTCTCCACTAGCATCACCAGTAATGCATTGTGGTGGCTTCTCTTTGCTGTCAATTTGATTTGGTTTTAGAATCACCTAGGAGACACACCTCTGAGAGTGTCTGTCTGTGAGGACATTTCCAAAGATGTTTAAGTCTGGTGGGGACAATAACCACCTTTAATGTGTGTGGCACTGTCTCATGGTTTTGGGGCCCACACTGAATGAGAGAGAGAGGGAAAGAGGAAGAGAGAGAGAGAGAGAGAGAGAGAGAGAGAGAGAGAGAGAGAGATCAAAAGAGGGAAAAACTCAATGAGTGCCAGCATCCCCCTCTCTCTGTTTTCTAATCCACTGAGCTGTTAACAGGTAACAGGTTGCAGTCAGACACTCCATCTGCCATGGAGCTATCTGCCTCTATATCTTTCCTACCAAAATGAACTATGTCCTCTCAAACCATGAGCCAAAGTTAGTCTTACTCCCTTAACTTGCTTTAACTAGGTACTTTATCATAACTAGAAACTTAACTAGTACAATATTAGTTATGAAGAGTACCACCGATAGCTTTACCCCCACAACCACAAGCTCCAACATTAACATCATCTAACAACTACTTCTGACATCCGCAGAAGCAGGATTGCCCCCTTACTACCAGCAACAGCAACATCATTGCCTGCTCCTTCATCCCCAGCACCAGCACACTCTGCCAACACCATCCCCATTGGCAGCTTCTGTCCCTCATCATAGCTAATGGCACAACATCACCTCAAGCAACAGTGCACCATGCTTTGCCACTCCCACATCTCACATCATCAAGGTCACCATTACCCTACCCAACAATGATAGAGCACTCCAAAATATCATCTGACATTGCTCTACAATGACCAGCAGGGTCCCACCTTAACCAATGCTCTTACCCCAGCCAACAACAATGCTTGCTAGATGATTATAACGGTCTGTTTCTCTGAGAAAAAAACAAGTTGAGTGAAATCTTTCTAGATAGAGTTTCTACTGAAAAAAGTAATACTGAGAATGAACGTAGATGGTTCAGATGATTCAAAAGTTCTTAGAAAATCAAAGCTATGGGATTTGAACTCAACCATGGATGACTGACTAAAACAGATAAAGAGAAAATCCAACAAGCTAGACCATTTACAGTAAGCAAACTGTGGATCCTTCTCAGATGATAACTTTTGCACTGGAAAAAGCAAGAGTTTTGAAGACAACCTTGTTTGTAAGTAGATGGTAAATCTATAACTATAATAAATTAAGAGCTAAGACTAGTCATACTCATGAACCAGAGTTTTATGTATTTTATGTGCTCTCCTCTTAGTTCTCCTAATAAGAATATCAATTTTCTAATTGTGAAAATTGTATTGTCTCTGGTTATTATGGAACTTATAGGTTCCAGCTTTGCTGTGGCACGTCCTAAGATAGTCACTTCCATTAACTCATGTACCAACATCTACTCTGGGAGCCATACATATTGACAGTGTCCAGACTGCAAGCACACAGGTTTGGATCCTAACATGCCTTCAACATCAACTAGAAGGCAATTCCATATACCTAGAGAGGTCCAGTGCTTAACATCTTTCTGAACAACTCATAATTGTGAATGGAATTTTGCTATTGTTTTGACAGAGTTGAAATCTGGTGGCCTCAAACTTAATATGTAGCTGGAGATGATTTTGAACTTTTAATCCTGGCACTTCTGCCTCCAATAGAGGTGTGGACCATCACACCTGGTTTGTGCCTTGCTGGAGACTGAACCCAGGGTTTCCTGCATGCTAGACTAGCAGTTTATCAACTGATCTGCATCCTTAGCTCTTGAAGATATTTCTAACCTGAAATGATAACTGATAAATTCAAAAGCAGCATTGTTTTCACACAGGACAGGAACTTAGCCTGAGGACCCAGTTCTTATCCTGGCTGGATTATTGACTAGTTGCTAGGTAGGAGGACCATATCATGAACCACTCAGATTTCCCTGAACTGCAGCCCTACATTGACTGAGGGAGCTGAAGACAGCTGACAGATAGAAGGCCAGACTAGTGGGACAGTCCACAACCAGTTTGCCATTGTTGTCACAGAGTCAATCCTCCCAGACCACCAAGACCATTCTGCCCTCTGGCAATCATATTATTTATGCTAATCATAAATAATGATTCCCACAGTGAAATACCACCAGCTTGTTTATACTCCCAGCCACTCAGGACACTGTGGTAGCAGGATCATGAATTCCAGGCCAGCCTGGACAACTTAGCAAAACACCACTTGAAAAAGCCAAAACAATTTCCTAAAACAAGATTTATTTAGTTCACAGTTTGGAGGTTGTGCCTTTATCGGCTCAGTTCTGATGAAGTAGATGGCAGGCTACCGAGTCACACACAGGAACAAATAGTTTCATCTCAAGCCCGGAAGTTGAGAGCAAGAGGGCCAGGCTTTCCTCTTTTACAGCAGCCCTTTTGTTAGAACCACCAACGGGTCACATGAGAACTACTTTAATCCCTTCCAAACCCAACATCCCTGAGAGTCCAAGAACATCCAGCAATGTTCTCTCTATTAAAGGATCTTCTAATAGTGCTACTGTAGGGAGAATGATTTTGCCACGTGGACTCTTGGACACCTCAGCATACTGCCTAAATTCTCAGCCTTGCTGGAGGCTGAAGCTAATTCTGCATTGAACTTGACTTCTAACTCTGCCATACTTCCTTTCCCTTTCCCCGATGAATGTTGATCTTTAGTATCAATGACCCAAATATTAAACTCTGCCTTACAGTTGCCTCCCTGGAAGAACCAACCTGGACCCAGAGCCTGATCTTCACTCTAAGCCTCAGAGCTCTCCTCTAAATCTTAGAGGTGGTGTAAGAATCAAATTAGGTGATTCCATAAAATCTTTTGGGAAATCATGATGTAAGTAAGTTTCCTTTTCTTTCACTATCATGGAGATGAAAGGCATTCCAGCCACATAGGATGGATTAAAAAAGTCAGTTCCTGAAGGTAGACAAAGTTGGCTTAGAAACCCTGCTTATATATTACTTTTGACATTGGGGAGAGTTACTTTGCCTCACTGCCTTTCAGCTTTCCAAAATGTAAGTTGAAGGCGATAATAATGGGACTCACCTTGGGCTGCTGGCAGCTATCTTGAATTGGAACTGTAGTGGTTTCTCCTAGTTACTCTGACCTGCTCTATTCACAGTTTTCTTGGCATGATGTACACAGATAAAAATCAGCAGAGAGGTATGTGAAGGGTTACAAGTCAGGCCTGCTATCATCAGTGCCTGAAATATCTCTGCTGTTCTTGTTAATTTAAGATAAAGAAGGTGTGTTCCAGCATGGATAAAACTCACTTTTATCACAACCAGTATGAAACCCCATTCTTATTCTGCAAATTGCAGAAGCTCCTGGTCTTCTGTCACCAAAGTCTATGCTTCTTTGAGTAAATCTGTCACTAATACTCTGTCCTCTGTACAGTTCTGGATCTGTTTTTAGTCTCACAGGATCTTGTAGTAGGTTCTCACATACCGAGACTCTTCCCCGCTCCCCCACTGCCTGAAATCAGGTAAAGGACTTGACACAGACACTAAGAGAAGTCTGACTATGTTGTCTGTGTCTGAGTGGAATAATTAATTATGAAATGTCATATCCATGCCTTTCTAGGAACAACTAACAGGAATCTCCAGGGGGCAGCTCCTTTCACTGTGGGAGGAATACACCAAACATTCAGGTAGCTAGCATTCTCAGTGTTTGCAGGGCTTGAGGAGAGGTATTATACAGGACAGGAGTTAGGGATGGACAAGGAAAAGTCCACACAAATATGAAAGATGGAAGACTGAGGAGAAGCAGTTGGAAGAGGATGCCTCCAAGAATGGGTGAAGAAGCTATCGAATGTCTCCTTCTGCTAGAGGCTGGGCTAAAACATTAAAAAAGCAAACACCAGTCGGATTTCTGAGGTATAGAAGACAGTGAAGACGGGGATTTTAAGTGTTCTCTGATATTATCCTGGAAGATGTGAGTAGAGAAAAGAATAATGTAAAAAGGAATATAGGGGTGTATGAGAGAATGGAGTGAGGAGCAGGAGAACAAGAGAAAAATAATGTTTAATATTGACATAATGCTTTGAATTCCAAATGAGGTTTTCTGAAGGCAGATATGAAACAGTATAGGGAAAATTCCGGCTAAATAAATACATTGATCGATTGATTTATGGTTTGGGAAGAGGTCAGTAGAATAATTATGGGAGTAAGTCCCAGGAAAACTCCCCTCACTCGTGGGTATCTCTTTTCTAACATTCCTATCTTTAATTCCACTTGCCTCAGCTCTGGGCAGGTTGTGGAGTTTACACCTGGTACCACTCAAAGCATGAGACACTGGGACCCTATACAAAGCCTGAAAGTCAGTAGCAGCTCTTTCATAACTGCTCATGGCCATATCCATGAGTCACTGGTACTCCTCAGGGCCTTGTTTCAGACTTACCTCTCTCTCCATTTCCTGCTCTGTCCACAGCTGTGCTGATCCTCTATCACAGCCCCCAGGACTAGAGCACACACCTAGGATCAAAGACAGAGCAGTGAAGGCAGATTGATGAGAAGACGGACAGCTTAAGAACATAGCCAACAATGGCAAGGGCAGCATGGCACCACCACAGCCCCGCTCTCCCACTAAAGCAATACTTGAGTATTTGAACAAAGCTGAAGCAAAAGAAATGACCTTAAAACCAAATTTATGAAGATGATAGAGGTCCTTAAAGAGGAAATGAAAAAATCCCTTAAGAAATTGCAGAAAAGACAAACAAAAATTGGAATTAATGACTAAATCCCATAAAGAAAGTCCAGAAGAAATCTGTAACACCACAAAGACCAGAACTAAGCAAAGTGGGATAGAAGAGGAAGAGTCGTAGCTCAAGGGCAGAAAATACTCTTAGCAAGGTCATTAGAGAAGATTCTTCTAAGGTAATGAAGGACATGCTTATTTGAAAGATACAAGAAGCTTGCAGACCAGAAAAGAAAGACCCCTTGCCAAATAATCATCAAGCCCTAAACATACAGAGCAAAGAAAAAAGATTAAAAGCTACAAAGGAAAAAGTCCAAGTGACATATAGAGACAGATCTATTAAAATTACACCTGACTTTTCAATGGAGACCCTAAGAGCTACAAGGTTATCCGCAGGTGCTAAGAGACCACAGATGCTAACCCAGATTACTATACTCAGAAAAATTTTCAATCACCATACATGGAGAAAACAAACAAGATATTCCATGATAAAGTCAAATTTAAACAATATATAACCACAAATCCATCTCTATAGAAGATACTAGGAGAAAAACTTCAACTCAAGAAGGTTAACTACACCTATGAAAACATAGGAAATAATCTCACACTAGCAAAACCAAAAGAAGGGAAACACACATACACACTACCACCACCACAGACACAACCAAAATAACAGGAATTAACAATAATTAGTTATTGGTATCTTTCAGTATCAATGGATTAATTTCCACAGTAAAGAGACAAAGATTAACCAAAATGAATGTAGAAACAGGATCCATCCTTCCTCGGCATACAAGAAACACACCTCAACATCACAGACAGATATTACCTCAGAGTAAAGGGCTGGAAAAAAGACTTTCCAAGCAAATGGACCTAAGAAACAAGTCAATGTAGCCATTCTAATATCTAAGAAAATATACTTCAAGCCAAAATTAATCAAAAGAGACAGGGAAGAATACTTGGTACTCATTAAAGGAAAGATCTACCAAGATGATCTTCAGATTCTTAATATCTATGTCCCAAATGCAAGGGCACCCACATTTGTTAAAGAAACACTACAAAAATACATTTACCCTCACACACTGATAGTAGGGAACTTCAGTACCCCATACTCACCAATGGATAGGTCATTCAGACAGAAACTAAACAGAGAAATAATGGAGCTAACAGATGTTATAACTCAAATGGACCTAACAGATACCTACAGAACATTTCACCCAAACACAAAAGAATTTATCTTCTTCTTAGCACCTCATAGAACATTCTCCAAAATTGACCACATAATCTGTCACAAAAAAGTCTCAACAGATACAAGAAAAATGAAATAACCTCCTTCCTATCCAACTATCATAAATTAAAGCTAGATATCAACAACAGAAATAATAGCAAGCCTAAAAACTTATGGAAACTGAAAAACTTCTTTAATGGTCAAGGAAGAAGTAAAGAAAGAAATTAAAGTCTTCCTAGAATTCAATGAAAATGAATGCACAACATACCCGAACACAATGAAAGTGGTGCTAAGAGGAACGTTCATAGCACTAAGTGCCTTCATGAAGAATTTGGAGAGATCTCATACTAGCAACTTAACAGCACATCTGAAAGCTCTAGAACCAAAAGAAACAAACACACCCAAGAGAAGTAGACAGTAGGAAATAATCAAACTGAGAGCTAAAATCAATAAAATAGAAATGAAGAGAACAATACAAAGAATAGATGAAACGAAGAATTGATTCTTTGAGAAAATCAACAAGATAGACAAACTCTTATCCAAACTAACCAAAAGGCAGAAAGAGAATATCCAAATTAACAAAATCAGAAACAAAAAGAAGATATAACAATAGACACTGAGGAAATTCAAAGAATCATTAGGTCATACTTCAAAAATCTGTACTCAACAAAATTGGAAAATCTAAAAGAAATAGACATTTTTCTAGAGATACCTTTTACCAAAGTTAAATCAAGATCAGATAAATAATTTAAATAAACCTATAACCTCTAAGGAAATAGAGGCAATCATTAAAAGTCTCCCACCGCCCCCCCTGCTGAATTCTACCAGATTTTCAAAGAAGAGGTAATACCATTACTCCTTAAATTATTCTATAAAACAGAAACAGAAGGAATACTGCCAAATTCATTTTATGAGGCCACAGTCACACTGATATCCAAACCACACAAAGATTCAGCAAAGAAAGAAAATCACAGACCAATTTTCCTCATGAACATAGATGCAAAAATGCTCAATAAAATACTCACAAACTGAATCCAAGAACACATCAAGATCATCCACCATGATTAAGTAGGCTTTATGCTGGAGATGCAGGGATGATTCAACATACAAAAATCAATCAGTGTAGTCTGCCTATAAACAAACTGATAGAAAAAAAACACATGATCACCTCATTAGATACTGAAAAGGCCTTTGACAAGTCCAACACTCCTTCATGATAAAAGTGTTGGAGAAATTATGAGCACAGGGACATACCTAAATATAATAAAAGCCATTTACAGCAAGCTGATAGCCAATATCAAATTAAATGGAGAGAAACTCAAAGCAATTCCTCTAAATTTAGGAACAAGACAAGGCTGTCCACTCTCTCCATATCTATTCAATATCGTTATTGAAGTTTGAGCAGGAGCAGTAAGACATTTGAAGGAGATCAAGGGGACACAAATTGGAAAGGAAGAAGTCAAAGTACCATTATTCAAAGATCATATGACAGTAAACATAAGACCCAAAAAATTCTACCTGGAACTTTTTTTTTTTATTATGAAGATTTTTTTCATTCATTTTACACACCAATCAAAGATTCACCTCTTCCCTCCCCTCACCCCCTCCAGACTCCTCCTCCCAACCTACCCTCCACTCCCACCCACAAGAAGGCAAGGCCTCCCATGGGGAGGCACATTCAGTAGAGGCAAGTCTCAGCCCTTCCACCTGCTTCAAGGCTGCACAAGGTGTACCATCATAGGTAGTGGGCTCCACAAAGCCCACTCATGCACGAGAGATTCTATCTTACAGCTGATAAACACCTTTAGTGAAGTAGCTGAATACAAATTATCTAAAAAAAAAAAAAAAAAGTAGCCCTTCTATACACAAATGACATATGGACTGAAAAACAAATCAGGAAAACAACATCCTTCACAATAGCCACAAATAAAATAAAATAACTTGAGGTGACTCTAACCAAACAAGTGAAAAATTTGTATGGCAAAAACTTCAAGTCTTTGAAGAAAGAAGCTGAAGAGGTTTCAGAAGATGGAAAGATCTCCCATGCTCATGGATTGATAGGATTAACATAGTAAAAACGGGCATCCTACCAAAAGCAATCTCCAGATTCAACTTGATCCCCATCAAAATCCCAACACAATTCTTTACAGACCTTGAAAGGACAATCCTCAGCTTCATATGGAAAAACAACAACAACAAGAAGACAAAAACCCAGGATAGCTGAAACAATCCTGTGCAATAAAAGAACACCCATAGACATAACCATCCCTGTTTTGAAGCTGTACTCTAGAGTTAGGATAATAAAAACCACTTTGGATCAGAATAAAAGCAGACAGGTTGACAGTAGAATCAAACGGAAGACTCAGACACAAGTCCATATACCTATGGACACCTGATTTTTTACAAAGAAGCCAGAAATACACGATGGAAAAAAGACAGCATCTTCAAGAAGTGGTGTACCACTAGTAGACACTGGGATGACTCTCTACCCAAGAAGCAGATAAATAATGGATTTTTTTCCAATGAGAATTTTTTTTAAATCCATCGTCTGCGTCTTCATAATTTATAAAAATTCCCGTTTCTCTATGCATTTGGCCCAGAGTTCACCAGTTTTGCCAAAAGTACTGAATTGAATCTTTTCATGATAGGATAATTTCCATCTAAATTCCTCTTGAAACTTCTTGTTCAAATACATGTGTTGTTCAGATTTCTCACTGAATTAAAATGTAAATTACTTGGACAGTAAAATATAGTAATATAGATATTAAAATCACAAGAAGATCCTGGCAATGGCGTTGTATGCCTTATTCCTAGCACTCAGGAGGGAGAGGTAGGGTGGATCTCTGAGTTTGAGGTCAGCCTGTTCTACATAGTGAGCTCCAGGACAGCCAAGGCTACACAGAGAAACCCCGTCTTACCCTCCTCCCCCCGCAAAAAAGAATAAGATGCCCATGGGGCACTGAACAGCTCCTCCTTAGTATAGTGGTTAGTATCCCCAACTGTCACATGGGAGATGTGGTTCCCCAACAGGGAAATTGAATTACTTTTATTGGCTCAGTATCAACCATTTGATATTCCTGTCAAATGTGCTGAAAAAAAAATCATTTGTAAACCAAAAACTATGTCCTCAAAAAAAAAAAAAAAAAAAAAGAAAGAAAGAAATGACAGAAAGTGCAGTGCTGGGTCTTTTATCTAGCTTGTATCAGATTTCTATTGCTGGGAGTATTAAGTCCTGACAAGGGCCATTTGGGTCACGCTCCATCCTTATGAAATACCTAACAGGATCAGGTATTGTGATCAATGTAGCATGAGAGACTCGATGGCACAAGGTCTCTAGAGATGGCTGGCCAGTGTCGGCCTCCTGGAAGATGAGGATCTTTTTCTTCCTTGCATGTTGTCCAGTCCTAGTTGTTCATCTCTGGGTACAGGCTAAAGATGCATCAGATGGAGGATGTGCCAATGTGAGGCATCACAGCATTCCTGGACCTCAGGGTCGCTCCAGAGACCCAGCCTTCTCCTGCTCAGTGTATTTTAAGATGTGCTTTATTACAAAGCCTGCACCCTAGGGCCAATATCATGCCTCCCCCAGATATTTTCTCTTTTTTCTTTGGCAAAGAACCATCTCTAGTCATTTTCAAGTGAGAATTCACCTTTTATTTGCATAATTAAATTCAGGAAGAGATTGTTTTCACTTCTTTGAAGATTAATTAGTTCTGATCTCTGTCTAAATATGATAAAAGATGCACAGTCTGTTTTCACCATTGTGACTGACTTTTATCCTGGTTTTAAACTTACACTCCTAGAAACAGAGGGTCTTGGAAAGGATTTGAAAGCAGGATGTAAATAAGTCTAGACTCCATGCATTTTAATTGACTTAAATTTTTGGTCTGATTGAGTGTCCTAGGAGTTTTTGATTTTGACCTCAGCACAATTATTCCATGTGCTACTTGCTTCTGAAGCATAAATGTTCACTGAGATTTTGATATAAAGCATTTATTCTGAGAAAGCGTCACTCATTCCAAACTGTCAGTCTGTCAACATCCAACTATCTCAAGTGCAAGTTTCTTCTATAAAACAATTTAATAACTATTATAATGGTATACTATGGTATAATATAATATTACTACTATAATATTAGTAATATGATAGAGCAGTGATTATAATTATCATAATCATTCTCATGGATTTTATAGTAATAATTATAGTTATAGTAAGAGCAGAGCCAGGCAGATCTCTGTGAGTTCGAGGCCAGCCTGGTCTACCAAGTGAGTTCCAGGAAAGGCACAAAGCTACACAGAGAAACCCTGTCTCGAAAAACAAAAACAAAAACAAACAAACTGAAAAAAGAATAAGATAGAAGTAGCTGCTATTTATCTAATTTAATTCTTAAAATAACCAATGGTTTTGTATTTTTATTATCCCTGTACTATTGATTAGAAAAATGAGGCCTGGGGAACTGTTACAGTAAGGTATTGGCATCTCTCACTGTCTTGCCTCTAGTAGTGAGGATTCAAACACGTGTCTCCAAAAGGCTCTTGACCACCTTCCCCACAGTCAACACTGTCCCTCACATCCCTCTGAAAATGGAGAATTCTCACATATGCATATGAACTTTCTGTTCATTCATTCTGCAAATCCACTTTTCAACCCCCATTCAAGTGTCCCCGCCTCCCTGAGACCTTCCACAATGCTCACATACAGAATGAGTGGCCCCCTCCATGGCTCCTATTCTACCCCTGTGGCACTCCATTACTGACTTACCCCACTGTCCCAGGAGTGAGCCTTGCCTGTCTCCGGGACTCAACTTTCCACCCAGGATCTTGCCATGGTCACAATTGTGTCACATGTGCAGATACTGTGCTGGGCCAGAGAAATAGTTGTGGAAACTGACTATGGCTTTTTCCCTTCTCTATCATCCCTTTATCACAGACCTCTAGTACCAACAGGACCCTCAGTTCACAAGTCAGTGGCATGACCAGATTTTCTCAGAAGTAGAAAAAAAAAAGTCCGGGGCTGTGCCACCACACCATGGGTCATCTATCAACAACAGGGCCAAAGGTCAAGTTTAGAGTAAGGTGGCAAAATCAATTGCCTATCTCTTCACATCATGAACAGTGGTGCTGGCTTGGGGTGAAAGGTCGAAAATGGTGATTCTGTGTGAGTGTACTCACACACGAGAATTGTGCTATTCCCTCCAGCAATTCACTTCCCCTTTCAGCTAGTATTTATTCAGTGTCTTTACTACTCCAGATACCGAGCTAGGCATGAGTTAAGCAGAAGAGTTTTAAAAGGTTAAGCAAAAATAAAGACCACGTGTAGCTTCGTATCTCAAAGAACGTGCAGCTGTCTGCTACAAAGACAGACACTGGACAAGATTCTGTTCTCTAACGTTTTCTGCATCTTGTACCTCACAGTTCATTATGACATAAAGACCAAGTGTCACCATATAGTTTCCTGCCACCCTGGTATCTACACTTACCAGTGTGTGCTGCTACAGAGAGGGAGAAACGTGAATGGGAAAACTGCATTTACAACTTCTCACATGTTCATTGAGGGAGTGTTGCACCCTCTCTTCATATGGGTCTCAATGACCACAGTGACCAGTGAGATGGACATTTATCAATCTTGTTTCAATGTCAGCAGTTACTAATAATAAAGATGAGTAACTTGTCCAAGAATACATAGCTAGCTAGTGAAAGGCATAGTATCAATATCTACAGTAGCTGTAGGACCCCAAAGTCCATCTTCTTAACTACTTATCTATACTTCTCCTCTTGGAGCAGGGAAGAGAGGAAGGCTCAGGCCAGTTAGACATGCCTATAAATTTTGATAAAGCAGAACACTTTTCATAAGGGCACTTACTAACAATTACTCTAGAGCCGGGCGGTGGTGACACACACCTTTAGTCACTGCACTTGGGAGGCAGAGGCAGGTAGATCTTTGAGTTTAAGGGCAGCCTGTTCTACAGAGTTAGTTTCAGGATATCCAGGGCTACACAGAGAAACCCTGCCTCAAAAAAAAATCAGTAAAATTTACTCTAGAATAGTAGATAAAAAATGGGACTTTGGGGCAAATTTGGGGAATGTAACCACACATTTTGTAGATGATCCCAGGATCAAAACTTCAGGAATGTATACACTTAAATCATAAAAATGTAAATGATTTCCTTTCATTAATAAATCTAAGGTATAACTCATGAATGTTAGAATCTAGTGTTTTCTCAGTTCAATATGTTTGCAGAGTAATAATGTGTCCATGGAAAAAGAAGCCAGAAAATTCACGAAGAGCACATATTTCACTTTGGGCTAGCACTGACTGCTGATGCTTCCCGGGCCACTGAGTGTGTCTTGGGAGATGTGGAGGAACCTTTTACCATCACTTCTCTTCACATTATTACTTTCTGAAAGGGATTTGTATCCACTTATCCATCTATCCTTCAGAATGTTTACTAAGTGCCTCCTTTTATGTGTCAGACACTGGATAGAAGAAGAAAGAGATGAGTTATGATGTTTGTTATCTAGATTTTCATAGTCAAAGGAGGAGGAAGAGCCATATGCAATCATTGTAATGAAAGGTTAGTGAAACATTTGTGTCTAGACATGAATTCCTCCAAAGCTCTGGAGCTAAGAAAATAGTCTTTTTTACCATCATAAATTTATACCCCCAAATCACAAATCTAAGGATACCAAAGAATGTAACATTTCTCTGTCCTCTGATTGCCTGTTCAGAAATAACACAGCAGGCAGGCATTTCCAGATTCATTTGATACACAAGGACAATGAACTTATGTTTTCCAAGATCACAAGGCTAATCAGCAAGGAAAGGCCAAGGTTTTAACCTATGAATCAAAGCTGTGCCTGCTGCCTTTGTAAAACATAGCTGAAGGAAACAAATACTAATCCATAACTGTGTTTATAAATAAATTCCTATAAGGTTAAATGAAGCCCTTTAGGTCATCTCAGCTTCTGTTTTGTTGTAGATTGTAAGACATGCATGCATGCAGACCTATTCTGAAGACCAAACAAACCTGTTTGATCTCAGCATTGACTAGAAATGATTCATTTGCTGAAAGGAGAGATGATGCCACCCACAGCAGTTCTACCCACTTCCCTGATGGTCCTATCCTTAACATAACTTTCAATTTGCATTATTTATCCACAGAGACCACTCATGACAGAGGACAAATATACATATAAATTGAGAAACCTGGCTCCTCCTTTTCCATTTCCTTAACAATTTGTTCCCTGGCCTGCAGAGGCAGAATAAACAAGGAAGAATAGGAGCTACCTTGGGTTGTTGCAGGGGAGAAACAAAGAAGTCTTCCACTGAGCCTGTCACCTGTCCATGATGGCAGCCATTGTTTGAGAAAAAATCAAATGCCGAGTTATTTTGGATCTACAGCCTCATCATCCCGTGAATATTTAAGAGTTCACAAGTCTCAGGCAAGAAGGACCAAACTGAGTTGGGGACAACATGGTATCTGGTTAAGAGTTAGGCAAGCTTGGCTTTGAAGCCAGACTCATACCAGAAGTATGATCTTAACCAAATCAGCTTAGCTTTCTCGAATATTATTCCCAACTGAGGGATATGGATCAAAATGTCTTCCCATATAGTGAAGACCAGACTAGATAAATGTTGATCCTATGACAGGGGACATATCAGCAGTGGCAGGTACAAAGTCACCTGGGTTGCTGAGTCTACATGTGTGGCCGTACCTGCACAAAGCATATGCTATGACTTGAATTGATGGGAGGACTTTTTGGCAATGGCCAAACACTGGTTGCATCATCACTACTTTTATTGCTAGCACTTCTGGCATTAGAGATTTGGAGAGGAGAGGAGAAAAGGGCACACCTCCATGCCATGAACAGCTAAACTTTTCTAGGAATTCCTGAGAGATCTTGGCAAATGCAGGTACATTTCAGGAGGTGAAGGTCACCCTTGTCAACACCCCCATTTGGGCAATCAAAATTTGCTCCCTTTGGCTGTCCTTATCAGTAGGCAATGATATGCCCACTGGCTGATCAATTGTTCCACAGATGTTCTTTTATAACCCAAATATCAAATCCAGAGCCTTCTGTGATTGAAATCGTATTTAATGTTGATCCCCAAATTTCCTAGACCAAAAGTTTCATAGTTTCTGGAGAAACGTTTTCCTATGCTCATGGTTTCTGAAAGTAAATCCATTCACACCAGGAAAATCTAAATACAGTGAGTAGAATTGGAAGATGTCCTTGTCAGTTTATAAAGGCAGCCTATATGTTTGACCTGTTCTTGGATACTGATGGATCCTTTTAAAATAACCCCTTAGTATATCAACCATTACAAGAATTCTTTAACATATTCCAAGTATCTTCTTAACTTATTATTTAATTTATTCTCAAAGTAATTCTCGAAGGTGGGAAATGAGATTATTTTCACAGGTGGGTTCTGAGGTCAGAATCATTTGTGAAAAAATTCACTAACTTCTCTACGTGTTCTAGCTAGAAGCCACGTTTATAAAGATTTTATTTATGTCAGTGTCAGGTGGCCTTCTAAGATGCCCTTTTAGCATCCTGGCCAGAGGGATGAAAAAAACTCACAACTCTTAACACCCATGTAGAGGCTTTGCTCAGCTGTGTTTGGAAGCAAACACTCTCATAAGATCCTCTTGGAATTTCAGGTTGGTGTGAAACATCACTTAATAATGACTCAAGGCTCAAATGCACTTCTACAACTTGGGCTATCTGAGAGCATTTGCCTCCAAGGCAGCTCAGCGATGGAGACAGAAATGAGAGCATAGGAAACTGATTTAGAAATTAGTACTTGAGAGGTTATTTTCTCCCTTCCCCCTTTCTCAAGGTAACAGGCAATTGACTAGAAAGAAATGCCATCCCCACAGTATGTTTAGGGACTTTATCAGTGAAACTGAAGTTCAGTGTACAATCCTTATCAACACAGCCCCAGCACATCGAGACACAATTACGCCAGGATGCAAACATTCATTCAGTGTTTGGGGGTATCTTTTTCTGCAAGGGTTGCAGGTTTTCTTGCTTACCTTAGTAAACAGAGTCATTTCCACGAACTCTGACTGATAAACGCACTAAACCACATGCCCTGGGATAGACAGCTCTGCTTTGGGATTAATGGCAGGAGAATTTAAACACTGGCTGAAAGTGAGGCCCAAGCCTTTGGTCTTCCACTGCGCTCAATCTATTTTGCCATGGATTCATAACATTCTATTACACTTTTCAATTTGACAAATGTTTATATTCAAATCCTTTGCTTTTATTTCATTCAAAAAGGTAAAGGTATAAAACACCCCAGGTTCTAAGAAGGTGAGTGACTCTGTTGGAGAGCAGTAGTTCATTTTGATCTGTGGCTCCCACACTGCCATGTGCACTTGCATCTGGTGGGTGGAGTGTGGGCAGGTTGGGCTGAAGCTCTAGATATTTGAGGCCAACATAGACACTCATGTAAATGCTCCAGAGAGAGGAATCCTGGAGCAGGAGGCAAGAGGCTTTTCTATTAATCTGGTGGTCTTCAAAATGTGTTCCCTGGAACCCTGTGAATTTTACATGATCACAGGGTTCCAGGGAACACATTTTGAAGACCACCAGATTAACAGAAAAGCCTCTTGCCTCCTGCTCCAGGATTCCTCTCTCTGGAGCACCTTCTACCTTCCTGTGTAGCTGCTCCAACTAGCTCCCCATTGCCCTCACCAACAATTAAAACATGATCTATCCTTAAAATATGAACCACAAAGTTTTACTTGAAAATACTAAATCCTTTATGATTGAGTGCCTTCCACGTTGTTGAGACATTTTTTAACAAAAATAGAAAACATGTTTTCTTACTGGAGGGGAAAAGAACAATCAACTGTGATATTACAAGCTGTTTAAAGAAAAACTACAACTTGAGAAATTTTAAACCATTAGGTACATTATATTATTGTGTATATTATTGTGAATGTCCTTATTTACTGAAAAGTAATAATAGAATAAATATGTAAGTAGTTTGGTTGGGATTGGTATTTCCTTCTCAAAGTCAATGTAATTGTTCACAAAATGAGGGCAGTGTGACACACATTTGAAGATTCCCACAGTATATAGAACTGGTTATTTTTATCTAAAAAATTAACATATTCTAAATGCCTGATAATATCCTTCACTTGCATTCAACCAGGGGCTCTCAGTCTTAATGTTCCTAATATTTGGGGTACAAGGTAGTTGCTGGGGGCTGTGTTCACTCTATTAATTGTAAGACACTGAGTCATTTAATGTCCTTTACCCCCCTTAATTATGACAATGAAAAATGTCTCCAGACATGACCACATTTTGAGAACTGTAGCTTCAGAGATGAAAACTCAAATTATGTGAGTCTTCACTCAACTCACCGGAGTGAGTGGGACATTTTTATACACAAGATAGGGGATTCTTTAATTTGATGTGAAGTAAGAGATGTGGAAGGGCTTGAACCCCAAACACCTTTCTTCCCCAAATCACACTAAAAAATTTGGTTTCCTTGGGGTTAAACATTGCTTAGATGAAATTCCTTAAATGTTCAGGGACTCTGGGTATAGTAACACTGTTACCCATACTTTAGTATATCTTTGCTTTCAGGATACTAGAGTAACTGGCTAGAAGGCCAGAGAAAGGGAAAATACACTGCACAAATTCCACTTGCTCCACATTTTCCCCAGTCTGTTTCTCAACAAAACTGACAAGTCAGGCCAAATTCCATGAGGGTAGCTATCTTAGGATGCCAGATGGCTGCAAGCCTGATACCTCCCAGCCTGAGGACTCCAAAGGTCCATTAGCCTCTTTCTCCTTACAGTTTCACCCAGTAATTCAGCAGCCTGAGCAGACTAGGAAGCTCGAAGCCACTGGAAGTAAGCGAGCATATAGCACTCTGCATGGTGAGTGCTATAGAGAAGCGTGCAGTGGGAATCAGGGAACCATAAAAGAAAAGCACCAAGCTCACTGGGCAGATCTGAGACTTCCTGAAGCTGTGATGGGCTGGGTATTGAAGAAGAGGTGGTATTTTCTCAAGTCAGGATGTTGCTATTAGAGGCTGCAGTGGTGTGCATGGATATCAGGAATAAATGAAGTTGGAGTTTTAGAGACTAGATCATGAGTCTGTGGCATGCAAAGGACTTGGTCTGTATTTCATCCAGTCTCAGGGGCTCAAGGAAATAGTCCAATCAAGAAATGACAGCTATCAAAATGAATATGACAAAGGGGAAGGTGGGAAGAAGCAGAGTCATTAAGCTCAGTTCCTATTAACTGCCCACCATTTCTTTTATATATTAGGAGTGCATTTGCCCAAACCACTTAGACCTAAACCCATCCCTGCCAGCTCATCTATCTCTTGTATGTAGCCTGGAAACCATGCCCAGCTTGTTTCTCAACATGGCTCTGTGGATCCCACTGATTACTAATGAAACCTTGAGTAGGATTTCATTTTAATAGGGGCAGTGGTATACTTGGCTTGATGAATTTGATAGAAGTGGAAATGCATGACTTTCCAATCAGCAGAAGCTGGAGCTGGATCCATACTGAAGGTGTCAAAGTTTTCCATACTGCATCAAAGTCAGTGCTGAGTTTCCTGGTAGCCAAAGTAAATAAAGTGGTGATAATACCAAGAATTACCTGGGCTATTGGAAGAAAGACAGGTAACAATGGCCAAGTAGGGGTGTCGCCCCCTTTTTTGCATATTTGCTACTGATGCTTCCAGAATATCAGCACTATTTATAAATAAAATCCTTGCCAATCTCTCTTCCCAAGTGTGCAAACCAAATTTAAAACACAAATTATTCATTTCATAGAGCCAAAAATATTTTAATAGGTAACTAAGCAATAGCTAATTGCTTTATTGTGATTCTGAAGATTTTGGTTTTTTTCTCCTTTATTTGCATCAGTCAGAAATGTTGATGACCTTTTCCAAACTTAGTTTAATTAAGGAATATTTCAAACACTCAAAAGCATTTAAAATAGTGTATTGAACTCTATCTCTTGTGTTGAGTTAACAAGACACTTTACTTCAGTAGTTTGATTTAAATAAGGTACATTAAAAATATTTTTCCACAATCTACTCTCCTTCTTCACTCTCAGAAATAACCTTGCAAACCCAAGGCTGCTGAGGAGCCTTTCCATGATTCTACTCAACATACATTTACATCAACAAGCATAGAATCCTGGTTTGGATACTTCGACAATTTAAAGAAGTGATTCATATTCAGAGATGCCCAAGGTCGTTAAGAGTATGTTTTGGATAAAAGTGATCCTAAGCAAGCCTGAAAACCTGAGTGACTTTGAGTCTCAGAACCCACAGTGAAAAAAGAGAACAGACCCCTGGAAGTTTTATCTTCTCATCTCCACATGTGCACTTTGATACATTCATGCTTGTGCGGCCCCCCCCCCCCAGGTTTGTTCCTAAGTTCTCTATTTTGTGGGTCATTTTTTTCATATCTCCCATCAGGATCATCTATCATTCAAGAGTCTAACTTTATTTTGATGGTCTTGTGTATTATGTATCAAATGATGATTGTAAGGTCACTTCTGTGTTTATGGTGTATAAGACTGTCTTAGTATGCTAGGGTCAAGAAAAAATGGAAGTCAGTCAGATGTGTTCCTGTTTGTCTGAAAATTTGTGGAGATGACCTTGTAGAAGGCCAGCAGGTGACCTTGAGCACTGCAAATGGCCTCCATTAGTAGTTGGTGAAAAAACAGAGACTGGGGTTTTACAAAGACAAAGAATTAAACTCTGCCTGTGGCACACATGCCCTGGTGAAACTCCAAACAAAAATTATATCTAGACTTGGACATATTTCTGGTGGGTAGATGAGACCCAACCTTTATTATGTGTCTTAAGCTGGACTTGAATTCACTATGTAGCTTTGACCTTGAGTTTACAGAAATCCCGCTGCCTTAGGCCCCCAACTTTTGAGATGATGGACATGTACCACCATGCCTAGCTTATATGTGGACTTCTGATGTACACAAACTTTGAGATAGTAACAGAGTGTTTTTAAAAGATACTAATAAATTTGTGATAATATTTACATAGCAATTAAAAGTTGGTATAAAACTTAACACTATAGGTAAAGAGTAGCTGGCTATGGTTATAATCCGGGCCCAAATCTTTATTTAATGTGGAGTCTGTTCACTTCCTCTTCTCTAACTTCTAGAATCCATGCCTTGCCAGTTTTAAGTTTAGGCCTCAAAAAGTCCTGAACATCCCCCACCCCCATGAAGCTACCATGTGAGAAATTCTGAGCTTGCCTACAGCAAGAAAAAGTCCAAATGGAAGAGAGACAAGTCATTTTGACTGAGTCTGTCCTTCCCAACCAGACCCTGGCCACAAACTCATGAGTTAATTTAGTAAACACCAGAAGAAACACCCAGCTGAACCCACCTCAAATTGCCAACCCATATAATTATGTACTTTTAACACTTACTGTTTTGAGCCACTAAATCTTGCGGTAGTTTGTTAGATAGTCAACCTACTTTTACAGATGTACTAATTTTGAAATAGGTGTGAAATATCCATGCATATTCATCAGTGAGTTTATATTCCAACTGGATCACAGGGGAACAGGTGAATTTTTAGATAGATTTAGGATTAATTGGCATAAGAAAATTTTGATATCAAGAATGTGCTTAGGAAGTGTCTTAGAGTTTCTATTGCTGTGACAAAACATTGTGACCAAAATGAAGATTGGGGAGGAAAGGATTTATTTAGCTTACATTTCAGCATTGCTGTAATCACTGAGAGAAGTTAAGACAGGAATTTAAACAGGGCAGAATCCCAGAGGCAGGAACTGATGCAGAGGCCATGGACAGGAGCTGCTTACTGACTTGCTCGTAGTTTCAGAGATTTGGTCCATTATCATCATGATGGGGATGCCAGGATCCAGGCAGACATATTGCTGGAGGAACTGAAAGTCCTACATCTTGCAGACAACAGTGTAGCAGGAATCTTAAAGAGTCTTATTAATAAAATCAAACCTGGAGCCAGGTATTGGGGTGAATGCTGGAAAATCAGAGAAGCAGAACAAGCCACAGCTTCCTCACCTTGCCAGTTCCTCAGCTGATTCTATTTCCTCACACTGGAAGCCTCTGAGTCTTCATATCTGAATGGATCTCAGCTGAACTGCTGCTCAAAAGCCTAAAAGCTTAACCAGCCAAGTGCTTCTAGTGTCTGGTCTTCACACTTTCTACCATCACTCCCTGGGATTAAAGACTCACTTTCTGGGATTAAAGGTATGTGTCACCTTGCCTGGCTATTTTCAATGTGGCCTTGAACTCACAGAAATCCAGAGGGATTTCTGCCTCTGGAATGTGAGGATTAAAGGTGTGTGCTACCATTGCCTAACCTCTATGTTTAATATTGTGGCTGTTCTGTCTCTGACTCCAGATAAGTCTATTAGCATGCACAATATTTTGGAGAACATAATACCACTACACAAAAGGAAGTCTACTGACTCACTGGGTGGTATTCTGAGCATAGGAAAACTCGAAGCCTACCCCCACAGTGACACACTTCCTCCACCAAGGCCATACCCACTCCAGCAAAGCCACACCTGCTAATAGTGCCACTCCCTATGAGATTATAGGGGCCAATTACATTCAAACTACTACAGGAAGTTTTCTTAAGTTCTGAAAAATATTTTTAGTGAATGATTTTTGCTGGGTCCTAACAGCTCCCTTGGGGGAGGGGGTAAGAAGGCATGGAGTCAACAGCACAGACACCAGGAGTCAGGTTAACAAAAAAAAACAACAAACAAAAAACCAGCAGACTTGTTTATTCAGTAATGGGGAAAGCCTTATATACACTCCTCTTGGTACTGAGGTGGTGTCTCTTTCAGGGGGCAACATGCAGCTGCCTCCCATTGGCTAGGTGAAATCAAGAGCTCCAGCAGCCCTTGTTAGGTCCCCAGGCAGGCTCCAGGTTGGCTCATGAGGAAGTCTTTTTATGCATATGCTCAAGTGGCTGGTTTAAGCTGGTTATGGCAAATTCACCAATTTCCTTGACCCTATGGGCCTGTCCTACTACACATGATGTTTATGATTAATGATGTTGCTCTCCATTTGGTTCTGCTAATATTGCTTCTGAGAAGGTATCGTTAGAAATGCCTCAAAACAAACAAAAACATTTTAACTTGTATTATTCCCCTGCTCCCAGTTCCTTCATATCACATGTATTCTGTCCCCCACCAGCTGTACCTTTTACTTGTATTGTAAGAGTATAGGTTACATATAACTTTTACATGCATCCTTTATTTTAATTAACTCTTTCCTGGTCTCCTCTGGGATGGAGACAGGGAGATGGGAGAAGAGAGAGAATAAGTCATAGGTTAACTAAAATTAAGTATAAATGGAAACTTATGGAAACTTAATAGTTTGTAGGGTAATTAAAAGTATAATTTAAGGGGCTAGAAAGATGGCTCTGAGGTTAAGAGCACCAACCAAAGAACCCAGGTTCAATTCCCAGCACCCACATGGCAGCTCACAACTGTCTGTAACTCCAGTTCCAAGGGACCCAACACCCTCACACAGACATGCAGGCAAAACACTAATTAATGTTCAGAAAATAAAAATAAATAGATTTTTTAAAAAAACCGTAATTTAGAAAAGAAAGTTTGAACAAAGGTTACCTTCATGGGGGAACAAGGCTGCTCCTATAACACAAGGACTATTAAATGAAATCTCTTTTCCAGACACGTGATTCTTTTGTATGAGTTATTCATTGGTCAGAGAGGGCCCAGAGGTCTCAACACCAATATAACATCATTGCTATTGTTCTTGGTTGCCCATCATAACTAGATGGTAAGAAGACAACACACACTTTGGTTGTAGTAAATCAATTTACTACATATTATTTATTACAAAATGCCCATTGCAAAATAGAGAAATCAATTTAAAACTAACCAGGAGGCTTTCTCCCTGGTTTTCATGGTACCAAGAGGTAGGTGCTATGCCTGGTGCTGGAGGAGAAAAATGCCATATAGTCAACAGTCTTACCCAGCACTGAACCCTGTATGCTTTAATACCAAGCTGCCAGGAAAGACGTGGCCATTGGTACAATAGTGGTGTGAAGGTTATGGAAGTAACCAGTTACTTTCTGATTGGATTTGGGCCCTGATCCTTGGAAGAGTCTTATGTCTAGTCTTGTAAACCTATTCAAAAGCCCATGGTTGGGGAGGTCATAGCCCTATGGGGAATTGGTGAAAGTGCTGAGAAAATGTGACTTTAAATGTTCAAATGTAGATGGATCATCTATATTAACTTCCTCCCACACAAATCTCAAGGAATATTGTGAAAGAATAAGCCAAAAGAACGTAAAATACAGTAGATAGAGAAGAGAAATGTGAAATGCTCTCTTTTAGACATAATAGGACTATGACACACATGAACGTATAGTAGCTGTGATTACCTACACAAGATCAAACCAGTCAAAATTCCAGTATGAATGGAGATTGGTTTCTCAGACCTCCTTCCCCCACACACCCAGCTGAGGAGCTATTGGTAGTTTGATGGTTTGGGGGAAGAACGAATGGCATGTCATTGGGGGATATGGCTGCTGGTAGGCCCCCTTTCCCAAATGGATAGTTCCAAATGCATGTAGATATCAATAATTGGCCTCAGATAGTTATTAATTTAAAAATATTAAGAACATGAAGTTGGAGGAGGAAGATAAGTTTGGTGGTTCTAGAGGAACCGGAAGCAGGTAATAGGGGTTAATATGATGAAAACACTTAGTGTACAAGTATGAAAGTTTCACAGAATAGAAGTAAGAGAATAAGAGTTATTTTCTTATTGAGCTCATCTGAGTTTTATGAAGCTTTAATTATTCTTTTCAGGATGAAATATTTGGGGAAAACATTTTAACTATGCTCTCCCACTAGAGCATTTCCACACTTACTTTTCTGTGGAGTAGTAGGCTACCCTACCCAATGTAGGTATTATTTCTGTGTACAAGTTGTGTCTTTGGAAAATGATAAATCTAGCTGTGTCATTTAATATAAATTACAAGGTCTTCCCTCAGATCTTTGTGATAACCCTACTGGGATGTCAATTGATTATCAATTTGACAAAAATCTAGAATCACTGAAGAGATAAGCCTCTGGGCACATCTGTGAGATGTTATCTAGTTTAGAATAATTGAGGTGGAAAGACCCACCCTCTATGTGTATGGTGCTAGTCTATGGGCTGAGATCCTGAACTAAATGAAAAGGAGAAAGCTAGATAACCATAACCATGTGTTGCCTTCTGTTTCTTGGCAATGGACAGAATAGGCCCAGCTGTCTTAAACCTGTCACAGTAGCATCCTCATCATGATGAATGGTACCTGATGACTCTGAAGCAAAATAAATTCTTCCTTTCTTAATTAGTCTTTGTCACTTTGTTACACCAATAAGACAAGTAACTCAGACAGCTCTGAAGCTGGCACTAGGATTACTATCACTTTCTCTGTGTAGAAATGGAGACTTCTACTCCAACATGATGTTCAAGATCATCCAACAAGGAGGGCAACCCAGGACTTTCAACAGTGTTTTTAAACTACTCATCACACATCCCCCACCAGAAGACAAATTCCATATGTAACTGGTTTACTTCTCACCAATCTCAATCAATCCCCCCAACACTTCCTAAGAAAGATTCTGTCCTCCTCAACATATTATGTATGAATTATTTGACCCTGACTAAAATCCTTTGGCTATGATTCCACATGGCCCCAGAAATAGGGCAGAACCAGCCTGAATTGTGCTTCACAATGAGTCATGCTAGCCTATCTTGTCATCAGAAATGGTTATGAGTCTTCATCTGCCTGCAAACACTAATTAATGATCATCTAACTGTACTGTCAACTCTGCTTAATTTTGAGTGATACCAGTTGTTCCTTCCTTCAGCCAGCCAATAGCAACCGAGGAAGGTACTCATGCGTGCCATTGCTGGGGTGGCTCTGGGCCTATAGCGGCCCAGTTTAATGGGCATTCAGAGCTCATTAGTGAGCAAACACACGAGGAGTGACCGCTCCAGTGCCACACGTTGCATCTAATAGCTCTGCTGAACAGAATCGTTTCTGTTTCTGCTCACTTGTTGTGAAATTCTTTCAATGTCAACAAGTGGTCCTGTCGGCAGGAGCCCTCCATCTTGCCCAGCAGTTTTATCCGTTGCTTTCCTGAGCCAGACTTATGTCTTCTTCCATTGTCCAGCCCTACAAAGGAGCCTGAGCAATCACAAAGACTTCACAGCCATTCATCATCAGCTCACTGGATCTATAGGCGAGCCTGCCCACCAAAGTCTGGAGTTGGCCTGTGGGTATGGCCTGGGTATATGGGACAGTGAGGCACCAGCATGAGAGTCTTTGCCTTGGGGATCTGAACAAACAAGATCAAGGCTTAAGGTCCTCATACAAGAGAAAATCAAAATTACAGGAAATATACAAAATCAGGCTGTGAATGAACTTTTTGGTGTTCAGTCTTGCGGTCCCCATGGCATGCTGTAGAGAAATGGGTTCATAGTTATTACTGAGAGCAGTTTTTGCATCCTATTTCATGCATAGAGAATGGAGGGCTGTTTGGCACATTTCTTTGGGAAACTTTAAAACACGTAATTGAATTGTTCAAATCAAATTTAGGGGCCCCTGTCACAAATCATTACCTGTCTTTCCTCTATCTTCTCCTTGCTCTTCAAATGAATGCCACATACACTGACCTCCATTAGCTTAATTTGGTTGAGACATTTTCCAGCCCATATTATGAAAAAGAGAGAAAATAATGCTGGCCAGGGGACCATCTGTAGAGTTCTGTTGTATAAAAGGAGTATACATTAATTTGTATTTCCATGCCTTTTTATTTGAAACTACTTTCTATAAAATTTTAGATACTTATAGAGACTAACTCAATATGTTTCTCAGATTACTGCCTTGGATTTGATAATTGAGATTGGTATTTCTATTCTTTTCTGATATAGGGTTTCTTTGTATAGCTTTGACTGTCCTGGAACTCACTTTGTAGACCAGGCTAGCCTTGAACTCAGAGATCACCTGCTTCTGCCTCCCTAGTACTGGGACTAAAGGGGTAACACATCACCCTCTGCTAAAATTAAAATTAAAAGTATTCTTAACTTCAAATCCTATCACAAAAACTCTATAAAAATGATAAGGATTCTTATTTGTTGACCAATGTGTCCCTTATGAAGTGATATTTTCTCTCTCTCAGATCTGCAGGAGGTACTGTGATATCAAACCATATCTTGGCACACCAGCTCAACCTCAGTTTTTAATTAATTGGTTGCACTGATTGCTTCCTTCTTTAAAGTAAGTCATTTTCCAACTTCCCAGTGGGTTTATCAATTTAACACTGAAAACTAAAAAAAAAAAAAAAAAAAAAAAAAAAAAAAAAAATAGGTTAAATGGTCATGTGAAATTCAATTTAGGATAGCTTTAAAAAAAATACATTTCAGTAACTATACTAGTCCTTAAGAAAGCATCCTTTGATAGAGAACTGGTACAGTGGTGACTTGCCTACCAAATTCTTACAGTACAGCTAGGGCAGGGGTAACTTAACTGAGCAAGCTTGAGGACCTGAGTTCAAATACCTAGAGCTCACATAAAAAAGACATGTGATTTTAACCCTAGATCTGGAAGGGGTGCAAAATAAATACTTAAACAGTTCTATGTAGTAAGTATTTAGAGTTACCAAATTTAAGCTGGGCGGTGGTGGTGCACCCCTTTAATCCCAGCACTCAGGAGGCAGAGGCAGGCGGATCTCTCTGTGTTCAGGCCAGCCTGGGCTACCAAGTGAGTTCTAGGAAAGGCGCAAAGCTACACAGAGAAACCTTGTCTCGAAAAACAAACAAACAAACAAACAAAAACAAAAACAAATTTAATAGTGTTTATGTCATGACTTCTGGGTAGCCACTTAGAAAAATACTCCTAAGTTTAAATTTTTCTAATTTAATTGTTACAAAACCATAATTATGAACAAGATTTATATGCCTCTTGGACTTTATAAATCTTGTAGTTTAATTATTTTCTGCTCTGTATTTGCCTTTGCAAGGTACTTGCTTGTTTTTTATTGTCACAGTTTTCAAAACTCGGTTTTACAAAGATAAGATGTTATCAAAAGCAATTTAACAAAATTTAATGTCTAAACCACGAACTGCCTTTAACTACAGATTGGTCTGTAATAGATAATATATACTGCTGTATTTTCTACAATTTGGAATTATTATACCTTGTTCCTGGGTTCACTTTGGCATCTACCATCCAGCTTCAGTGTCCCTTGGCACAGTCTGGGGACCATAAGGATAGGCAATTTCATCAAGGTGAAAGTTCAATTTTTACTCCATTTTCTGAAAACTATAGAATAGAGATGCCATCATGAGTTCCAGAGATCACATCCTGGACACCACTTGGCCAAAGGATCTGAAATCCTCTCTAAGTACTCCAACTTTGTTTCATTCATTCATCCATCCATTTATTCATTCATTCATTATTTATTCATTGGGCAACACTAAACAGCAGGAATTGATTTAAGCTCTTGAACAATAGAGGCAATCTTTGCCTTGCATAGAACTGACATTGGGAGGGGAGTGTTTAAAGCAGTGTAACAAGTAACTGAGTTGTGTGTGTAGACTTTTAGAAGAAAGTAAGATGTAAGCAAAGACTTGGAGGAGAGTACCCACCTTACACAGGAGGTGGAGTGCGGGAGCTCAGGGGAAGGGTATCCCCCGTCCCCACAGTTGTCGAAGGTCAGCGAGGAGACCAGTGTAACTGGGTTAGAGTCACCAAGAAGTAGAGCAGTAGGAAAAGAGGTCACACATGAAGCTGAGCTGGAAGCCTAGAGACTAGTACTGGGACTCACCCTTTGTTATGAATGGGATTGGGAGCCACTGAAGGTTTTGACCAGAGTGTGGTGGGATCTGGGGCCAGATGAAGTTCCAATTTCTTGACCTGAGGACAGTGATGTCAAGACTCTAATGCCTTACACCTATGGAGATAGCAAAGCCTTCCTTTGGTAAGCCTCAGAGGAATGGCAAAGCCTTTTCCTGGTCCAAGTGTGAGTGTTTACACATGATTGGCTGTGTGGAGAAACTATGGACTTCAGCTACCCCTCCCCCACCCACATGACTACAACCTGAGACTACAGAGAACCCCTAGTGAGACTACCTAACCTGTCCTCCTTGTACTGTATGTAACATTGAGTTCTTGAGTTTGTGGTAGGTGTTACAAGAGCTAGCTCAACCTATCTGATCCCAGCGTTTCTGTATGTGTGTCTGTCAATTTTTATTCCCGTCATTCCCCTATCACTCCAGCTGTGGCTGGTGATGGTATTCTCCCTGAATGTGATCAGTTTTGATCTGCTTGCCCTGGAATCCATCAACCTCTTTACATTCCTTTGGTCTGCTCCCTTATCTCTCCATTCTAAGATATTCTTATTTAGTAGATATGGGTAGCTAAGTTGTTAGTGTTTCTAACAGGGAATTTCTAGCCTGGGTTCATTTGGGATTCAAGGGCCAAGGGTTGCTCTCTTCCATGTCATTTCCTCACTGTGTCCGGATGGTGATTATTGTGAGCTGGAATGTGTGTGTAAATGCACACAGCGGACAAGGGGTTGGAAAATATACTATTGGGTTTCTCCATGTATATACTATTCTAAGATGCTGAGGACTGAAGCTATGGACCTAGGTGTCCATTTCAACAGGAGAGTGCAATGGGAACACATTTAGCAGGAGGTAACTCAGCCGTGTCCAGCTGAGTTGGAAACTCATGAAACATATCCTCAGGGAATAAGAAACCAGATATTGGAAATGAATGTCTGCAGAGACACAGCTAGAGACTGATATTTAGAGCTATGCTTTTAGAGGAAATACTTAAAATCACAAGACAAGGCTGCTAAGTAAAAGGAGTCTAAAAGTTGGAATGATTTTTATAAAGACAGTCTAAGTCAAGGCTAGTGTTATGGCTTGAATGTAAACTGTTCCCCATAGGTTCACATGTTTGGTTATTTGGTATATGCTGGTGAGGCTTTTGGGGGAGATTTTGGAAACTTTCAGATGTGAGACCTAAGTAGAGACTGACTAAGCTCCCTAGGCCTCAGAGATGTAAGAAACCTCACTATAATCTCCCACAACTCGTCAGAGCACACTTCCTCCAACAAGGCACCACCTTCTAATAGTGCTGCTTCCTATGAGCCTCCAGGGGCCATTTTTATTCAAACTACCACATTCCACTCCCTGGCCCCTATAGACTTATAGCTATATCATAATGCAAAATGCATTTAGTCCAATTTACAAAAGTCCCCATAGCCTATCACAGAGTCAGCATTGTTTAAAAGTTGGAAGTCTTTTCTGAGACTCATGAAATCTTATAATTGTAATCTCCTGTAAAATCAAAATGAAAGAGCAAATCACATACTTCCAACATATAATGGCACAGGATATACATTATCATCCCAAAAGGGAGAAAATGAGACACAGTAAGGAAATACTTGACCTTAAAACAAGACCAAAAACCATGTGGGAAAACTCCAAACTCAACATCTTCGTGTCTAATGTCAAAATGCTCATCAGATCTCCAACTCCTTTCAGCTTTGTTGACTGCAGCACACTTTCTGTCTGGCTGGTTCCACACCCAGTTTTTCCTTGGCAGGTGTCCCATTACTCTCGTATCTCCAACATCTTGGGATCTCTAACACAATTCAATATTCTCCTTCACAGCTTCATGCAGTGGTCTTTCTAGGCCTCCATTCAGGGACACCCCTACCATACACCTGGCCTTAGTGGTTTTCCTTGGAGGTCTCAGAGGGAGATTCCATAAACTCCTTTTTTCTGTCCTTAACTCTAAAGCCAGAACCACATGGCCAAAATTGTCAAGTTCTTCTGCTTGCTGGGCCTGGAACATGGCCCCCTTGTTCAATTACGTCTTCACTAGCTTTCTAGTTTCCTTTGCTTGCTAAGCTTGACTGTCTTAGAACTCATTCTATAGACCAGGCTGGCCTTGAACTCAGAGATCCATCAGCCACTGCCTTCCCAAAGCTGGGATTAAAGGTGTGTGTGCACTACCACACCCGGTTATAAGCTTTTCTTTAATTCCTTTTCACTTTTCTTTAATTTTTTTTTCAAGTTGGAAGCTTAGCTGAGTGGGATCTTGCTCTGAGGTCACCTCTTCTTTGACTCCACTTTTCTTTAATCTGTTTACACTTCCTGGTGCTCCTTTTCTCCTCTAACTGCGCATTTTGTAATTTTCCTTGCTAAGCCTGCTCCTTTTCATTACAGATCTGCATAAGCATGGCCACTAATAACCACACAACACTGTCCACAGTAGGATGTTTGGAAATCTCTGCAAAAGCAATTAATCCAAAAAGGACAGAAAGCAGCCACAATCTTTGCCAAAATATCACAAGCACTGTCTCTAGGCCACAAGCTAATTTTTTCCCTCTGAAACATCTTGAGCTATGGGCCTACAGTTCAAATCACCCTCAACATCACTGTCTCCCATGCTTCTACTAATATTGCCCAGTAATAATTCCCACTGAAAGCATTTAATTGCTTTTCTAATCCGAAGTCCCAAAAACTATATTCTCCAAACAAATCACGGTCAGGCCTACCACAGCAATACCCCAGTCCTTGGTACCAACTTGTGTCTTAGGGTTTCTATTGCTGTGAAGAGACATTATGACTACGACAACTTTTGTAAAGGAAGCATTTAACAGAGGGATGGCTTACAGTTCAGAGGTTCAGTCCACTATTGTCAAGGCAGGAAGCATGGCAGAGTGCAGGCAGACATGGTGCTAGAGAGGAGCTGAGAGTTCTACATCTGAATGGGCAGGCAGCAGGCAGAGAGTGAGACACTGGGCCTGGCATGAGCATCTGAGACCTGAAAGCATGGCTCTTGTGACACACTTCCTCTAACAAGGCCACAACTATTCCATCAAGGCCGCATCTCCTCGTGGTGACATTCCCTATGGGCCTATGGGGGCCATTTTGATTCAAACAATGACATATACAAATACACACAGTCAAAAATTAAATAATTATTAAAAAGGAAAGCTCTACATGTGGGGACATGAGTAGTGAGAGCAACCAGAGAATGTGTTAAGCAGAATGTTGGAGACTGGGATGGTGACATCACACATGTCAGATTATGTGCTTCTGGACAGAAGGGTAGATGCTTGTTCATGCTATAGCAATGTCATGGAGCCACAGAAACATGAGAATGTTGGCTATTCAGATGTCCTGGTAATAATCTTCTGTGCAAATAATTATTTCAATGTTTAATTATTTCATGATAAATCATTTCTAATATGGTGCTTTATGGTATTTAGTAAATATCGAGCAGGTAGATTGGGAAATGGGTATGGCAGCAGAAGAACATAGTGCTCTCTGGTCAACTAATGACTAAATCTTTGGAGAAAGAATTTCTCAGTTGAGTTGTGACTTGCTGTAAAAGAACGTTTTTCACACTTAGAACAGTAGGACTGGTATCTGTAATTTGATGTCTGTTGACTTAGTGATAAATATTTTCATGCTGTAATATCAAAAGAGCTAGAAATCAAATGTTTCTTCCAGCTAGGTTAAGGGTAGAAAGCCCCAAGTTCATAATGATACCTTCTTTTTTTCACTGTAAGCTACTGGAAGGGTGTACGCGCAAGGAGCTCTTGCTTATCGCTGCCCGTTGGTGGTGGCCTACATCTTCAAATCACATTTAGGGAAGAACACTCTCCCCGCAAAATGAGGGCAAAAGCCAACTGATTGCTTCCTGTTCTGTCCTACAGTCACCGAGGCCTGTGGCTGGAACAGGACAGAAATCTCCTGTGTCCAGTAGCTGCCAAGGGAAACAAGACATTCTTCATGGTACCCCAACATATTCTAGTAACCAGAGAAAGCCATGTTAAATCAAAACTCATCCAAACAGCACAAAACAAAACAAAACCCCTGCTTTCCTCTGCATTTTCTTCTTTCCGAGTGCTGTGGCTGCTTTCCCATCACAGCCTCTGTCACAAGAACTGCTGATGATCCCCAACCTCAGGACCTCCAAATATGACAAACAGATAACATGATTTTAAGGAGACATTTCTTCCAACAAGACTGAGATGTTTGTCTTGTAAGAAAACAACACTACCCAACCAACGATAAAACTCATCTGGGGGGAGCAGTGACTTCAGATGAAACTCTGGGTCATTAAAAGCAAAGGATGGCTGAAAACTCAGAGTGTCCGTGAAGAAGATAAGACTCTCTAGCTTTGGTAACTGACACAGGGATAAGAAGATTTTTCCCCCCTTCATTATAGGGCATGCTCTGTCAACTGAATAGGCAGTTCCCAGATAAATTATAGATTCGCATTTCCTATTCCTAATGTCCAAATTTTTATAGGTGAGATTTTACATTTCTTCTGTCTCTTGTTTTCTGTTGGTTCCTAATCCCAAACTGGACATGATGGCTCTCTTATCATTTCTCTGTACTCAATACAAAATAGAAAGTGAAGAGAAGGTATAAGAACTATAAAAAGTGCTTTGTAACTCCAAGGAAATTTTTGTTCTTGTATCCTTTTTTATTTTTATTTAAGACAGGGAGCAGGAGGAAAAAACTTCATAGAGGAGTAAACCTGAGACACTGATTCACGGAGCCAGACAGTTCAATGAACAGGATAATCGGGGTAGTTTTTGACAGGTGCGGCTGCCTGCCTATAGCTGGCATATAATCATTACCATTTTAATAAGGCTCTAATAGGGGGGCTGATCATTCAATGGGGTGTGAGGATCCTAATTCAGCTCCCAATCCCACATGAATGTGCTAGAATTTGCAGGCTTTGTTTCCCTCTTTTGTACCTCTGAATGCCAATAATTACTGGCTATAGATTCAAAAATTCTTAGAACTGGAAGCTAAATTAGCCCTCCTAATACTGCACAAGAATGTCAATACTCATGAAAAAGGAAGCAAGTGGGTTTTTGTATTCTTTTTTTTCACACTTGTAGGCATTGTGAAGACCAGCAGTTGAAGTGGGCTGGCTTACAGCATGAATAATGACATTACTGTCTCTCCCTGAAGAGCCCTCCCCGTTACAAGAACAAAAAGTTACCCATTGGCCCAAATGAGATGTCTTCTGAAATCACACTTTGCTTTTCAGGGTTCCGGGTTTCCTATGGTGAACGAAGCCACATAGTATTTCATAACTCCTCTTTGAAATATAGATGTTTCCCTGCAAAAGAACAAAATCTCTTTTAACCTTCCTAAACCTTATCTCCAAAGAGTATGTTCATAGTCAAGCTACCTGAACCATAGGTAGACTTGTAATTGTTAGTACTGTAGCATTGGACACCATTATTTATATAGCACAGCATGCATACCTTCCTCCTCCATGGGTTATAATCCTGTATTTTTCATATACTGCTTCAGTACTTCCAGGAAGAGGATGAGATTTTTTTTAAAGACTCATTATAGGCATCCTGAGTGATTACACATTCATGCAAAGTCATATAAGTAGTATGTCCTGGGGCAAGAATTCAATCTGCCTACATAACATGACTAATTTCAGTTTGGCTTCTGTGGGCAGCAATTGTTTTCTCCAAGATTCCCCAGACCCATACACTTAATTTAGGGGTTGCTGTACCTCATAATGCTACACAGTGTTATAGTCACTTCTTTGTAGCCAGAAATGTACCTCTATGGAGCTGCAAAACCTAACTGACATCACACTCTGGTTGGTTCCCAGAACACGCTTCCAAACATGCTGAATTCTCTCCTTTGCACACAAGCCCCCCTAAGAAAGTAACAAAATGATGAATGTCAGCCAAAATATTCAGGTTTTATCAGTCATTATAGCTAATAACCAAAATGAAGTTTTTCTCTACTGACAATATGATACATTGCTGTTTTGGGGATCTATGCCTAAAGGAAGATGCCCTGCTGGCCTCTATCAGTGTGTGGAAATAGCCGATCAGCAAAGGCTTCTGAGATGCCATCATGTATATGTTCACTTTAAGTCAAAAGCACACGTATGTCACTTAGTGATGCTCTAAGGTTCTATGCCTGTCTTTAAAATGCAGTTGTACTGACCACATTCTTAGGTCTTAGATTTGTGATCTATTTTTTGACATTTCTGACCAAGAAATTTACAGTTTTGGAAATAAGAAAACTGAGAATCAGAGAGCTGGTATCCCAACTAAGGTCATGTAAATCCAAGTTTCATGATGCTAAGGAATTATTTTCACTGTGAGTCAAGATCACTTACTTAACACACTTGCACGCACACACACATACGCATCTATAGTTTGCATCCCACTCCATATGAAGCATCATCAAAAAAAAAAAAAAAGAAGAGACTTATTCTTGAATAAGAGTTAACTGCTTGCCTATTTGAAGAAGATGCACTATTTAAAAAAATGTACTGATTGATAATATATATTTGTTTTCCCCAAGTGTCTGTGCCTGACTCAGTATTACTCAATGCAACACTACTTTAGTTAACTATTGCTATAAAGTAAATTCTCTGAAAAATTCTCAGCTAAAGCATATATATGTATGCTTTCCCAGTTAGTGTAATGACCTCCAGAGCAGTTGAGGGAAGAATTATATATAGCTCAGGTTATCTCATGAAATTGTTGACAAGGTGCCAGCTAAGGCTGCAGCCATATGACCATTTGTCATATATTTGGAAGCTAGATCCTTTACTTGGATGTCTAGGCCAGACTTCAGTGTCTCTTCACAGAGGTCCTGAAGTGTCCTCATGACAGCATAGGTGCTTCCCCCAGAACCCCGGTACTTAGGGAACCAGGTGGATATTGATGCTGTCATACCTTATAACCTTGCCACAGAAGTTCTTTGATATGGTCAGTTACATAGTTCAGCCCTACTCAGTGTGTCTCAGGAGCAGCCAGTGGCAGAGGTCAGCGCTACTCAGTGTGCAGCAGGAAAAAATCATGGAGCCATCTCAGAATTGTTACTACAGACTCCATGACAGAGCCCCTGTCCATGGTGAAAACAGGAAAGGAATAATTTCCACTGGACTGAGTAAACCAACTGGCAAAATCTCCACGTGACAAGCAGAGACCTAGGAAATGGCTGACCAAGCTGTCCCTAAGTGAGTCCTGTTAGTTTCCCACTGAGAGCTAGAGCACATAGAGAGACCCTATTTCATGTAGTCCTTTCAACAGAAATTGACGGGCCCCTGCTATCTGCTGTTTGCTAACGGCAGTGAAACACAGAGCTGGAGTAGAAACTGCGATTCTGCTGTCATCTCCATAGAAGGGTGTTCTAAAAGCCGTGTTCTTAGAGAAGCTTCTGGCATCCCTTATGTGTATCTCCTTATTTTTAATACTTGGGGAAAACCTTGTCAGGATCATCCCAGCTGGCTTTTTCCTGAAGGCCAAACACTTAAAAGTCCTATCCAGTGAAGAGAAGGACATGCTGGCCAAGGGCAGGCAGTCAAGTATATACTTGTGAGCACTACACTAACCATAATGTCTAATACTGCCACACTAAAGACTATAGAGGCCCGTGTTTCATAATAGCCAGCCCAGAGCATTCTCCATAGGCATTTTACACTATTCATTAATCATTTTAATCAGAAAGTATTACATTCAAATGTTATACTACCATAAGAAGTGAGACCTGACCTGATGAATTACCTTTCTCTGTCAACTGTGGGATCTCATGTTACCAGTCGGAAAAAATGGTCAAAGGCAGAGTGTCATCTGGAAATGGTGGTACACTCTACACCCAGCCCTGGGGAGCTGAAACAGGTGCATTGTTAGTTCAAGGCCAGCTTAGAGATGCCTGGTGAGACCCTGGGGAGAGAGAGAATGGGAGTGAGAGAAAAAGGCCTGCTGAGCAGAACTGCTCTAACAGGACTGTCATAGAGCCTGGCTCATGATAGTTGCTCAGTAAATGTTACAGCAAGCCACTAATGTGCTATCACAAACCAGTAACAGATAGCTGGCTTTTTAGTGTTTATTAATTATCAACCTTAGAGAAGTTCAAGGGTCAATCAAGAATTAAAATTTCAAATTTTGAACTTTTTCTCTAAAACATTAAAATCCCTCAAACTTAATATACTCCGCTGTGATCCAAAGTAGATTTCTTGTTTACCTGTTTTTAATAGAATCATATAATTCAGACTGGCTGGTGGTGATGGTGGTGCACATCTATAATCCCAGCACTCAGGAGGCAGAGGTAGGTGAATTTGAGGCCAGCCAGGTGTACAGAGTGAGTTCCAGGACAGCCAGGGCTACACAGAGAAATTCTGTCTCAAAAGAAAAAAAAATCATATACTTCAGGAACAGATAGTGTTCATAAGATGGTGTTTCTTTGTTCCAAAACAAGAGACAATGGGCTACCATTGTTCTTTTCATCTGTATAATGGGATGGAAGGTTATTCAATGTGTTGCAATCAGGAGCTTAGAAAGCAGAAACAGACATGGAATTATCAATGGAACGCACCAATTGCATCTCATTTTGATAATGTCCCTTGAGTTTTCCACCTGTGTGCTGTTGGGCAGAGAGGCATAATTTGCCAACTTCCAAACGTCTGCGTTGGTGAATATGACCTCTAGTAGCAAGTGTCAACAGCCCTGCTTCCAACTTGGCTGCGCGCGGGGAAAACACGGCTTCCTGGTGTAAAAAAAAAAAAAGGTTTAGGAGGAAGGGCCAGAAGGCGTCTTAGGTGTCGGGCGGCTCATACAAAACACAGTTTGGATGAAGCAGTCAGGGTAAGTGAGTCAGAAACATATGTATTAAGTTTCCCTCGAGTTATTTGGGTTTCAGACTCACAGGATTAAGAAGTGGCCAGGGCTTTCCTTCAGTTACACAGAGCCTTCCAACCCCCTTCCAACATGTGTGTGGGGAGATTTAGTCAGCCCTCAAAAGTTCAGAATAGTCTCCACCAAACTTTCAGATGCCTCTTAGTGCCATGGTTCTCTGCCACTGGGATCTCATCCTTAGGATTTTCATGAACTAGAAACAATTCCCCTGTTTCTTTTCTAAACAAGAAAGAAAAACAATTTTCTTTTCTCTACTGAGTTCCCCTCTGACAATATTAACCTCAGAAATTTCTGTTGAAATTACCAGCTTCTCGTTCATCTTGGCTCATTAAGTAAAGCAACCTTTTAGTTTCTATCTCCCACCCTAACTATTTGATTGGTAAGCTGCTATGGTTAGAGAGGATCCACAGTTATTGTAAATGGGGATCAGGAAATGTGGTAATGTGCTCTGACTGTATTATGAAAGTGTATTATATAAAAATAGAATCTTAATATCATCAAAAAGGAGTCAAGGGCAGGAGAAGGGGGGTCTAGTGTCCAAAAACCCAGCAACGAAAAGGTCCACTCTGAAGTACTGACATTCTGGGTACCGAACAAATGCAGATTGAATTTGAATTCAGCAAGGTTGGGAGACTGTTCTCTCTAGAGCTTGGAGAAATTGGCAAATCGGCTATTAAAAAATAGGACTGAATTGTTTTATCTGTGTTGTCCTTTGTAAGTAGGCTGCTGAATAACAGAAGTATTATCACACCAGGGCTAGTGCCAGAGGATTACCCAAAGTTTTACAAATGGGATGCTAAAATGGCCCGAACAGGTGCACGCACACAAAGACCAAGGAGGGAGAGTAGGAGAATGAAAGCTGAGGCCTACTCCTTACAGCCCATAGTAAAATTAATGGTTTCTGTAAATGAATGGCATGGTTAGATTACCATTGAACTTGGAAAATTAGAGGAAGGAGTTAGATTCTTCATTACACTCCTTTTCCTCTTTTTTAATTTGAGCCAAGGAGGTCGACCTTAATTGTCATTTTACCTCAAAAAGGAGAAAAAAAAATCTTTTCACTGGAGTTACTGCAGCAGGCGCGGTGGCTCCTCAGAAGGACCGCGCTTTCTGGAACCCTTTGCTTTTTCCCGCTCGGCTCATGTGACCCTTGTCACAGAAAGAAAAGTGAATTCAACTTGAATGGGCTCGCATTTGAGAAATCAGTCAATTCAAAAAGGAGAGAACTGGGAAGAGGCACCACCTTTAAAACAACAGGAAAGATGTCTCAGTGTTGGCAAATTAAGGATTAATACTTTAGAGCCCATGAGGTGGTTCAGCAAGTAAAAATGCTTGCTGCCAAGCCTAGTGGCCTCAGTTGGATCCCTGGGACCCACGCTGTGGAAGTAGAGAACTTGGTCTTGAAAGTTATCCTCTGATCCACTCTCAACCTGTGGCATACATGTATGTACACATACACACACATTCACACTCACGTACTAATAAATAACTGTTAAAAATATCTTTACAAGAGATTAGTACTTTAAAAATTGAGATCCTTGATTAGAAATAGAAGCAAATATATAGGGACTTGTGGATCTTAAATTTTTGCATTGGACTCTAGTAATTTATCAAAAATTTATCATTTCCAGTGTAATGGCGGTCTAATTCATTAAACATAGTTATACATCTTATTTTATGATTTCCTTGCAAATGAAAAATGCTGGGTACTAAGTCACTTAACTTTGAAATTTTCAGCATTTTGATATGTGGTATGCCAGTAATTCGTTTCTATTTCTGCCCTCCCTCATCACTCCCTTGCTTAATTCTCTTGGAAATGGGAGGCACACATTCACTACGTGGATATTTGGGTGCACATGGAGCCTCAACTTTGCATAGCTTTAGATCCCAGGAGCCCAGTGGTACTGCAGGTCTCTAGGTCTTCCCCCTGCACCACAAGTGTGTCTTCAGTCACTACAGTTTACAAAGTGTGAAACTGAGCCCTTGGGAATGACAGTGTCTCAGGACATGTTTAGCTTGCATGTTAGAACTGATGCCATGACCATTGTGCCAACACATCTCAGCTGGCTTCGACTAGAGCTAAGCACGTTCCGTGCAAGAACAGAATACAATGTGCGGGTAAAAACTGTGTCCATGAAAGCAAATACTAGAACTAGATATACATGCTTAATTTTATCATGCATTAATCAACTGATCTTGTCCACAATGGAGAGGTCATGGTTTATGTAACTATTTTAGGGAAAAACAAAACAAAACAATTGCAAACATTGATAGTGGAGGCTTATAGTTTAGTATAGAAATGCAAGGAATTAGAAACCACAATTAGTATTTATGAAGTAGTTATTTCGTAAGTAGTCTGTCATGCACATTATATATGTTACACTGAATTTTTTAGCGAGTCTTCAGTACTTTTCTTTTTTTTCTCCTTTCTTATACACGGCTAGCAATCAGAAAAATTGAGAACTTTACCAACTATTAGTGTCAGTGGATTCACTGAGGGTTGTCTAGTGACTAGTTCACTTCATTGCCTTATGTTCTATTTCAGTATACTGCAGAGATATCTCTAGGTATTTATGGAAGAATTGGTCCCAGGATCCCTGTGGATGCCAAAATCTGTGGGCATTCAAACCTCCTTTATAAAATGGTGTAGTATTTGCATATAGCCATCCTCCTGTAGGGTTGAAATCATCTCCAGATTACTTTAAATAGTTAATGCTAAATAAATTATATGTAAATAGTGATTAGCTGCACTATTTAGGGAAGAATGACAAGTTAAAAAGTCCTGACATGTTCAGTATGTAACAGATTTTCTAATTTTTTTTTTAAGTCTGAGACTGATTGGATCTGTACTTGCAGAAATTATGGGTATGGAGGGATTGTTCCAGATCTAAAGACTTTGTTAACCTCAATTCTGTACATGAATTTAGCAACCAAGGTTTCACACACACATTAAAAAATGATGTATTTTCCACGGTTCTGCGCCGCCACTGTGGTCATGATGGGGTCCAAAGGATGACTGATACCAGGGCCATGCCAATCTGAGTGACCTCTCTGCCATCTGGGATTATGGTGTCACCTGGCCTGAGCTGCTGTCAAAGGCCACTTCTGAGTCACTGGCTCTACCATACCCAGGCTCTGTGACTAGTCCATAGTTTCTGATACCACTGAAGGCAGTGCAGATGCTTAGAGCTTGGGCTGACATCTGGGGCCAGGTTGGTTCCCAAGGGTCACGTTGCCATCAGGGCCATACAGATTGGGGTGGCCTGATCTGTCTCCCAAAGCCATGGTGATATCCAGGTCCAAGCTGCTACTGATGGCCATGACTGGGTCTTGGTCCTGCTGCAGCTGGGGTCTGTGCTGATGTCCATTCCCTGTATTACCAGTGGGGGTCCATTCGAACCAGGTGTTAAACCATATGTTGAAGTACAAGGGCCTTGCTGAACTGGCACCACCCCTCATGGACCTGGAAAGAATGCCCCCCCCACATCAGAGAGCTGACCCCACCCCTCACTGGCGCTGGGACTGTGGACCAGATGACCCCAGCACAGGAGAGCTGGTGCCACCACTCACAGGAAAGCTGGCCCCTCCCACTTAGGAAAGTCGGCCCTACCCCTCATCACATTTGTGGGAGAGCTGGCTCCACCCCTCACCTGATTACACAATAAACATTGTAGGCAAAACTGTTGGCACAAAAGGGTCTATTGCATCATGGAGAGGTGGGAAAGATGGAGGAGTAAAGTGATTTTGTTTGTTTTTAATTAATGTGTATTTTTATTTTTTTATTTTTATTATTTCTTTTTAAAATTTCCTTTGGGGGTGATGCTGCAAGATCTGGAAGGACTGGGAATTGAGTGGGATTGGAGTGTGTGGTGTGAAATTCCCAAAGAATCAATTAAAAATGTTTTAAAAATGGTGTGTTTTAAAATATATACCTATGTGAAACACAAACTACATTAGATAACTAGAAGAAATTATTTAAGGATTAGTTGGCTTTTCATTAAAATTCCAGTAAAAAGATCAGCTAGTTTGTCTTTCCTCACAGGCTTCTCATGAATAAATTTTGAATTTGTATAGGTAATTATCAAAATAGAAACCTTGAAAACCAGCCATGGATGTCAAATCTGGGCCTGGGGTTGGTATTTCTTCTTTTTCCCACCTTGTACTTTACTCTAAGCCCCCATCACTGGTGACCATGTCCCCTCAAACTTGCTACAACACTCCATCTGAAACTCCCACCAGACTGTTATACCATTACAGAGACCCAAAAGACCACCTGTATGACTGTATGATTGTGTGGTTAAGTCATAGTGATTGCTAATAAACTAAGTCATCTGTACCAAGTACTGTCAGATCTTACCTACTTATACACTTTGTGACAACCTTATGGTGGTATCAACACCTTTGGTTATTTATTTATTTTTCCTGGCTTTACACATCTGAGGAATTTTGGGTTGGATTTAACAAACTTTTTAAAGGATGAGAGGTCTGCTGTGGATATCACTCTGTATGCTGTGGATGTGTTGCTCTGATTGGTTAATAAATAAAATGCTGATCGGCCAGTAGCCAGGCAGGAAGTATAGGCAGGACAAGCAGAGAGGAGAATTCTGGGAAAAGGAGGCAGAGAGTGGAATCGCCAGCCAGACACAGAGGAAGCAAGATGTGAAGGCAAAACTGAGAAAAGGTACCAAGCCACATGGCTAAACATAAATAAGAATTATGGGTTAATTTATTTGTAAGAGCTAGTCAATAGTTAGCCTGAGCTAATGGCCAAGCAGTTTTAATTAATATAAGCCTCTGTGTGTTTACTTGGGTCCAAGCTGCTGCAGGAGTGGTGGGTGAGAGAGACTTGTCCTGACCATGGGCCAGGTGGGACACAGAAAAACTTTAACTACAGAAGTCCTTTAAGGATCAGAAGTCAATGCAGACACTCAGTAAACTTCTGTTAAATGATGAGTTATGAGTCAGTTAAGATGATAGGAGAGGAGAAGGCATTGAAGCAGAAGATGACTGTTGCTGGAGTGAGCATGAAGCAGGAGGACAGGATTTAAGATTTTCATGACTGGGGCTGGAGAGATGGCTCAGAGGTGAGCAGTGCTGGCTGCTCTTCCAGAGGACCCAGGTTCAGTTCCCAGCCCCCACATGGCAGCTCACAATTGCCTAACACTCCATTTCCAGAGGATCCAGCATTCTCAAACAGCTACATGTAGACAAAACACCAATGCACAAAAAATAAAAAAGAAAATTCCACAACTGGTTGGGACATGATTGGCCCAAGGTAATCATGATTCATTTTTCCTAGAAAAGTCATACTCTTCTTGGCTTGTGCTTGCCATTCTGTTCTAATTATTAATATCACTCCATTTATTCTCAGAATAGCCCTGGTTGGAATGATAATTTACACAGTAAGTTGACATGATGTCTGTTTTATGGCACTGCCACTGAATACATCTCTCATACTCTTAGAGTTGGTTCTTTTCCTCCATAGTATCAAGTGGCTCAACTAGATGAACTTAGTCTTCTCTTCACCTTTCACACTACTTGCTGGTTCTAGAATGTTTCTTCTCCATCTTGCTGCCACGTGTGTCCACTTTCCACTGTGGGTAGGGGTAAATAAATAAGCTATGAAAATAAATTGGGTTTGGGGAAGAGGAGGCATACCTACTTTTGTGTCATCAATAAGAATTATATACCATAATACAAAACATATCCTGGTGATAGACTGGAGAACATTTTGTTAAGAGAAAAAAATCAAAATTCAGTAAAACAAATAGGTTTTCTTTCCTATATAGTATCTGGAGGGAAAGTACAATGAAATAGAGGAATGTATTAGAGAGCAGAATGGGAACCACAGGAAGAGAAAAGGGCATATGAAGGAGAAATATAATCAAAGAATTATTTTATGTATTATGAAAATGTTAAAATTAAACCATTTACATAATTAGTGGCCACTGATAAAACATATCCAAGTTTAAGATTATAAGATGAAGTAAAAATATAGACATGGGACCATATTTGCCATAGACTAAATGAAATAATATTTATAAAATTAATCCGATAGTAAAGAAAATCACTTGATCATTTTTCTAAGGTCTGATTTACCTACATGGGATAATGAAGCAAAATATAACTGAATCTTTAAAAACAAATAGGAAAGCTAAAAGTTGTTGAAATTAGGCATTCAAAATTAGAAGAGAAATTTCTTCCAGTGTAAAATTCTATACTCAGCTAAACTATCATCTTAGAGTTTATAAAGATAAAAATCATTTCATAAATGATGTGTATTAATAAATTATCTCTCATGTACTCCTTCTTGGGAAGCTACTGGATTGTGTGCCTGGCATCACACAAAAATAAACAAAGGAGACAGAGACAGATGATCCAACATCAGAGGGATGTGAAGAAAAACTAGGATTACATATTCATGAAGGAAGATCCAAAGCCACAGCTCCCATTTAGTTTGTAAAGCAATATAGTCATATTAGAAACTCAGGGGACTGCAAAAACAATACTTAAGAAGACGAAGTTTGACAGGTGTGGTGGCACATGCCTTTTATCCCAGCACTCAAGAAGCAGAGGCAGAAGGGTCCCAGGCCACTTTGGTCAAAGAACATGTTTGGGAATAGCCAGGGCTACCCAGAGAAACCCTGTCTTGAAAAATGAAAAAAAGAAAAAAAGATGAAGTTTATAGAATTCCTAATTTGTTTGGGTGTGTAGAGATGTCTCTTGTTACATGGGGGCATTCTGAAGTTAAATTAGTGACTCACCTCTGAATATAATTTTCAGAGAGTTAATGATCACTAAATACTTCTATAGCTTATGATAGATAGCAGATATTTTGCTTATGTGTGAGAATTAAAAGAAATATTAACAATATGCCAATAGATAAATGTTTACAACTGAATAATTTGAATGCAAATTGTAAGTGTGTGTGGAGGCAAAATATCTCACTGTGGTTATAGAGTCTGATACTATGAATTAAGTTCCTAAAACTACCCATTATTAGCCAACTGACCTTCATCTGACCATCTGTGAAAGAAGGTCAGTATTTGTTTGTTCCCTTTACCTTTAATGTGTTATCTAGAAACTATAATACACATGTTGACCAATTCAGCTCTACTCCTGCCCTTTCCCCAAGTTGAGAAGATCAGTGTAGCACTTAACCCTCATCAAAGAAGCTTCTTTTTTGCAGCAGATGGAGACCATTACAGAAAGTCATAACTGGTCAAATGCAGAGAACAACTGGCCATGGTACACCAGTCCCCACTAATACATCCACAACACAACTCCTACACATAAGTCTCAGGAGGCACTGAAGAAGCAGGGCAGGAAGACTGGAAGGGCCAGATAAGCAGGAAGTTATTGTATCTGAATCTTAGTTTAATCCTGGTAAAATTGGAATAGTTATTACTTACTTTATAAGCTTTCCATGCTCAATAAATGTCTAAATCGTTAAGAACAGTATTTGGCATAGGAAGCAATAGCAAAGTGTTGACTATTAACATGTTCTTCGACATAAGAAGGTAAATACTAGAATCAGCTAAAACCAGAAATTGCTATAGAAGGGGGAATATGATGCAATTTGTGAAGGTTATTGCTTTTCACAAACTGAGGAAATTATTTTTTTATAGTCACAGGTAAGATTAAATAACAAAGGGCTAAATATGAAGTAACAGGGATAAGATTTTTTTTTCATAGTGAAATGTGGGATGGAGCAGTATTTGTCCACAGGTTTTCAAATTTTACCACAAATAGGGTAACAGGAATGCTTGTTCTCAAACCATTTTTACTGATCATGACTTTGATATGTAAGCAATACCAACTGATCAATAAAAAGGTGTTGAAAGATGTTGGGAAACCCACAAAATGCTCACTGAAATGCTTGAGAACTAGGTAGAAAAGGAGACCACACCCCCACACTTACATTTGAGTTGCACCAAACCCAGAGGGTGGGGATTGCTACCTTTGTCACCTTGGGACTCATTATCCAACTTACCCCTGTTACACTAGAACCTGCTTTTGGAAATCTGATGTTGTCACAGCCTGACTAGAAAGAACCCTTCCCCCAAATTAAATAATACTCAAGGATAAACAACTAGGTAGGGAAATTGTCTGGTATTTATTCTTCCTGTAGTAGGAGTCACTCTATTTCTCTCTAAAAGTGATGAATATGCAGGACTGGTCATAGCAGATGTATGGAGAATATAACCTTTAAACTAGACTTGAAGGAGTTGAATAAGTTACTAGTGTGAATATCTGGTAGAATTTTTTTCCAAGCAGAAGAAATAGGCAATGTAAATTCTTCGATGCATTGTGCTAATATTTTAATTGTGCTGAAATGTGATTTTATTTTTATGTTAATAAAAAACTTTTGCCTGGAGATCAGAGGTCACATAGTGAGCCATAAACAGGAGTCAGGCGATGGTAGCCCCACACCCTTAATCCAATCACATGGCAGGCAGACTCTCTGTGTGGTCAAGGACAAAGCCAAGTGTGGTGACATATGCCTTTAATCTCAGTACCAACCATAGAGACCTGGAGGTCTGTATAGACAGGCAGTGATGAGGAAGTGATATGGCTGGGCTTAGAGTCAATGAGAAGACAGAACAGAAAGGCAATAAAAACACAAGTTAGACAAGAAGAAACTGTCTCTGAGGAAGTGGCGGTGGCGAAGTGGTAAGATAAGGTAGTTGTGGCTCTTTGCTAGTTCTCTGATCTCCTTGGCTATTACCTCTGTATTTGGCTCTGTGTTTCCTATTTAATAAGAGTGTTTAGAAATTCGTCCACAATGCATGCATATGCCATGAGATTTTTGAAGAACACTAATGAAGTTATTAGTGGAAGTGCCTGCTTACTAGTATGTGCAGAAGTTCCTACTTTCTTTGTCATTAATTTATGATGGTACAGTTTGGGCTTCCGCTTTGGTAATAGAGTTCATTGGCTTTTATATCCTTGTGTGAGAGAAAAGGATTACTTCCTATTATTATTTTCTAAGCTGGGAAATTGGTTGATCATTTATCTCAGATAATCGTTCAGATGACCCACTGGGTCTTGGGAGTCATCAGAAGCTTACAGTTGGTTTTGTTACTAATACCCACCAACAGCCTCCACAGTAATCTCTTGCTGAAATGGAAAAGGTTTAAGTGCCTTCATGTCTAACGGCCATTTTATAAAAATGAAAGAAGACAAAGGTGATAGGAAGATGTCTTTTGCAGCCCTAGGAGCACCATGAGGAATCACACTGGAGCTGACCTTTGCTTTCAAAGCAGATATACATTCCTATAGCTGAGTCATTTGAAGTTCGCCCCGTGTGGTTTCGTGTGTGGTATAAGATGTCAAATAAAGCATAGTATAGAATGTCAGTGTCCTTTGGACAAAGCAACTTCTGAATTTTCAGAAGGGACAAAATTACATTCAACAGAATGGAAACACCCACTGTTGAAAACTTGTCTTTTGACCAAATCTTCTCAAATATTTCACGCAAACAATACCTGTAATCAAATTTTCTTTCCCAATACCTGTCACTTCTTAACATAGGTTAACCTCTCAGGGAAATGCATTCAAGGCTTTCACTTTAATGGGTTACAATGGACTGACTAGTCTATGCAGCCATCACACAGTTGAGCGTAGTCTAAATTTCCATATAGACAATAAAACTATGTTTGTATTATATTTTGTGGTATTGTGTTCCCAAAAATATTGTGCAGGCTAATAAACTTATCTGGGGTCAGAGAACAGGATGGCCACAATATTAAACATGAGGATAGGCAGTGGTAGCACACGCCTTTAATCCTAGCATTCCTGAGACAGAAATATCTCTGGATCTTTGAGTTCAAGACCACATTAGAAACAGCCAGGCATGGTGACACATGCCTTTGATCCCAGAAATCCAGCCTTTAATCCCAGGGAGTGATGGCAGAAAGTAGAAAGATATATAAGGCATGAAGACCAGAAACTAGTTAAGCATTTGGCTGGTTAATCATTCAGGCTTTGGAGCAACACAGTTCAGCTGAGATTCATTCTGGATGAGGACTCAGAAGCTTGCAGTCTGAGGAAACAAGACCAGCTGAGGAACTGATAAGGTGAGGTAGCTATGGCTTGTTCTGTTTCTCTGATCTTCCAGCATTCACCCCAATAACTGGCCTCAGGTTTATTCTTATTAATAAGACCTGTTAAGATTCCTATTACAGGAAGACAGAGCAGCAGTGAAGAGTAAGGTTTTCAGCTCTCAGCTATTGCTCTGACCTCGTGGCTTTTAACTCTGCAATTGGCTCTGTTGTTCTTATTTAACAAGACAGTTACATCTACAATATTTAGCAATTAAATCATAACCTAGGAAGAAAGTTTAAGAAATGGAGGCCAATATGAACATAGGCCTTGCTAAGGGAACCAGGGCTTTATAGACTAGTACCATACCTCTGTACTTCTAAAACTTGGGAATTACAGATTTTCAGTGGTGAAATGGATACGAAATGAAAAATCAAACAAATACAAACAATTATGAAACTCATGAGCTGGTATTTTGCATACATTTTTCTGGGTGACTTGAAGGCAAATTCTTTCTTTCCTTTTTTTTAAATTAAATTTATTACTTTTAATTTCATTTGTGTATACTGTATTAACATCATTTTTACCTCTTTTCCTTTCTTCAACCCCTTACATGTCTCCCATCTCCCTTTCAAATTTATGGCCTCCTTTTCTTTAACTATTATTGTTACATATGTACATATAAATAAAAAATATATAAATACAACCTGCTTAGTCTATTTATCATTTTTCATATGTATATGATTTTAGAGCTGACCACTTGATGTTGGATGACCAATTAGGGGGTTCATCTCTGGAGCAGACTGGCTCTCTCTCAGCTGTCATAAATTACTCTTCTTCTTAGCAGGTGGGGGTGCTTTCCCCCACCCATGTTGGAATGTTAACTGGTCTAAACATTGTGCAGCTTTTGTTTAGGCTATCATAAGATTGAGGTTTTATGGCTGCAGCTTCTCTCTCATATCTAGAAGACATAATTTCAAAATAGACTTCCTGCTTATCTGGCCCTTCCAGTCTTCCTGCCCTGCTTCTTCAGTGCCTCTTGAGACTTATGTGTAGGAGTTGTGTTGTGGATGTATTAGTGGGGACTGGTGTACCATGGCCAGTTGTTCTCTGCATTTGACCAGTTATGACTTTCTGTAATGGTCTCCATCTGCTGCAAAAAAGAAGCTTCTTTGATGAGGGTTAAGTGCTACACTGATCTATCTTCTCAACTTTGGGAAAGGGCAGGAGTATCCACCAGTTACTAAGAGTGTGAGAACTGAATTGGTCAACATGTGTATTATAGTTTCTAGATAACACATTAAAGGTAAAGGGAACAAACAACTATTAACCCTGTAGCTGGAGTTTTCTCCAGGCCTTCCTGGGCCTGCAAGCACTCAGACCCAAATAAACACACAGAGGCTTATATTAATTAAAACTGGATGGCCTAATGGCTCAGGCTTCTTGCTAGGTAGATCATACATCTTAAATTAACCCATTTCTATAAATCTATACCTTGCCATGTGGCTGTGTGGCTTACTGGTATCTTTACATCTTGCTTGTCCTGGTGGCAGGCAGTGTCTCTTCACTTAGCCTTCTTTCCAGAATTCTCCTCTCTCTTTGTCCTGCCTATACTTCCTGCCTAGCTATGGGCCAATCAGCACTTTATTTATTAACCACCCAGAGCAACACAGTCACAGCATACAGAGCGATATCCACACCATAACCCTCTTTTTTGTAAACAGATGGCCAAGTGAAGGTCCATCTATTGTTAGGATAGTAACTGCTAACTAGCCATTTGATGATGAGAAGAACTAAGTTGAACTTTTCTCTCACAAGACAACACTTCTTTAATATTGTGTGAAGCATTACCATCTTTCCTTTCCTAGTCCTTTTAGTTTTGGCAAATTAAGTCTTATTTTGTTGTGATATAAGGATGAAAATGAGACAGATTCAACTTAAATTGTTCCTGTTTAAGAATGAATACCACCAACAGGCTATAATGGACTCTAATTGCCACATCTCCAACACGAAGGTTCAAGTGACCTAGATATGCCCTTCCATGGTGTTAATAATAGCCTACTAGGCAGCTTCACACTCCCATCAAAGTTTAGTGGGTCTTATATGCACTATGCACACTTGGTTTTTATATCTTAAAGGGATTTCCTGGTCCAGAATCTCTCTAGGGATTTACTTGGCTTCCTCTAGAGCTTCTTGCAGAGAGCTTCAAGTTAAGGTTACCAAACTGTCCCTTCTTCTTCCCTGACTCACCTTGACATTAACTGACAATCTGGCCAGTTTGGACCAGAGCAGCATTGTGAGTAAGAGTGAGAGGATCTTGTCAGCTGCTTTGGTTGGAACCCAGTTCCATTACTTATTCTATAAGTGACCATGAGCAAATCTTAACTTTTCTATGTTTGCACCCAGTTCCATCACTTATTCCATAAGTGACCATGAGCAAATCTCTGTTTCTTTATGCTTTGGCTTTACTATATATAAGCTTTGTCTACATGAACAGAGTATTTAAAAAAAATACCTGGACACAGCAAATGCAGTGTGTCTGCTTTTGCTTGTAGTATCAGATGTTTTCCAAAGTATAAATTGACCATAACTTTATAATCTCTAATCCTAAAATATTGAATTTTAGACTTTCAGGGAGCTATATGTTTCCTGGGTTTGGAGACACCATTATGTATTTCTTCTCAGTTCTTCTTGTAGCAGAATCCTTCTCATATTTACTAACAGGCAATTCAGAAGCCATTGCATGGTTTAAGCACTCTGGCTTCTGTTAGCAAAGCCTGCATTGTCTATCAGTTTCCCCTAGCACAAAACCAAGATGCACACCCTGATTTTACATGAAGCTGAGGCAAAGTTTCCATCCTGGATTCATACTCTTTCTATGTGGCAACCATTGAGACTCTTACCAGTCTAGTTAGGATTACTATTGCTGCGACAAAACACCATGACCAAAAAGCAAGCTGGGGAGAGAAAAGTTTATTTGGCTTACACTTTCATACCACTGTTCTTCATCAAAGGAAGTCAGGACAGGAACTCAAGCAGGGCAGGAACCTGGAGGCAGGAGCTGATGCAGGGGCCATGGAAGAGTGCTGCTTACTGGCCTGCTAGCCCTGACTTCTTCAGCCTCCTTTCTTATAGAACCCAGGACCACCATCCTGGGAGTGGAACCATCCATAAAGGACTGGGCCAATTCAATCACTAATTAAGAAAATGTCTTATGGGAGATCTTATGGGAGGATTTATTCAATGAAGATTCCCTCCTTTCAGATAACTCTACAGTTTGTGCATCAAGTTGACATAAGACTAGTCAGCACAATATATATATAAAGGAGATTTATTAGAATGACCTACAGGCTATGGTCCAACTAATCCAACAATGGCTGGCTATGAATGGAAAGTCCAAGAATCCAGAAGCTGCTCAATCCACAAGGTTGGATGTCTCAGCTGGTCTTCAATAGATGCTGAAATCTTGAAGAAATAGGCACTAATGCTAGTGAAGGAATGGACTTGCAAGCAGGAGGCAAAGAACAAAAGCTTCTTTCTTCCCATGTCCTTACATGGTCTTCCAGCAGAAAGTATGGCCTGGATTAAATTGGATTAAATGTGATTAATTAGATTAAAAGTGTGTCTTCTCATGTTAAGACCTAGATTAAAGGCATGCGTCTTCCCACTTCAAGATCCAGATTAGAAATATTTCATAAAAAGGCCCTTGGTTAATTTTTGTTAATTTCATATGTAGTCAAGTTGACAACCAAAAGCAGCCATCACATCCCTCATTCTTATGACCAAAATATAGATGGTTTATGGAATTTTATTTTCTATTACTAGAGACAAAATAACAATATGTGAGTTCTCAGCTATAATTTTTGACTTAGTCATATTGTCTTATGTGTGAATGGTCTGAGGTTGAGGCAGAATTTGAGAACAAGAACCACCATTTATTCGACACTGACCATTGACTAGGATGCTTTTCTCATAGCTGATAATGGCAAGGTGTCCTCTGAAAGCTTGTAATGTGGATGATTTCTGCTTCCATCTTATTGGTCAAAACAACTTTGTATACCCAGCAATAATGATGATTAGGAAGAAGAGTCTTTTCTGAGTATCTATGTGCTCAACTGAAACTTAGCCAGTCTGTTCTTAGGAAAGAATCAGAGAATGATTGGAGTGTGATAAGTGAGATATGCTGGAGACCCTGGGTACTAGCAAACTCAGAGCCACTCAGACTCAAGAGGACCCACACTCATATGTGTACCGGCAGCATCGAGTGAATCAGTGGTTTAAAAAATAAATAATAATAAAAAGAGTGGTCATGGGATTGGGGAAGCATTGGAGTGGAGAGGATGAGGGAATGATTTGATCAAAAGACATTATACACATTCATGAAATCTTCAAGCAATAAGAAATAAAAAGGAATATTTGGCTCAAATGTCATCACAAGCCCTGTGCTGCTCCAGCATCCTGGGTGCTCTGGTTTGTAGCTAGCAAGCTTTCTCTTTCCCCAGAACATCAGGTAACAGAGTTATCTAGATGAAAAAAGCTATCACAGAGAATCCTGGAAAGCTATAGTCATGTCAAGATTTCTGTACTTAACAGAAGGAAGCTTATTTCTGATATACAATGTTCTCTGGAACCCTCAGAAGTAATTTGCATGAGATCACTACAATAGACCACCAGATATTTCTGTTATAATGAAAGGTAACTGTACTTTAACAAGCAGATGTCTGAGAGCTGAGACAACAATGTAATTTCATGTTACCACTTCTTAATCCTCACGAAAGAAGATGGAAGTGGGGGCCCCAGCAGAAGTCATCCAGGCACAAAGCCAACCAGCATGGTTGGCTCCAGCAGGCAACACTACAAGGAAAGAATGGGTGATGGAAAAATTGGAGTGATGGAGGAGCAGAGTGTTGTGTGCACTGTGTGGAGGCAGAACTAGCGGCGGACGTGACAGCAGTGAGGGCTGAAAGAGAAGGCTGAAGTTGATGGTGGACCATGTCATTGCCAAGTTGGGTCAACAAGATGGTGTGCAGCAGCCTGGAGCTTAAACAGATGCAGGCTAAGCACCTGAACAAGCTGCTCTGCTGCAGGATCACTCTAGCTCTGGGCAATGACTGAGGCCCGAGATGAGGAACGGTTCACTTTCTAGATTGGACCTCCTCAAAGAACCACTGTGTCCTGTGATGTCATTGAGGGTGGGTCAGTGGCCCTGATGTGGCTGGGGTCTGGGTTGATGTCTAACAACATGTAGGTATTCACGGCCTGTGTCCTGGCCTGAATCTGTGTTGATGTCTGTGGGCCATGCTGCTCCCAAGGACCATGCTGTTGTGAGTGGCCTGCACTGCCACCTGAGACCCTGGTGGTTTCTGGATTCAGGCTGTTGCCAAGTAGCCATGTCTGGGTCCTGTGTCCTGCTACAGCCAGAGTCTGAGCTGATGTCCATGGCCCGGATTACCACCAAAGGCCACTCAGATGTCTTCGGTCTGTGCTGTAACCTGAAGTCATGTTAATGTTCATAGGCAACACTGCTGCTGGGGCTGTAATGAGTGGCATGTACTTCCACCTAAGGCCACAGTGATATCTGGGTCTATGCTGCTACAGAGGGTCATGACTGATTCCGTGGTCCTACTACAGCCAGGTGTCTATTGATGCCATGGCCTGTGTTGCTACCAAAGGCTGGGCAGATGTCCGTGGTCTATGCTTTAACCTGAAACTATGTTGATGTCCATCATCGGAGGACCTTGTCTGTGTCTGTGGCCATACTACAACCAGGAACCCTGTTCATGGTCTATGCTGATACCAGAAACCACACAGAAGCCCATGATCCATGCTGCCAAGGACCGTAAAGAGCAAATTAGCTACTTTGGCCATGATATTGATGACTGCATACACACACTTGAGATAGAAGGACATGGAAAACTTCTGTGACAACCCTTACCGCCACCCCTATACAAATAGTAATGGCCTAAACAGGAAGCCATTGAAGAGAAATCTTAAATACTGTGATAGGATGCTGAAGTGACGCTCTCCACAAAAGATGGCTTCAGTCAGGGGGTTGGGAGGGAAAGGACTCGGTTCTATTTAGGGGGCAGGCCACTGAGAGTTTGACCCCCCTCTGGTGAGTATATAGATGATACAAATTGGATTTGTTATTATTTCATTACAAAACACTTAAGAGGGAATGCTAAATTATGTGTGTGTGCTTGCAAAAGTAAAAGCTCTAACTCTTGCAGAGTCATGGTTGCCAAATATGATAATGTTCAAGCAATAGGGAGTGATGGGAAGTTGTTTTGTAAGTGATACTGGGGAAGATCCTGTTATACAAGGAGTTTCCAGGTAAGGGATGGTTGTCACTGACACACTTTGACTCTTATTCTAGGAGTTCCAGGTGTAAGCAAAGATTGACATACCAATGCTAACAGCTCTGACATTGTAATCACATTGATTCTCATTCCAAAAGAAAGCTTTAATTATCCTACTTGTGGTCTGGGTACAAACTACAGGTTACTGTCTATCCTGCAAATGATTTCTCAGCATTATTATTTCAAACCCAAAGTCAGAGGCATAAGGAGTGGCCCTTTCTACCCTGGGGATGAACAGGAGGGAGGCAACAGAGGAAGAATATAGAAGAATGGTAATGATGTGATGGCAGTGGTTCTCTGAGTGTGTCTCTTTCCAAAGAGTGTTTCTGCATTTACCCATTTAGAAAACATCAGAAATTAAGAAGGACATAGGGCATAGTTCCATACTCCTGAATCAACTAGCTAAAAGAATACAAACCACATACAGCTCTGTGTATGATGGGCACAGAAATCACAGGCTCCAATGCAAGTGATTTGAGTGTGGGCTTTTGCTTCTTCCTTGGACTACCTACCCACTCATGTGGTAATTGTTTCCTCACTGGATGAAAAGGCATCAGGAATTACTACTCCTGTTTTCCTTTGCTCTGATGTGGCCAAGCACTAAAATAAGTTGAATGAGCCATTGACTTTATCCACCTTTTGAGAGACAAAACTACAAGCAAAACTACCTTAGAAAAATTTACTTGGTACTTTCAGGGTCATGAGATTCAACCATAAAACTTTTTGAAAGATCCCTTATTATAGTTATACATTATACATATATTTGCTGTCTTCCCTAACTACACAAAACTAGACATCTCTTCCTTAGCTGAACTATTGATGCCAGAACACCTTGAACCTTTATCATAATTGTAATTATGTGAGTATATATATAATTTTATCAAACTTTGATAACACATTTCCTAATTTTCCCACTAAATCAGTGGGATCAAGAGGCCATGTCTGCCTATCATCCATTTATTAAGTCTAAATCTCTATGCACAAATACAAACACACACACACACACACACACACACACACACACACACACACACGAAGAGAGGTGAGGGAAGGGTTGGGAGGTACTAATGGGATGCTGAAACAATGGAGATTTGAAGGTCAAGATTTTGGAAAAGTGGAGGTACTAAAGAGGCTGCCATTTTGCAAAGTTGCTCTTAGAATATGCAACTAGTCTTGGCACCTGATTGAGTGGAAAGCCATTCCTAAATGCTACAGAATCCAGGAGATATTTCCCAAACTCAAATAAAAATTAAGATAGACAGTTATGAGGGGGGAAAAAACCCACAGTTTCAGTTTTCAAGATCCTAAAGAACAGAGTGCTGTAGCGGAATGACCCTGAAGAGAGTCCGTGTCCGTCTTCTACGTGTCTGTCTTCTACTGCAGAAAGTAGTGTCAAATTTCTTTTCATTTGTTTCTGTTTCTGCCTCACAGCAATAAGGAAATAAAAATCGGAGTTTGGAGTGGTGAGGAGGAAACACATTAGTAGAAGCCCCAGGCTGTCAGCTGGAATCTTATCGGGTTAGGTGGACACTTTAAAACCTGCTTTTCAACCTTGAAACTGATCAGTTCTTGGGCACAGAGAGTTTGCCGTGTTCCCTCCACTCCCAGAAGATACTGGGAGCTCCTTCAGAGAAAGAATAACCCATTCATGATTCTACAGTTATCCATATATATTTCTTAGCAACCAACATTATTTTGTCTGGTATACCAAGAAATCAAACAGAGAGAAAGGGGGGACCACTAAAACAAATATATCCAAGACAATATAGCAAGATGGAGAATTTCACAAGAGACCTAGAATATACCTTTAAACATTCAGATGAGAATTCTAAAACTGCCACAATTAAGTTTGAAAATTCAACTGATAGATTTAAGACCAGCTTGTAACCAAAACAGAAGGAGTTGAAAAAAATAGATTATAAGTAATAGAAACCATCTAGGCTGAGTCATAGTGAACAAAGAAGAAGAAAGAAGAATTTTTGAAACCCACACAAACAAAAGAAATGTGTGAAATGGAATAACAGTATACATGAGGGAGAGCTTTCGGGTAGGAGAGTCACAGAATGGAATTGATGTGCTGTCTGTAGAAAAGTAACCAGGACGTAAAAGCAGGGCGCTGGCAAGTGATTTCATGGGTAAAGGTGCTTGCCAACAAGCCCCAAGTTCTACCGCTGGACCCTTTATGGTTTAAGGAGAAAGCCAGCTCCTGCAAGTTGTCCTCTGACACCCCCACTAAATAAATGTAATAATTTTAAAATAATTAAAAAGCAGACAATTTCAACATCCAATGGATTACTTCAAGCCATAAATTTACAGTAGTACAAACCCTAAGTAGGACCTGCAGGTGATGAGCAATGCTTCTCGTATCAGGCTGATACATTTTTTTTTTTCCAAATGGAAAGCTCAGAGGAAGACAAAGATGGAGGTGGAGACACATCATATTTAAAATAAACACCACTAGGCTGAGAGATGAGATTTTAGCAGAAACAAAAGATGTCAGTAGACAATGGATTGGGAAGATGGGGATGTTGAAACCAAACTAAAAGAAACATGAAATGGAAAGTCTGGAGTCCCACTTGGGGGAAGTTGTGCACATGTACTTTATGCTTCATATTTCAGAGTACAGCTAAAATCCTTGCACTTCAGATTCAAGGTGAATGTAAAAGGATAGAGCAAGAAAAGAAAGTCAGGCCAAGGACAAAACAGCGATGGCATCCTTGGGGTTTCTTTCAGACTTGGAGCTAACAATACCAGCTATCCAGAAAAGCCTGTATGAACATAGACAATAAAATCTCTCTAGCCATGGATCCAGGGTAGGGAAAACCAGCAAGATAAAAATCCTTAGTTAATAACTGCTCTAAACCAACAAAATTCAAAACATGAAACTGTGACCCCAATCTTGTCCAGACCAGCGAAGCCTGAATGGCAGACCTTAACATCCACCTGGGCTCTGTGCAAGGCTCTGTGGTAGATGAGCCAACAGAGGCTCTAGTGACTCAGAATGTGTGGTATTTTACAGTAAACTGTAGCTGGAGTTCTCCTGCCTGGCCCAGTCAGGACAAATCTCTCTCACCCGCCAGGCCCACAGTCACTCAGACCCAACGAAGAAAGTGCTGTGGATATCGCTCTGTGTAAATAAAGTTCTGATTGGCCAGTGGCCAGGCAGGAAGTATAGGCGGGACAAGAGAGTAGAGAATTCTGGGAAGTAGAAGGCTGGGGAGAGACACCGCCAGCCTCCTCCATGAGAAGCAACATGTAAAGACACTGGTAAGCCACAAGCCATAAGCCATGTGGCAAAGTATAGATAAGCAGAAATGGCTTAATTTAAGATAAAAAAGGGAGATAACAAGCAGCCTGCCACAGCCATACAGTTTGTAAACAATGTAAGTTTCTGTGTGCTTTCTTGGTTGGGTCTGAGCGACTGTGGGACTGGCGGGTAAGAGAGATTTGTCCTGACTGGGCCAGGCAGGAAAACTCTAACTACAGTAAATATGTCTCCTTCCTTGTGCCATTTGGTCTTTACCAGAGTCTAGCATGTGTGGGCCATCTTCTGCTGATGTCATCATTTAATTTATTCTCTTCATAGTTTTACTGGCTGGTGACTCCTTTCAGGCAGCGTTCTGAGCTAGGAGTCCAATAACACACTTTGCTCCGCTTCTTGTAGCTCATACGTGGGATACCAAGAAACAGGCTTTGTAGAACAAGAAACCAGGGAAGGAGTTAGAGTGTGTCAAGGGCACAAGGTGGATGCTAAGCAGAGAGGTTGGAGAAAGCCTGAGCTGGGAAGGTCAGATCTAAACAAGGGGCTGAAGAAGATCAGAGCACCATTCAAGTCAACGCCTGTGGGAAAAGTGTTCTAGTCAGAGGACACAGCAAATGCAAAGGCCCTGAGGTAGATGTGTGTTCCTAGAAACAGCAAAAATAGCAAGAAGAGGAGCTCTGAGGAGTGTCATGCATTTTGTTCCGGATACATTTACTTGAGAAGACTTCCAGCCACTCAAAGGGACACATGGCTGAGGCAGGAGCCGTCTGAGCCTGGAGTTCAGCACAAAGGACTAACTTCTAGAGGGGTTTTGTATGATCACAAACCCTTCACCTAAAGACAAGGGGCTGGAGGACATCACTGGAGGGTGAGTATCCAAGAGCCACACCCATCCTGCACACTATGGGAAGTAGCCCCAGTTAGTTATAGACCCCTGGAAGCCACAGATCACATGGGACAGGCAGCTGAGCAATGAAATCTATTCTGCTATTTCTGTGTTGACTGAGACAAGCCAGGAAAGGGGCACACTTGTAATGAGTAGCCATTCCAGCCTTGGCCTGGAAGTTCCAACCCCCATTGAGGCTTCGATAATGGTCATGCCTACAAGGTGGGGCTGAGAAAGGACTCTGAAGACCCAGGATCAAAAGGAGAGGCCTCTCTTGGTTCTAGGACCCTGGACGCTGGAGGTAGACTGAGCAGAGTTCTCCAGAGAACACCGCCGGACTGTGCCATACCTTTCCCAGACCCTGCAACCTACCCCTTCATTTGTAAGTTACCCCACAAAATAAACCTCCCTTTTAACTACGTGGAGTGGCCTTAATAATTTCACCAATATCTGGTGCTCACATGGGGCAAATTCCAAAGGCCTGGGTGGCTCTAAAGCAAAAGAATAGAATTCATAAAGAAGACTGAATGGGTCCTTCCTCACATTGTATGACAAAAGCCAATTTCTGGAGTCCTCACATTCTATACTGATGCAAATAAATCAGGGAAAGCAGAATACAAATCAGGAGACTTAAGTAAAGTGGTACAAAGTCCATACAGCTCTGTACAAAAGGCAGAACTGTATGCCATTCTTATGGTACTGATAGACTTCACAGAGCCCCTCAATATAGTCACTGACTGTCAATATGCAGAGAGAGTTGTTTTACATATTGAAACTGCTGAATTTATTTCTGATAATACAGAATTAACTTCATTATTCATACAATTGCAGGAAATCATCAGAAAAAGGGAACATCCTATATATGTAACACATATCAGATCCCATACAGGTCTGCCAGGACCTCTAGCACAAGGTAATGATGAGACTGATCAGTTACTAATAGGTAATGTGCTAGAAGCATCAGAATTTCATAAGAAACACCATGTAAATAGCAAAGGTTTGAAGAAGGATTTCTCCATTACTTGGCAACAAGCTAAGGATATTGTGAAAAAATGTCCTACTTGTTCCTTCTATAACCAAACTCCATTACCTGCAGGTATACCAAAAGGTATACAAAGAAATGAAATTTGGCAGATGGATGTGTTTCATTTTGCAGAATTTGGAAGATTAAAGTATGTACACCATACTATTGACACCTATTCAGGATTGCAGTGGGTAACTCCTTGAGTTCTGAAAAGGCTGATTCTGTGATTACACACCTATTAGAAGTTATGACCATCATGGGAATACCTGTACAAATTAAGACAGATAATGCCCCAGCATATGTCTCCAATAAAACGAGACAGTTCTTTGCTTATTACAATATAAAGCATGTTACAGGTATACCACACAATCCCACAGGCCAAGCAGTCATAGAAAGATCCAATCGAACTTTAAAGGGTATGCTAAATAAACAGCAACAGGTAACAATGTCTCCTAGAAATAGATTGCATAGTGCTTTATTAACCTTGAATTTTCTCAATGCTGGTGAGAAAGGAACAACAGCTGCAGAGAGACATTGGACGACAGACAAAACTTCTGAGCTAAACCAACCGGTTTATTTCAAAGACGGTTTATTTCAAAGATGTGTTGACCTCAGAATGGAAACCTGAATATGTCCCACGTTGGGGAAGGGGTTTTGCTTTTGTTTCCACAGGAGAAGAAAAGCTATGGATACCAACAAATTAATAAAAATTCAATTCGAACAGGAGAAACCCCTTGATGAGGAGAAGCAAAAGATCATCCACCAATGTGACATCTCTTCAAGTTGTAAGAAAAATTTAACAATCAAAGGTTGGTATAGGGTTCTGTTTTTGTCTTTCCAGGATAATAGAAATACCCATCTTCCAGAAATCATAAGGCCTTGGATATCCGGATGTTTATAGCAGAAAGAAAGAATCTGTTGGTACCAATCTACACAGGGGAAAATATCACTGTCTAACATCTATATCTCTATCATTCTAGAATAGTTGTGGTTCCAATTCAATTATAAACCAAACTGGCTTTGGAGATGGAATTGGCTTACTCCTTCTCTAAACCCAAGCATATTGATAAAAGAAAAGGTTGAGAGATTCTTCAGTCCCATATCAGAAGAGCCCTCTGATATGAGACAGAAGGAAACCAATTATAAGGGACCATTGTCTTCAAGATTCTAATTCTCTCCATGCTTACTCTTGATTTCTCAGAATCCTTTCTTACATGTCATGTCATCTTTAATTCCAAACCTTCCATTCTGATAAAAAATAAGTTTTTCCAATAGCAATCTCTGAAGTCTCCAGAAGGAAGATGGGGCCCCAACAATAGCAACTCTACCCAATCCAGAATGATGCCATGGTAATCATCATTATACTACACTTCTTGCCAGAATTTCAGACAATCTTACCCATTACTCTGAGAGTTGCTGCAGAATCTACAGTTAGTCTAACTGAGATTTAACTATCTGAGCTTTCTCACAATACCCAACAGAGATATCATCGCTCCCTAAACAGCAGGAAGCAATTCTAAGAAAACGATGCCCCTTCTCCCTAAGGTTTCATATTTCTCAGGGTTATGGATAATGGTTCTAGGGTTGGGGGTGGAAGAAACTGTTAAACTCAGTACTCTCCTTAAGGAAAGAAAATATGTCTCAAAAAAAGGGAAAAGAAGAAATGGAATGGATAGGTATAAGATATTATGGTAGACTATCATATACATTAGTAAACAAATTTAGTAAAATAGCAGCCTTACATAATTTGCACTGTAATTTTCACTGTTATGAATTCTTATATGTTGATACAAATATAAACTTTTTATATTTCTATTTAAGATCATTTGTATATTGATACAAATACAGAACTATGTTTTTATAATGTACACATATTTTTATTCTTATTTGAAATATTTATATATTGATACAAATGTAAATTTATATCTGTCATACTGTATGTATGGTCTACTTCTGTTTAAGATATTCTGTATACTGATATATATTTAGGATTATTATCATATTGCATATTGCACTATACATTCCTACCTCTGTTAAAGATATTTTGTGTATTGTCACAATTTGAAGTCACTGTCCTTTTACTGTACAATTGCTTACAGACTGTTTGCCTTATTTATAGGAAGCCTTAGTCCTTAGGTTGTTTAGGTAGATGAGACTTATAGATTTATTGTCACCTATGCTTGTCATCTCTATAATTATGTTAGTTAGGTTATCCAGATTTATAAATACATAGGTCAGATGGACAGGTAATCTTCAAACACTTCATGGACCTAAAGAATATGGCATTTAAATAACTTAGAACTCTGTTGACGTGAGACACAATTGCTCCTGGCAGCACCAATTTGATCCCGAGAGAATGTTGGGCTTCTAAGACATTTCCATTTGGAAGTTTGTCTTCTTGGCACAAAATGGCCTACTGGGCAAAGAACTGCCCTTGCCTCAACTGCTGACAGTACAAATGCTTTCCTTTCTGGACAAGTGGGACACAAGGAAAGCAACCACTGTACTGTGCCAAGACAGGGTAAAATGGTCTTTCAGAATTCCTGCTTCTGAAGATGGTCTGTCAGATACTCTAGGTCTGTAGCCAATTTGAATGCATCAGTGATGCTGAGAAGCATTAGGTGACTGTCCAGGCTGCCTGTCTCTGTCTATTTTTGCAAGACTCCCAAAAGTTGCTTGCATCCTTCTCCCATTTCTCAAGTATTATTATATTCCTTCTCAGGTCTTTGATGAGGTTGAAGACTAGCAGTTATAGTTACAACTTAGTATATATACATATATAATATCTTAGATAGAATATATTAAGTATTAGACTCAGGTTCTTTAGGATAGGACACCTTTTGGAATGATCTTTGTAACATGCCACCTACCCATGTCCTAGACTTCCCTAGCTTTTACTATGTGTTTTTTGCTTGATATTGTTTGCACTTATTATAATTCCAACTTATCTAGGTCATTATCCCTCATTATTCCTGGACAATATTTGATAACCATTTCTTTGTATATAGTCTCGTATTAGGTTAGAACCTTCTTATTTAGACAAAAGGGGGAGATATAGTGGGTAGCCATTCCAGCCTTGGACTGGAAGTTCCAACCCCCATTGAGGCTTCGGTAATGGTCATGCCTACAAGGCAGGGCTGAGAGAGGACGCTGAAGACCCAGGATCAAAAGGAGAGGCCTCTCTTGGTTCCAGGACCCTAGGCGCTGGAGGTAGACTGAGCAGAGTTCTCCAGAGAACACCGCCGGACTGTGCCATACCTTCCAAAGACCCTGCAACCTATCCCTTCATTTGTAAGTTACCCCACAAAATAAACCTCCCTTTTAACTACGTGGAGTGGCCTTAATAATTTCACCAATACACACTGCAATGAATGAGTCTAGATTTTTCCCAAGGATATAAGAAGGAGCAAGGCTATGTGTTTTGAGACTTGAGCTCTCTCCACCAAGTGATGAACTTTGTTTGCACATTCCCAGAGCCTGGGCTGGCCTTGCAGATAACACCGACTGCTACAAGTGACATCACACCACTTCTGAGCTTAGGCCTCAAGAGGTCTTGCCAGCGTCCACTCTTTCTAGGAATCCTTTTCTGCTGCCATGGGAACGAGCTGGCCTGGCTTCCTGAGGAACTGCAGGCCGTGAGGACAAAGGAGAGCTGGCTTGACTGAGGCCGTTTGAGATGATGAACCAGCCTCCAGCTGACCCAGCATCTCACTGGAAGGCTTGAGTGAGCCTAGCCAAGATGAACCAGGCCCGACTCAGATCAAGGGAACCACATATTCAACCCACAATGGAGGAGCCAAATGAATGGAGGTTCTTTGGGGGGTGGGTTATGGGTACCAACAATTAATGAATAATGTTTCCTTGTCTTATTCTTCTCTTACTAACATCAACTACCTTCCCACATCATATCCCCTAAACATTACTAATTTTCTTTTTAAATCAGAAGTGACTTCCTGCTTTGATTGGGTTGCCTAAGATGCTCAGTATCACAAACCCTTCACCTAAAGACAAGGGGCTGGAGGACATCACTGGAGGGTGAGTGTCCAAGAGCCACACCCATCTTGCACACTATGGGAAGTAGCCCCAGTTAGTTATAGACCCCTGGAAGTATGACTACTGACACGTAAAGGATGAGGGCGTTGAAAGAGGCATGTGCACAGATCACACAGGACAGGCAGTATTTCATCTTGCAGTATTTCAAGAAGCCCTTATAAACCTTCTGCATGTGTTAGGAGGAAATGAGTTTTTTGTTTGTTTGTTTGTTTTTGTTTTTTTAGTATATGGAGCAGATGGAGAGGGTTGGAGCAAGGCTTGAAGTGGTGGTTACAGTGAGCTTTGGAGAAATAACGCTTCTCTTTAAATCAATCCTTGATTAATAGACAAATAAAAACTCTCTTGCCTGTTACATACAGAATGCTATTTTGATAGAGAACATTTGTTTTTCCATTTCGATGATTACTTAAGAGAAGCTAAGGAAAGAAAACAGACAATGAGAGAGAGAAGAGGGAACATGATGAGTGCATGGCAAACAGCAAGAGTACAACCCCTTCCATTTCCACATCTGCTGCAGGCATCATTAATCAACCCCATACTCCTTGATGGTGCTAAATGCCGCCTTCATGTAACAGTCCTCAGGTCAGTCCATTCAGATCCCTAAAGGCAACCTGTTGTTCAATGTGCCCCAGAGTGGGCTAGAGTTTCTCACAACTGCTCACATATTCTGAACAAAGAAGTGACTGATTAAGAATCAAGTACAGGTAGAGTTCTCACCAACAACAGCCTGGCTTCCCTAGCAGGGGATCGTGCTCATACTTAGAGGGTAGAAGATACTACAAATGTAACTAGTTGACCTCCAACCACTGTACTAGTTAGAGTGCTTCATATAAGTTACCCATGTGACCACTGTACTAGTTGTTAGTTAATCATAGTTCTAATTTACAGATGTGCAAACTAAGGCATTGGAAGGTTAACTGACCCAACGTGACTGAAATGGTAATTGGTGGAGCTGGGGTATATGCCTGGGTTATCTGGTTCCACAAGTTATCTGGGAATAAGTTCATAGGCTGTCTGTTTTTACTATCCTCCCAGGAAAGACAAAAGATGTATCAATGCAGATGGTATATACTAGGTGTTCAATGATCTATTCTGACATTGAAGACATCTCTGCCTTGCCTTAGTCTATATGACTGTCTTCTTTAACCCCAGGGTCTGGCAGCCCACTTGCATCTCCCTCCCTTGCTCCTGCCTTATACAAGTGTTCCTTCCCCACACATAGTCTGACCTCATCCCTATAGAGATGTAGAGATGGGTGCGGCCATTGGTGGCCGCCAGTGACAGCTTGCTTCCTCGCTGCTCCCCTGCAGTGGAGGATGGATTTGCTGGGCTCTGGCTGGGCTGTTTTGTGCAGTGACCAAGGGCACACATTTTGTTAGACATTCAGCCTGAATAAGGAGCTCAGGCCTTTAGTCTGTGGCTATGGTACAGAGAAAAGCTAACTGACCCAGAAGGGGATTGAACTTGTGACCTAGGCTGCAGAGCGCTGGGCTTCACCCTCCCTGTCCCTGCGGAGGCAGCACCTTCACTGACCTATTTGACGGGAGTCTCATGTTGCATTTGAAATCTTGTAGCCCTTCTCCTCCATGCCCTAGTGCACCGTGGAAGATTAAGAAGCTAAGATTCACGCAAGAGCAGACAGGGAGGGAAATAAATGGCAAATTAAATTCATGCCTCTAGACGCCTAGTTCAGCCACTGGAGCCCTCGCTCCATCTCGGCCACCTCCATTCGGTGATTTATTTCAGGCGATGGCCCTCTGTGTATGTGTAAAAATCTGCTGGAATACTTTCCCCCAGGGCAGTCAGCGTGTCCCTCTGAAGTTAGCGCCAGTGCTGATGCGTGCAAAGGGATGGAAAAAGTACATTTTCAAGTCCCCCCAAAGCTCAGAGCCCAAAAGAAGGGGAAAAAAAGAAGAAAGAAAAAAGTTGTCTATTCCCCTTTTTCAGCCCTCACACTTCAAATGCTAATGCAAAGTGTGTTGTCTTGGGTCTTGAATAGGTCTAAAATGCTCTGGTTTGGAAGTATTTGCATTCTCTCCTGAATAGGGAGGCAGCCAGCATAGGGGATTAGGGCTAACACATCATCTCCTCCCTCAGAAAAGGAGCTGACAGGGCTGGAGAAAAATTGGGTGTTGCCAAGATTGACTGTAAGGAGGAGGCAGATCTTCCACTTACTCTATCCTTTCCCCTTCCAAGTACAAGGCCTACAATAGGAAAAATACTCCAAGTAAGAGAACTGCAAAATAAAGGGTGGGGGGTGTACATAATCTAACCCTGTCATTTTAAAACAACTGAGATTTTTCTTACTTTGCTAATCAGCACATGTGTGATTTTCTAAACCTGCAGTGGCTTTTGTGTTTTTGCTGCACATTTGACTTGATAGTATTATTGCCCCTTTTACATTTCTATGACCCCTTAATGGTCCTTTACTGCCAGGAAGGTTTGCTCCTTTAGCTGTGTCTACAGACTTGTTCTTCTGTTATTTCATTAGGATCTGTCCCTCCGCAGATTGTGAAGCCCAAAGGATACAGCTAGCTTCCCAAGTTTTTCCTTAAAAAATGTGAAACTCCAACTGAGAATGAACTCAGAAGTGTGTGAAATTTTCAAATTCCCTTAAAATTAACTTGGATGTTATTTTTTAGTGAGCACCTAAGTTTATAATTTCTTAATTTTAGATGGTTGGGGATTTAGCTCAGTGGTAGAGCACTTGCCTAGCAAGCACAAGTCCCTGGGTTTGATTCTCAGCTCAAAAAAAAAAAAAAAAAAAAAAAAAAGATTGAAAAATAGATATCATTTAACTTTAAATATACTGTCTTAATTGATATCTTTTTCTTATCTGTCCATTTCTTGATCCTCAGTAGTGAGGATTACACTTTCGTTTGCTTGCTATTTACATTTTCTCTTTGATAAACTACCTGCCTGTTCATATGTTCACACATATTCTTTGCCCAGTTAGGACTTTGGAGTATAGCTTCCTCTATAAGCCAGAATGAGACTTCAAAATTGTAACATAAGCTCACTCTCTCTTTCTCTCCCCCTCCCTCCCCCTCCCTCTCTCCTCTTCTCTCCTCTCCTCTCCTCTCCTCTCCTCTCTCTCTAGCTTTCTTTATTGTTGGCTAATACATTTGAGTCTTTTGGAGTCTCTGTACTCTCTAACCCATTTGCTCAGTGCTTTGTAATTCCAACAGATATTGTATGTAGACCATTGAGTGGCCGCGCAAATACAAGACACTGGATCAATTTAGCCAGAAACTGAAGGTGGAGTAATCAATGAAAGACAGGAGACAATGTTGAGGAAATAATGAAGCAGAGCATGTCCTCAGCTTGATGGCCTAGATTCTAGGACACACTCTGTTTGTCCTACTACAGAGCTTGGCAGTCACTGACTCACTGGATCCCAGTGGAGTCCGATCTACCTACCGCTCTCTGGCTCCTGCCCCCTGGATGGCATTGGTTCCTTGCCCTAGTTATCTTTTTGTCATAACTTTGCCATAACAACATCAGCCATATTGAGCTTAGAATTTGTTGCTTCAAGTGAAATCCACCTTTTTGGTCTGCTGGGTGGCAGCTTATGCCTGTAATCTGAATATCTGGGAAGCTGAGGCAGGAGGATCTTCAGCTAGAAAACATCCTGGGCTATGCAGTGAGGTCAAAGCTAGCCTGGGCTAGGCAGTGAGATTATCCATCTAAGAGGAAAACAAATGAACAAGCGTCTCTCCTGCTTTTTCTTGCCTAAAATAAAGTATGTTTTCAGTTCTATGGAAAATACACTTGTCACAACGTTCTGTACTCTAGATTTATAGGGCACTCTGAAAATACGCAGCTCTAGTTAGCAATAGACTTAGACATCCTTTTTCTTCTTTGAATGTTAAGGTTAAATTTTCTATGATAGTAGAAAAATCCATTTTCTTCCTTAGCAAAATGACAAACGAGTTTTTTTTTTTTTAAATAATGTTGTATAGCAGGAGTTTTGAAGTCTGTGCCCAACGGTCTTTAAAGGCCAGACAGTTGCATACACGCATCTGTCGATGTGTAAGTATAACTTTTCTTTCAAAACTTGAAACTTGTCAAAAGGCATTGCAAAAATTACAATTTTGTGACTTTGTATACATCATAAACATTGTATGCTTTGTGTAGCTTTCCTGTATTTCTAGCATGTTTGTGTTGTCTTGTTATTACTGCAAAGGACTGATTTAAGAAGAAGAAGAAAAGATAAATAAATAAATAGAGGCCATCCCAAATCTTGATGTCCTAGATTCCATGCTGGCCCTGCCCCATCTAGTCCTGCCCCATCTAGTCCTGCTGAATGCTTACAAGTCTCTAGTACTTGCTATCTGCCTCTCCCTGGACTGACAGACCAAATGTGTGAGTGTGTTTTCATTGTGTCCTTAAAGTATACGGTGTTCTAGGAATGACAGGATAACTAACAAATGAAGGTTTCATACTCTCAAAGAAATACAACAGAAATCACAGTAGTTGGGAATCTAAGCTAAATTGATGATAAAATGAAGAAATATTGTGCAATCTTGTTCCAAATTGTTGTTGTTGTTATTTGTGTATATTGACAAACTTGTTTGGCTTTTTTGTTTTGAGATAGAGTTATGTGGCTTATGTCGACCTTGAACTCACTATATAGGTAAGAACAATTTTGGGCTCCTGATGCTCCAGCCTCCTGCTCACAGTGCTAGGATACAGTTTTACGCTCTTGTCTGGTTATATGGTGCTGAATAATGAACCCAGGGTTCTCTTAGTGCACTATATCTCTAGTCATAAAAACTTTTACAAAATAAAAAGAAAGATACAGACATTTAGAGAAATTTCACAGAGTAATTTTGTGCTTATCAAATATAGTAATGAAGCATCTGTTATTGTATTTTTTACATTTATGTTTTTAACTACTTCATTGCAGTATAGGTGATAGTTATGATATGTTTGCAAACATATTGCTGTGAGAGTGTTAATTTGAAACTCAATCCTGGTCCTTTGCCCCAGTAGTACTGAGACAGAAGTATCTGCCTCTGTCTGAGCATCATGCATTGCTGAGTATCCTCTCTATAGAACAGAGAAATGCTCTGTAGAAGAGCAGACATGGAATTCCCTTCTTTTAATTGTGACAAAAATCTGAAGGAAGAACAAAAGAGAAATTTTCTGGGAGAAAATCATCCTAGACAGAAGGAAGGGCATGCACAGAAGCTGTGACTCGGAAGCACATCCAAAGTTCCCTGGGAACAGCACAAAAGGCTGAGAAAGAAGAGCCTGGAGGAGAGAAAAGCAGCCGGGTTGTTCATGGATTTTTGGATATAGGACATGGGGAGGGGGTTCTGGAGACCATTGGGAACTGTCTCTCTAGTGACATAAAGGAAACATTTTTCCAATTGGCTATCCAGCACCAAGTAGTCAGTCCTGAAATCACATACATACAGGGAAAATTATACAGACTGAGCAGATTGTAGGTGTATATTCAGAAACACACACACACACATACACACACACACAAACACACACACACACACACACACACACACACACACACACACACACACACTTTTAATAGGAGGCCAAAGACCATGAATTTGAGAGAGAGCAAGGGTTATGTGAGAAGAGCCAAGAGATAAAAGGGAAAAGGGAAATGATGTAATTGTATTTTAACTTTGAAAAATGAAAAAGAATGAGAAAGCAATTCAAATTTAAAAAGAAAGACAACAAATAGAAAGAAAGAGAGGGAGAGAGAGAGGAAGGAGGGAAGGAAGGAAGGAAGGAAGGAAGGAAGGAAACAAGGAAGGAAGGAAGGAGGGAGGGAGGGAAGGAAGGAAGGAAAGAAGGAAGGAAGGAAAAAGGAGGGAGGGAGGGAGGGAAGGAAGGAATGGAGGAAGGGAGGGAAGGAGGAAGGAAAGGAATGGAGGAAGGGAGGGGAGGAGAAAGGAAGGAAGGGAGGGAGGGAAGGAGGAAGGAAGGAAGGAAGAAAGAAAGGGAGGGAAGGAGGAAGGAAGGAAGGAAGGAAGGGAGGGAGGGAGGGAGGGAGGGAGGGAGGGAAGGAAGGAAGGGAGGAAGGGAGGGAAGGAGGAAGGAAGGAAAGAAGGAAGGAAGGAATGGAGGAAGGAAGGAAGGAAGGAAAGAAGGAAGGAGGAAGGAAAGAAGGAAGGAAAAAGGAGGGAGGGAGGGAAGGAAGGAATGGATGAAGGGAGGGAAGGAGGAAGGAAGGAAAGAAGGAAGGAAGGAATGGAGGAAGGAAGGAAGGAGAAAGGAAGGAAGGAAGGAGGAAGGAAGGAAGGAGGAAGGAAGGGAGGAAGGGAGGGAGGAAGGAAGGAAGGAATGGAGGAAGGAAGGAAGGAAGGAAAGAAGGAGGAAGGAGGAAGGAAGGAAGGAGGAAGGGAGGGAGGAAGGAAGGAAGGAATGGAGGAAGGGAGGGAGGAACTTCTATGAGGAAGACTTCGGCCAAGGTAATATGATCTAACTTTCCTTTCACCAGCCAGCAGAATGTGAGGGTGGCTGGACCAGGGAGAGGAGCTCACTTGGCAGACCACTGCAATAATAATAAGCAGGAAGAGGTGAAGGCCTGGAGCAGGGAAGCAGCAGTGGTTGAGGTGAGAGAGAAATGGTTTCGCTGAGAGGCTGGCTGTGGGTGTGGAAGCAGCGAGGTGACTGTAAGGGTTTCGATTTGTAACATGGAGGAATGGTGTTGCCATTAAAGGTGGTGGAGAAACCTGTGGAAGGAGTGGTTGTTTAGGGGCATGGTCAGGGGTTTTAGTGGGGAACGTGTTTAGTCTGAAAACACAGAATAGAGGGTTGTGACAGCTGTTTAGTAGGTAAAGGGCCTGCTGTGCAAGCATGGGGACTTGAGTTCGAATCCTGTGCACACACATAAAAATCTAGGTGTGGTGGTGTGTGCCTGTTACCTGAGCCCTGATTGGAGGGCAGAAGCAAGAAGGTCCCTAGATCTCACTGGTCATCCAGCCTAACCAGTCTGAGAGCAGTGGGTTCTAGATCTCACTGGTCATCCAGCCTAACCAGTCTGACAGCGGTAGGTTCTAGATCTCACTGGTCATCCAGCCTAACCAGTCTGACAGCGGTAGGTTCTAGATCTCACTGGTCATCCAGCCTAACCAGTCTGAGAGCAGTGGTTTCTAGATCTCATTGGTCATCCAGCCTAACCAGTCTGAGAGCAGTGGGTTCTAGATCTCACTGGTCATCCAGCCTCACCAGTCTGAGAGCAGTGGGTTCTAGATCTCACTGGTCATCCAGCCTAACCAGTCTGAGAGCAGTGAGTTCACTGAGACTCTCGGGAGACAAGGTAGAGAGCTAAGCAATAGCGCTTGATCTCCACCTCTCTGGTCTTCCCATGGTCATACACACCCATTCAGTATTCACATCATATGGGGGGGAGGGGGAGCACCCATAGTGAGGAAGGACATTTCAGTGGTGGCCCTGTTTCTGAGCTGACTATGCTCCTCAATTTAAATAAAGATTTTAGGGCATATGGGACTGGAAGCCCAAGCAATTTTACATATTAGTTCTGTAGCCTGCCTGAGAGCAAACAAACTCTGAGAGAATAAAATAGAAGTCACCTGAGGGAACTTTGGGAATGGTTTTACCCCCAACCTGTCCTTGAGGTGATGACGACCCTGTCTAATACCTTATCTGTACTTTTTGAGGGGCCCTGAGACAAAGGAACCCCTCTAAGTTGAGCCTAGATTATGACCTATAGAAACTACAGCTAATAAATGCACACGACATTTTTTTAGAGGCGACATAGAATAAACACTTCGGACACAAGTCTCTGAGACCCAAGGGAGATGTTGTGATAGGAAAATATAAATATGAAAGTAGTCGGTGTATATTTGGTATTCAAAGGCATGGATTTGAGTGTACTGGGAAACTGGAAGAGAAGACAGCTTGGAGACTTTGGATTTGCCTTGGGATATCACCAGGCAATGAGAAAACATGCAACAGAAGCAGTAAATGCATATGAACACCAAGGACTAACATGTCCCCAATCCTCCCACATCATGTATTAACTTAGCTTATAGAGACGGCCTGGCACAGTGAGGATATCAGGATGGCCCCGGTCCAGGATGTCTTAGGAAGTTGTGTTCATCTCCAGTTGAAGGACTGTTCTATTTATTTGTCCAGTGAAGAAACCTACATTTAGTAATTTACAGTTGTCTATGTAGTCATTACAGATCCACAGTCCTACCCAATCCCTTCTGTCTCTGGATGTCTGTGTTCCTCCAACTACATACTCTGTGACTTTTGTTCCTAAATGCTTTACTTAAGTCAACCAGATATAAAATTTAAATTCATACCCAGCAAATATTTATTGAACATTTTAGCACTGAAGAAACATTAGGGTGGGAATAATAGTCCCTACCAATTCCTAAGCCCCTTCTGTGTGACAAGCATTGATTATCTCTTTTAATACTCACTAGCTTTTTAAATTTTTATTATTTATATTTACATAATTTTCCCTTTTCCTTTCTTCCCTCAAACTTCTCTTATGCACCCCACACCCTCTCAAATTCATAGCCTCTTTTTCTTTCATTTTTATTGTTATATATGTGTATGCATATGCCTATTAATATAAACATAAATATAAATGTACAACTTGCCGAATCCAGTGAGTGTTGCTCAACTGTATGTATTTTCAGGGCTGACTTCTTGGTATTAGATAAGCAACCAGAAAGCTCAGCCTTGGGGAAGACTAATTCTCCCTCTCTCAGCAGCCATTAGCTGCCTGTAGTTCTTTGTCTAGGGTCATGACACAGTTACATCCCTATTTACAGTGTCAGGTCAACTGGTGTTGTCATTGTGCAGGAGACATCCTGGTTCTCCGACACTTTGAGTCTCCCTGGCTTCTCTTCTGCAATGTTCCCTGAGCCTCCAGTGCAGGGGTGATGGCCACTCCATTGGTAGTTGTTCTTTGCATTTTAACCAATCATAGATTTCTGTAATGGCCTTCATCCCCTGCAAAGATGCTTCTTTGATGAGGAATGAGAGCTACATTTATCTATGGACATAAGGATAGGTATTTAGAATGCAACTGTAAATTATATTGATTTAGGAAAATGGCAGTAGTAGGTTCTCTTCTTAGGTTCATGAGTGCACAAGCCATGTGTAATTGGCTAAGTTTTTAGTACCATACATGTGTTTCCTCCTATTGAGTGGACCTTAAATCTAATTAGACAGATGTTGGTCATCCCCAAGATACACATGCCATTATTGCACCTTTAAGGATATCTTTCTGTGATTGTCATTGTTGTGGTTTAGAGGCACCATGCCTGGCTAGAATTACTGATTGCTTTTCTCTCTTGGAAACTTGCATAGCTCTTTCGGGTACCATGCAAGTCCTCTAGGAGGAGGCTTCCAGGTCAGTTTCAGATTGATTCCTCTAAGTCCTGTGTCAGATGTATATAGTATCTTCAGCAACAGAGTCTTGTCATCAAGTTCTGAAAGGCAACCGAGGGTGAAGGCAGTAGTCTATACTGTTTAAGGTGGCTTCTTAGACCTGCCAAACCAACAACTTGAAAGGTTTCCCATGCCTGGTACTGGGTTCTTTGTTAGATAGTCTATAAGCCCTGGGAGGAGCATTATCACCCCAAATGGTGTGATTTCATTTAAACTATACAAATATTATGAGCAATTTTTTGGAAATATAGAATAATTGATTCCTTATGGCTTTTTCAAGTATCCTTAGTGTTGGCTGTTCCTTCTCCCCACTCCTCTCTCTGCCTTGTTCTTCTTCTTCCCTCCCCAGTTAAAGTCTTCTGCATTTCCCCTCTCCCCTTCATATCACCTGTGTGCTGCTAGTCAACACAGCTCTTCAAAGTGGAAATATCATCGCTTCACACAACGGTAGCATATGGGTCTTGGAGCATTTAAGTAAGTGTATCTATAGGGATGTGCACACGCACTACAAAGAGAACAACTGCCCTTGTTATCAATAGGGGTGAACAGTTTCAATTTGAATCTCAATGATCTCAGTTTGGGTGTAGAGTATTTACCATTTACCAGTAGATTGAATTTTCTTAAGGGAGAAAGCAGAAATGCCAGCAGAAATTCTCTCTGGGAGTATTCTCTTATCTCTTCCCTTCTGTGGTCGCCCCACATAAAGTCTTGCTTTTTCATCCTTCTCTCATATTTTATCTTCTTTCTTGCAGAGTAGCATCCTAAATGCATATCCACAGGAGCTTTGTGCAGGTTGAGAGAAGACCGAAAAGAGATAGGTCAGGATTTATCCGAATAAGCAGAAGCGAGTTCACCAAAAGTAGCAGATGGTGGTTTCCAGTTACTCTTTTGTTGAGTTCATTGGCTGTGTGGATTGTGCACCATGCCTTTGCCCCTGCAGATCTCTGTCCTTCCCCCCTCTGCATTATATCACTGCTCATCTGTACCACACTGTGTGCATCTTCCAGGATCGAACTGTATGTCCAATAACGAAAAACATACAGAACGTGTATTATTTTAAAAGAACGCCATCGATCCAGGAAAGAGATGATTCTGCAGAATAGCTAAGTGGGTGGGCCTAAGGAGAGAATGTCTGTGGTCCAATTTGGCTTTGCCACTTTGTCACATGCCATCTTTGTGTCAAGAGACAAGTTATTTAATCTTCCTCACCATCAGTTCGCACATCTATTAAAATAGAGTTAAGAGAACTCCTTTCTTGGATTTTTTTAGTATAAAATATGCAGTACATTCTGTATATGTCGCTATTCACTTCCTGAAACACTGTTCACCCAAACCTATAAGAACGTGCCCTCGTCTCCTTCAAGATTTGCTTGGATGTGTTCTGCTCAAGGAGCCATATCCTGACCCCTCTTTGTAAAGTCACAGTGCTTTCCACCCTTCTCAGACTCCCAACTCTCTTCACCCTGGTCTTAGTATAGCATTCATCAGTCCTTAGCTCCTGGTCTCCCACACTTTCCACCCTGGAGACACCGGTGTCTGCTTTACAGTGAGGGCTGTGGTGTGCATGCTTTACTCTCTCAAAGAAGACTGCCCTCCCCTCCCTCATCTCCACTGCTTCCCAGAAAGTCCTTTTCCCCCAAAGAATATTTTATTTCCCAGGCTGATTCTCCTGATTCTCTCTCTCTCTCTCTCTCTCTCTCTCTCCTTTCCTTCTTGTTTTTAGAGGTAGAGTTTCAGTATGTAGCCCTGGCTGTCCTGGAACTTGTTTTGTAGACCAGGCTGGCCTCAAACTCACAGAGATCCACCTGTCTCCTGAGTGCTGGGATTAAAGGCCTGTGTCACCACTGCCCAGCCACTGACTTTCTTTTTAATAAAAGATCTTTTTAGATGTTTAAGCTTACAAGTTCCTGAGAGAGGCCCTTGCAGTCTGATTTTCTTATGCATTGCTGTGCCGCTTCATTTAGCTACATCATCTTACCATTGTCACACACGCTCTGGGGACCCTGGGACATCCAGCCATGCCCAACGCTTTGTGTTCCAAAGATCTCGTCCTCTTCTCACCAAGTCAATTCCTCTTTTTACTCTGACTCTAGCTGTACAAAATAACTATTTCAAAATGGCAGCTCCACACTGATGAAGTCAAATGGAGATTTAAGGAACTGTGGTAAAGTCTGTCAACGAGAGCATTCAGTTAGGACAAAAAGAAAAACCACTCGTTTCTCTAAAAGATCTGTCATAGTGCCTATATTATGCACATGACAGCTCTCTACTTTCTTTTGCTTGATGGGCACACCTATTTTTTTCCCTCTCTTAAACCATAGAGCTTATTAGCTCTGGGCAGTTTCAGAATGCTTCAGTATTGACCATTTTTATCAGGAAGAAAAAAATTCCTCAGTACCATTATTCAGTCTAGAGTAAACAGGGCCCAAATTAGATCTGTTTCCTTACTGCATGAGACCAAAGGTTAGAGGGAAAAGATGTGTAGACTATGCAAATGTTTTTTCCATGCTTCTATGCTGCATTCATAAAATGTGACCCCTTCCCCCTTAAGCAATGTGCTTGGTTTTGAGATATGTTAATTTAATTAGAGTTCTGCTGGGTTTTTTTGCTAAAAACATCTGAAGAGCTTGCTCCCAGTGGCCAAATGCCGCTGCAGTATTGACACTGCCAATCATCAATATAATCAGATTCATTTATCAGTGGTTGCTGGGGTACTGGGCTAAATCAGAGGCTGAATTATCTCTGGCCCTCAGGACCAGATGGCAAGTTCCTGTGGAAGTGTGGGATACTGCTTCCAGTCATTACTGGGAAGTTATCTCTACACCTGCCACAAACCAAAGGAAGAGGTGGATAAAAAGAGAACGGCTCCCACCAAGCCAGCCCCGAGCAAATATCTCACAGCCATCCGGCATCAGAGGTTATCATCATTGTTGTTTATAAATCACACCAAACCTGAAATTTCTCAAACACCGACTCTCTATATTTGCAAAAAGAAAACTTAGGTTGGCTATCACTTTCCACCCAGGTGCTTAAGTAAGTCTTTCTTCTTGTTGTTATGAAATGGCCCAGTCAAAGACAGAAGAATAGGAACACGCTCGTGTGCAGGTTTACCAGAGTGTTATTAAAGTGGGGAGCTGCTCTGCATCAAAGGTGGAGATTTCCAGTGCCTGGATAATGTTTCTAACTGGGGAATGAAAGAGTTGGCCGAGTTCTACTTCTTGTACTGAAGGGCTTTGGTTCTTTTTTTTTTTTTTTTTTTAAGGTATGATCATTTATTTGTTACCCTTAAAGATTTATTTTTGACTGGACTCAGACTTAGAAGTAGAAGCTCTCAGAAAGGACAGCCTATGTTTCTTGGCGATCTGTTCCTGGCGCTTTTCTTTGGCTTCCTTCATTCTCTTGGCCAGAAGTTTAGCATATTCTGCAGCCTCCTCCTTGGTTTTCTTTGTTGTTTCTGTAGAGCAATACTATGGCGTTTGTGTTGCAGGACCCGTGGAGAAACAAGACGCTAAATCTTGGGTGCTTTGGTCCTGGGCTTCTTACAAGCTTCTTTGTTTAACGGCTTTCTGACCACGTATTGGCAGACATCGTCTTCTTTAGAGAGATTAAAAAGCTTGCGGATTCTGCTAGCTCCTTTAGGTCCCAACCGACGAGGCACAGTAGCATCTGTCAGTCCAGGAATATTCTTCTCTCCTTTCTTTACAATAGCCAAGTTGAGAACACTGAGATTGGCATCCACAATGCTTCCTCTCTCCGATTCTCTTTGGTCTATAACAAGAGTGCCCCTTACTCAACAGCAGGCACACTCCGCCGTGGGTCAACATGCCTTGCTTCATGGGAAAACCTTGTTTGTCATTCCCGCCACTGATTCGGACAACATAATCCTTCCATTCTTCACCCAGGGCATCGGCAGCCACTTCTGTGGCCATGTGCTTCTTGCAGAACTTAAGAAGCTGGGGCTCATCGTCAACTTCGATGAGTTTCTGACAGCCAGTGGCAGGGAAGGAGACACTCAGCTTCATCTTGACACAGCCGACCGCCTAGGAGGCGCCTGTTTTGTTTTGTTTTTTGTTGTTGTTGTTGTTTTTTTGTTTTTTGTTTTAACTTGCATGTATGTATGTCAAAGTTCACATAAGATTAGGTATAGTACATGAATTGCATATATCTTACCTACCACTTTGAGTTATGAAAAGAACAATCCATTTATTTTATTGCTTTAATATCTGTTCATTTGCAGTGTTACAAAAATGGAAAAGTCATGACCTTCTTTCTAAAGGAACCAATGTTGGAAAAAGGACTAAGTCATAATTTTTATCTGGATAATAGCCCATATTATTTAAGAGCTTTTGGGTTGGAGACATTTTTGGTGGATAAAGAGCTTGCCGCAAGCTTGAGGATCTGAGTTCAGATCTCCAGAACCTATAAAAACCTGACAGGATTACCCATCTGTAACCCCAAGACTCCTGCCAGGGATGAGGAGCAGAGATAAGAAAGTCCCTGGAAGCTCATGACAGCTATCCCTGCATATGCAATAGTCAACAAGAGATATTGTCTCAAGCGGGGGGGGGGGTGGGTGGAGGTGAGGGCTGATGCCTGAGATGGTCCTCTGACCTTCACACATGCATCATAGCAAGCCTCCACTCCATCTCTCTCTGTGAGCCCCCCCTCTCACACACACATATACACACACACTCACACACACACTAATGCCATACACACACATACACACACACACACTGATGATGCCATATACACACACATGCACACACACTCACACACACACAGATGCCATATACACATACACACACACACACACACTCACACACACAGATGCCATTTACACACACACTCATGCACACACGCACACACACACACACACTCACACGCCATATATATATATACACACACACACGCACGCACACACACACACACACACGCACACACACTCACACTCACACACACGCACACGCACGCACACGCACACACACAAACACTCACGCGCGCGCACACACACACTCACACATGCGCACACACTCACACGCACACACACTCACACGCACACACACATGCACACACACACACTCACACACACAGATGACATATATACACATACACACGCACACACACACTCACGCTCACGCACACACACGCACATGCGCACACACGCACACACACTCACGCACACTCACACGCACACACACATGCGCACACACACACTCACGCACGCGCACACACACACGCACACACACACGCGCACACACACACTCACGCACGCACACACACACTCACGCACGCACACACACTCACACGCACACACACACGCACACACACACACTCACACGCACACACACACACACTGCCATATACACACATACACACACACTCACACACACAGATGCCATATACACATACACATACACACACAGATGCCATTTACACACACACACTCACGCACACGCGCACACACTCACATGCACACACGCACACACACACGCATGCACACACACACACACACACTCAAGATTAAAAAAGAGAAAGTGGTCGTTGTAGTAAGTTGCTTTCGTAGTTTTCAAGTCTCTTGCTCGCAACTAAAAATATAACTATAGGGCACTTTTTAATTACTGGGACAGAGATCCAGGGAGTTGGCATTTTTCAGAATTCTGTCTATGATATCGTGTCACTAAAATGCCTCTGTTCTTAACTTTATTGATTTATTGGGATAAAAAGTACTTGAGATATGAGAGGAATTGGTCAAGTGAGGCAGACAGACGCAACTGACCCTTGGTTTTCCCAGTGGTCAACTGTGGGAAAACCGTGTAAACTCTCCGAACTTTGTTCTTGTCTGCTAAAGGGGGAAATGATGCTTAATTATTCTTTGTATGAGTTCCGTATGATGTCACGTTTAAAAAGTCCCAAGGAGAGTGCCTAATTATAAGCTGGGGTCAGATATGTTTATATAAAAAACACAGTTATTATTATATAATAAATTAATAGAAGGACTTGGACAAACTGATAGCCTCCCAAGACCAGTCATGAAAGTGTTTAACAATTTTAAAGGTTCCCATGTAAAATAGCACAAGAGAACTTTTATTATATTAAATTTAATATCATTTAAAATATGATTTAAAAAGTCATATATATATATGGCATTCCTTTCTGTGTGTTAGTGACAAACAGCGCATTAAATCAAACAACAGAATAAAGACTGCAGGCTTCTGGGAGAGTTTTTGTTTTTTGTTTGGCAGTAGGTGTTTTTTTTTTTTTCTAAGAAGGATAGCTCTTAATCAGAGTCCATTCTCCATTCAAAATAATCTGTGAAGACTGGCATGAAAATGTAGATTCCTAATTGAACAAAGACAATTCTTTCCAGATTGAAGTACGGTGGTTAATAGCCCTGTGCTCCAATTACCGCTAGGCGTTTGTTTCGAATGGGAAACTGGAATTACAGACGAGTTAGCCTTAACTGGGAGAAATGGCTGAAATCAGACTTTTAATACTCCTCTGCAATGTCACATATGCAGGCCATCTTCTCTGCTGTATCCATGACAGTGGCCTGTTTTCTTGTCCTTTGTCAACAGCAAGCTACAGTGTTAAGAGGAACACCCTTTCTCAAAAGGGTGGAAACACACAGCTACCTGCCAGAGACTTAAGACTGAACAGCCTTGAAATGAAGGGATGGAAAGGCCCATGATTTATTATTATCATGTATGTCAAATTATAAATGCTCATGGAGTTGCCATCATGTTGGTTTAAGCAAGACTGTCCCTTGATCTTGACCCTCACAATGCTTCCACTTAAGGTCCATTTTGGAGGATAGTGCTGCTGTGCATACATTAACCATCAAATCTAGACCAGATATGACATAGTAAGAAAAAAACGATTGGAAAAATACTCTAAGGCATAGAAAGTCTATGCTTCTCAGACAACTGATGGGAAGTGAAAGAGGGCCTTCAGTGTGAGGAGTTGAGTTGGGAGAGACGGTTCTCTCCCTTGCTTCTCTCTTGCATGCATGCAAACATTGCCAGGTTTCAAAAAGAAACATGTTGCATTTGCTCCTTATGCCTCCAAGCTGAGCATGATGGATACTGCCAATTCTGTTTCAGAATTGGAAAAATGAGGTCAAGACCCTTGTGTAGGGTTGTAGAGAATGAGTGTGGAGTTGGGATTGAGATCAAACCTTTGATTAACAATAAGTATCTCTGTGTAAAATGTCAAAGGAAGAATTAGAAATGACTTCAATGCTTGAATGTGAGGATCACAACCTACCATCGAAGGCCGAAGAAAGTGTGCCTGTGCCTTTGACTTCTAACATCCCTTAGCTTTCACAACTGACATGACAGTTGCTGTCTTTGTTCTTCCGTGGTTGTGGAAAGCAGTGCTCACAGATGATTACAGACTTCTCACTAATTGCCTGGCTTAGACCCCACACCCACGCTTGCTAACCCAAATCTCATGCTTTCCCTCTTCACCAGGAGTGATCCTGGTCTATCTCCACGCTTCCTGCTGCTGAATCTAGAGTTCACTCATTCATAAAAAACCATTGCAGTGGATAAAGCAAAACCAATTCCCTCCATCCCGGAGCTTGCATTCTAATGCAAGAGGTGGATGAAAGACTAGAAAAGTAAGGAGGCATTGGACGATATTTGGCTTCAGTGAGGAAAATGAAGCTGGGAGAAAATGTGTCAAGGGCAGAGACGCTGCAAGTTTGGAGCTCAGATGCTCTGTGAAGGCTGCACTGGAAAAGTGTTTTTCAATGAATCCCCAAAGAGAAGGGCTTTAGCTGCCGTGTGTGTGTGTGTGTGTGTGTGTGTGTGTGTGTGTGTGTGTGTGTTTCACAGAGAAAGCAGCAAACAGCAGTCCAGAGCTGGGTGCTTTCCTGCTTGCTTAAAGAAAACCACAAGACTCTGTGACCACATGTGGATGGGCAAAGGGTGAAGGATTTAGAGAGAAGGCCAAAGAGAAAGGGGAGGTCAATGCCAAACCAAGCACTGGGACCAATAGAAGGATTTCCTGAATGCAATATAGAAGTTCCTTTACTGAAGGATACTCTCCTATGACTTATGTCAGGATGGCTCTGGTGTGAATGAGACAGGGTCCAGGACAGTCAGTTAAGATACAAATAGTACTCACCACAAAGCTTAGTGATAATATAGGCAAGTGACAATACTATCTTAGACCAGAGCAGTAGTAACACTGAAGGCAAGATCTCAGCTGGCTCTGCTCTGCTCTCTGTCTCGGTTCTGCCAGGCTGCCGGGGTTCTTAGAGATGCTGACCAAGAAAAAGCCCTCTTAAGCCAATGCTCCTAGGGATGGAATGCAGCCATGGATGTGTGTGCAAGGTTCACACCCCTCTGCAAAGAGAACCTGCTCCAGGGAACACAGTTATCTGGGCTCTCCCAGGCCACACACTTGGGACAATGCTGCTGTATTCTCACCTTGAAGCTGAGCACTTCCCAGCTTGCCCCCAGTCAGCAAATGAGTCAGGCAGAAAACACTAGGTCCAGGTTACATTGCTCGATACAGAGCTCTTCAGAGTCTAACCCCATGGCCTTGCACTCTGAAGCTCTTTCTCCTCCATCCCTGCTTGTCTCTCCTCTCATTACAGAGACCGCAGTGGTCACCATGGTCTGAAGGTCTCTGCACTTACCCAGTTCTCTCTTCACTTCTTCTTTTTTTGCCAATATATTTTGAACTTCAAGTTCCATTTTGCCCTCTGCTTCTTAGAGAAGCCAGCTCACACATGCAACCTGTCTCATTAGCCTTAAGTTTCCACAGTTCTGTTTCTCTCTCTCTGCTGTGCTTCAGTTATCCGATTTAGCCATCAGGAAAAAAACAATAATGAAGTAAACATGAATAGAGTCTTTGCTGTGTGCCGTAGAGAAATTGCTAGTTTTTTTCCAAAGTCAAACAGTTTATGTGTTAGTCTATTCTGTGCAGGTATAACAAGAACACCCAACACTAGGAGAGTTACAAGGAAAGGACACTTGTTTTTCTCACAGTACTGAAGACTGGGAGTCTCACATTAAGGCTCCTGAAGGTTGAATACCTGCTGAGTGTTACTCTGTGCCTCCAAGATGTACCTGTTGGTGTGTCCTCTGGAAATGAGCAGCTCCGTTTCTTTCCATGGTGAAGTAAGAAAGGCGATCAAGTCCAATGCTGTGGGGAACCTCTTTGCTGGGGACTTTGATCCCATTTACTATGCAGATGCTCTCCTGGCTTAACCACCTTTTAAAGTACCATCTTAGTACCATCACATTAGCAATCCCTGAATTGGAAGAGAAACACATTCAAACTATAGAACCTAGGAAGTGAGGGAGCAGGAATCGAGAGTCCTGTGGTCTTTTCCACCGACTTCATGGTTCTGGGCTGTATGTAGATCTTGACTAAACTTCTGTTTGGTGTTCAGTAGGAAACTGGGATGCTTTTCCAGTGGTATTCTGCATCCCATAGCTCCTACAACTACTTAGGATCATGAAATCCCACCTCTCCAGAAGAGAATTGCTGTCACTGGCCATCAAATGGTATCACACTTCATCATAAGCTCTCAGGTAATTATAAATGACCAATATTTCCTAAGCCAGCATGTGCTGAGGGAACGGGCCCTGAGCTGGCATTTGAAAACCTAAAGTCTAGCTGGGCGGTGGTGGTGCAAGCCTTTAATCCCAGCACTCAGGAGACAGAGGCAGGTGGATCTTTGTGAGTTCGAGGCTAGCCTGGTCTACAGAGTGAGACCCAGGAAAGGCACAAAGCTACACAGAGAAACCCTGTCTCAAAAAAAAAAACAAAACAATAAGAATAACAACAACAACAAAGCAAAAACAATAAAACCTAAAGTCTAGTTCCAGCTCTAATACTAAGGGAGTCAAGATATTTTCAGTTGCAAGTCATGGAATTTCATCTAGACTAATCATGGCAAGGAGAGAATTCCACACTATCCACACTTAAAAGATGGAAAAGCGACTTCCGTGCTGTGACAGATGCCCAGTTCCAGTCATCAGGACTCCATTTCTCTATCACTGCATTTTCAAGTTGTTACTTGAGTTCCTGCCCTGACTTCCCATAGTAATTGACTATGACCTGGAAGTATAAGCCAAGTAAGCCTCTTTATCCCCTAATTTGCTTTTGGTTGAGGTGTTTTAGCACAGCAACAAAAATGGAGAATGCCTTCTAAGGCATATGCTCCTGGTTTATGGAGGTCTCTCCTCCTCCACATGACGGAGTCGGGGAACCAGGTTTTCAAATTACTTTTGTCTTGTGGGTCCATTGTCTTTAAAGGCTTTGCTATTGTCTTCATTCAGTCAATAATGGAATGTTACATTTGGAGATGGAGCCTTCACAACTGGGCTCAAGTTCAAGCACAGGCACAAGGATGAGCCATAATCCTGCATAACTGGTTCCTTGCAAACAAACAATGAGGACCCAGAGACAGAAGGCACAGGGGGATGACAATATGAGGAGGGAGAAAGTGGAGGACCATCCTCAAGCCAAGGAGGAAAGCTTGGAGTAGCCCACTCTGTCGTGGAGTGCTTTCATTGAAATTGAAACAGTTCCTCCAGGAGGAAGGAAGTTCTGAAGACTCAGAAAGTAAACAAACTTTACATTCCAGGGAATCTGAAACTTAGAAGACTCACAAGGACCCCTCCCCAAGGTTGGCAGTGAGCAGCTGCTACAGGAGGAGACTCTGACAGCTCAAGTTGCAGAGAGGAGATTCTCTGGGCTGAAGAGCTGCCTGCAATCCATGCAGAGAGCTCCAGGGATGTAGCTTTCACGGACTGGGTCCTGCATTGGTGGAACTGGTGACTCATCTGTGTTTAGGTAACCCCAGAACAAAGGTATGGGTTCACCACATTGGACTTGGTAGAACCATTACTTTGGCCTGATTTAGTCTCCTTATCTGGGGTGGATAGATATGTATGCCATGTCTCCCTAGCAAACATGTCACACATCTCCCTTCCCCTCTCTCAGAAGGCATCAGCCCTGTTGATACTTTTGTTCTAGCCTCATGAATTTAACTACAATATGTTGCTGTTGTGTAGGCCACCCAGTTCATTATGGCACTGGTCATCGGTCGTTCTGGCTTGTCTATCATCCATCCTGTGTTCCTTTTAATGAACTCTCTGCTGTCAACTGGGTCTTGTCTAGCTCACAAGCGACTAAAGTCTAAGTCATCAGTGTGTCCTAGTCTTTAAGCCCAGTGACTGCTCTATGTGAACAGTTTAGAGGACCTTCCCTAAAGTCTTTCTCAGGAGGTGCTCTACTGAAATGGTGTGGGCATAGGGACAGTGGGGCCCACATTGCTAATTTAAATGCTTTGCTACTAACTTCATTCAGTCAATAGTAATAGTCAACAGTAATGTGACATTTGGAAATGGGGACTTCACATGGGTGCTCATGTTAAAGCAGGGACATAAAGTTGAGAAACTTATGGAGAGAAACTTCCGGGGGGAAATCAATGGCACAGAAAGCCAACCTAAGAAATGACAATATAGGGGGTTCCAACAATATGTAATTTGAGTGCCGCTCCTGAAGCATATTCTCTGCACATTTGCATATGTGCTAAACCAATTCTTTTCTGTTGTTTGAATCTGTTTTCATTTCTTTCACCAGCAACAGAGTTTTCAAAGGATGATGCAGCCAGTTTTTCCAAAACCCAACAACCCCCTGTCTCTATTCATGTTTTTCTTTCCCTCTTTCCTCTGTCCTCAGCTCTCCATCTGGAAGGTCCTCCCCTCATGCACCTGCAGAGAAACTCCAGCACAGGGGTGAGGATTAAGTAGCATTTGCACACTTCATCTCCTCAGTTTACATCCAACTTGAAAGGAAAGGTAACCCTAACCTGATCTCTTGCAGACTCCCTTCTCCCCATCTTCCTTTACAAGCAAGTTCAACCTCAGTTATGACCCATGGAAGACATTTGAAAGGGAGGCTGTGAGGGAAACTTCTGTCTTGGTTGATCTTAGCCCTCGGTGCTGAGTAATTCCATGAGTTAAAATTAAAATGGGAGGGCAAAAAGAAATGAAAATTGACAAAATAAACTAATGACCTGCTGCTCTCAAATGTAGCTTTTTTTTTCTTTTAAAGAAAACACATAAATTTGAAAATAAAGATTGTGTAATTTAAATATACCTATAAATTTACTCTTGGCCATGAAATTAAATACACTGAGCAGGGAAAGATGTAAGGAAAATATGCTGAGCTGTCTGTGGTCCTGAAAAGATGGTGACTGAAAATACAAATATTTTATTGTACTTTTAATATGTTATAAATGACATATCTCACAAACCATTGAGCTAGTCTTAAATAATTCCCAGTGCAGGTGAACAATTTAACTTCTTATTCCTTGACTTCAGCTGCTTCTCAGTAGACTAATGAGCATTGTATTCTGTGTTCTGGCAGATAGCTGTACATTTTGATAATGTATCTCTACAAAGTAATAATAAACACAAGGGAGGAAATGGGAGGGTAGAGAGGAGGGGAGGCTACAGTCATGATATAAAATAAATAAAATTTTAAAAAATAATAAAGAATAAACATAAACAGTTAAAACATTCTGATTATGATTCAGAATGTCTACCATTCCTGGTTTTAGTTAAAGTTTCTTCTTTTGGGAAAAGAAAAGTACCCAGGTATCTTTATAAGACTTCGATATTAATCACATTATCTTCTTTGCTTTTTTTCTAACATATAAACAGAAGCCATTTTGCAATTATGTAATTTCTTTTTATTATAAGTAATTTGACAAATTAATACAATTCTATATTCTTGGTACTTTTTCTATTGGAAGCCTTTTAACAGTTTTATCTTCAATTTTGTTTATTGACTCATTGTCTTATATACCCCAGGCTGGCCTCAAACTTAGCCAAGGATAATGTTGGACTTCTCATCCTCTTGCCTCCAGCTAGATTTTTTGTATTATTTTTTTTTCTAAACTGAACTTTCTGTAACATGATTTCCCACAAAGCAGAAGGACAGACATCCTCTATGAAGGCTTTTATCCCTCATAGTATCAATGGCAATATTGAGACCCATGAGAAGCAACATGTAAAGATACTGGTAAGTCACGAGCCATGTGGTAAGGTATAGATTTATAGAAATGAGTTAATTTAAGATGTAAGAACTAGATAGCAAGAAGCCTGAGCCATTAGGCCAAACAGTTTAAATAATATAAGCATCTGTATGTTTATATGGGTCTGAGTGGCTGCGGGCCTGGGCGGGATTGGAGATAACTCCAGCTACATTGCAGCCTTGTTCCTTCAATAGTCAAATATAATTAGCAGCATTTGCCTTGTACAGTCATGTAGCCTAACAACATATCCGGTGCACTGTAGTGTCTGATAAATGTCAGCTCTTATATTGTTATACATATGCAAGGTAGATGGATTTGAACCTAGTGCACACCTTGAATTATTATCCAATACATGGAAAGAGTGATTCATTGGACATTGTAGAAGGTACATTATATGATAACCTTAATAAAGTGATTTTAAATGCCTTTATTACATGCCAGGTATTCTACTAGACTCTGAAGACAACAAACGTTTCCCTAACTCTCAGGAAACTTGGTTTAAACAAATGTTGGTTTGTATCCACATACTTCTCTTAATCTTACTCTACACATCTTTTGGAAATTTCTTACTTCTATTGCTTTAACAATTATTCCTAGGTATACTTATAAATTGAGTTACATTATCTTTCATGGTACTCCGGGTTTGAATAACTCTTAGTATCTCTTAGACTTTTATGTATACTCCAAATCACCATGTCATAAGATGAATTCAAGATTGCTTTTTCTCCACCTCCTGTCTCAATGAGTGCCATTGAAATTGACTTACTACAAGCCCGGATTCCTTCTTATTAACTGCAAACTCTATCGGTACTTCTGGGCAAGGATTAATGAGCAGGCAGAAAGCATAAAATATTAAGACTAGTAAGACTAAACAAGAGTACAAATGAGTACTACTAATAGAAGTCCTCCATGGGGAATGGAACACCAGCAGAGATGAGGTCCCTGTTCACCACCCTGACATCACCCTGTTCTCCATTGGTAGCCATTAGTTTCCCAACACCTCTTGCTTCAACTGTCTTCTAACATCTCTTCTCAAAGCCATTCTTCCAAAGAACTGTGGTGACTGGAACCAACCATGCCTTATGAACATGTCCTTTACCCCGATAGCATCTCTGTGACTCAGCTCTCAGGGCACATCTGTCTCCCCCTGATGTCTCTTTTACTTCACTTGGTGGAGCCCATTCTGGTTTTCCCACTGTGCATTTACACGTGCCCATTAGCTACCACAAATCCCCTGGTCATCCGGTCCCTACAAGGTTGGAAGCTTTCTAAGGGTAGGGACCATCCCTTTTTTCCTTGAATTCTTGGACCTGAGATCATGCCTGACCCATGGAGCAACCACTAATATATGCAATGGTTTTATGCAGTGGTTTTCAACCTTCCAAATGCTGTGACCTTTTCATACAGTTCCCCATGTTGTGGTGACCCCAACCATAAAGTTATTTCACTGCTACTTCACACCTCAGGTAATTTTACTACTATTATGAATCACAATGTAAATATCTGACATGCCACTCCTCAAGGGGCTCAAAACCCACAGGTTGAAAACTACTGATTTAATGATTGTAGAGTGAACCTCAAATTTTCTGCCTTTTCTCCTCCTTCCCTGCCCCATGCAAGGCCAACAGGACTGGATTTGAAGCCTGAGCAGGGGGACACAAATGTTAAATAAGAACAGGATTTAGTAATGTTGGTGATGGTGCTAAATGCTGATGGCTGATACCTAATCACCGGTGAGTAGCCACTGAAGGAAGAGAGAAGAGATAGCCAATAGCACTTCCATTAAGTCTAGAGACAGCTAGATCATGTCAGCCTGGCTGAGCTGCAGACAGGGCATAGTAAACCCTGGGGTCTGGGTACCTCCTGTCTTCTTCATTAAACAGCTTTCTATCTGAATGGCTGCTTCCTTGCCTGAACTATTTTGGTACATCTATTATTGGCTCCCATTTAGCGTCTGTTTATTTAAATCTGCTTTCAACTGGAACATAATTCTCTTGATTATTGGTTGATGCTGCGACACAGTAGGAATACAGATAATTGTCACTGTGCACATTCTGCTGGAAATGTAAAATTATTATCTTTAGAGCTGTTGAGTAGGGTGTTTGAGCATGAATGTTATACAGCTTGGGCACGTGGAATTTGTAGAGTACTAATTTGTTGGCTCCCTTGCCTTCCTCCACTGGCTGTCATCTGAGCCTCCCCAGGAACCCAGGCAGACACCCAACTCCCTGGAGCATCTACTATTCTGTCCCCTGATGCGGAGAGAGGGGGCAATTTCTAAGCACTCAGCATATTGGGGCTTCCTTTGTGGGGGTATCAGAGATGTAGAGGCTGCAAATGCAAATTCCACCCTCACCCCTCACTCGCCCAAAGCTTCTTTGCTTTTTCTGGGACTGCCTTACCCAAGTACAAGAATCAAAGTGGGTGGGGTAGCTGCAAAGCTCAGGTCTCAAGCAGGGAAGATGTGGCTAGAATGGACGCCGGGCCAGGGTCTCTTTCCACCCCTCCAATTCCTACCCCCTTTCTTGTTCTCCACCCCCACTCCCCCAGGTCCCCTTCTCCTCACCTGCTCTGATCAACCCCCCTCCGCCTCCCAGCCTCTGCACACCTACCTCCAGCTGTCAGCTCCCCACCCCAAACTAGCTGCCTCTTCATTTACAAGCAGCATCACTAATTGCTTTTTAGGGTCCCTTTTCTGCTCTCTGTTCAAAATTCACTGGGCGTTCCCAGCCCCTTTTATGTTACTTTTTCTGAATCTTTTCAGCCTCTTTTACAAACTTAGCACTTTCTGTGCCTCTTTTAGTCTTTGCGAGAAGAAAGAGACTTGAGAGGGTTGGTTTTTTTTTTTTTTTTTGGCAGTAAAGCGCCTTCTCTGGCACCCCCCCCCCCGCTCCCTCCCTCCCCCTATCTCCACCCCCACTCCCCCCGCCCAGCACACGCATTGGCCCTCCTCCCACTGAATGGGGCTTTGTGCAGGGAATTTCCGGAACATAGCCCAGTGCCCAGGCCCCTGTGTGAGGAGAGGAGGAGCCCAGCCTGCAAGGAGACCCTTAAGCCCACCCCATTACCACGGTCACTGTTTGCCCCGGATTCTCTAAAAGGCCTATTGTTGCCCGTTGCCAGGTGTTCCTTAGCAACGCTTGAGCCAAGCTGCCTACCCTATTTAGGCCCAAAACTTTTCAATGGCCTCCAAAACCCGTGCTTGTCAGTGCTGTAGACCGCTCCTCAAACAGCCTCAGAAGAGAGGGAGAAACCTAACCATCCCCCAGCCGTCTGCTCTTCAAATATCTGTGTTTGAGGTTGCTTTGGGGCTTCTTGTCTTTTGCCTAGGATCAACGGGCCAAACAATCGCAATTAAAATTTCTCTCTCCCAATGCTGCGCCTCCCTTTTTTTTGCCAACCTCCACCCCCACCGAGTCACAGACCCCCCTCTAACTTAATATTCAGCCTGGACTGGATTTCGTCATGTTCTGCAAGAGCCTCATGACTTTTCTTCTTAAACCATTTCCAAGGAAATTGCTTTATTGCTTTAGGACAGTTGGGTGGGCTTGTGTGCAGGAGTTTGACCCTTCCTCAGCTCTGGCCAGGAGGAAGGTAATAGAATCATGAGGTCTGTGTTCCAGGAGGAATCTTAATGATGGTCCCAGATGAGGGTCTGGAAGTCCAGATCCGGGAATGGCCTGGCACTGCTCACCTAGTGATTTACAAACAGATGGGGGGTTCTGGCCCCCACTTTCCTGACCCCTAAGCCTGAGCCTTCCCCCAATTTTGCTGGGATGAGGTAATAAGAAAAACGGATTGTAAGAGAAAGAAAGAAAAAAAGAAAGAAAGAAAAAACAAAACAAAAAACTGTGAGCCTCACAAATCAAGAATGGAAGGAGAGCCGGTTTGGGCTTCCCAGGCATTTGAAGCATGGATAAGCATCCCACTTTCTTACTCAGACCCTGGGGCAGAAGCATGTCTGCCAAGGTACCTGTTCTGGTTTGAATAGGAACTGTCCCTCCAGACTTGTGCTGAGTGTGTGTTCACTAGGCAGTGGCACTGTTTGGGGAAGTCCTGAAGTCATAAGGATGTGGGGCCTGACTGGAGGAAGCATGGTGCTAGAAGCCTGGACTTTGAAGGTTGTACCTGGCCCCCCAGTCCTCTCTGGGCTTCCTTGGTGGTTGCATCCTCCTGGCACCGTGATGCTCTGCCTGAGAGGAAGAGGACAAGAAGACATCCGCCTAACCCTCTGCGACAGAATAAACCCTCCCTTCCTCAAGCCACACATGTAAGTGATGTGCCACTGAAGTCCTTTCTTCTACCTTCTTTTCCTTCTGCAAGTTCCAAGGCATCTCTCCGGATGCTGAATTAAATGGAGGGAGACTCCACATTCTAGAAGTTAGTGCCATTCAGCTGCAGCGGCCTTCTCATACCACGTTCCTTTGCTAACCTGTCCAGGATGATCTGTTCCTCTATTTCTTGGTCTCATTTGCCTCACACAATTCGTTCCATCCACACATGCCTTTTGTTGTCCCTGGGACACAAGTTTCCTTCAGTTTCAGGAGCTTGCTCTGCTCTTTGCCTTGGAAACTCTGCCCCTAAGGTTTTTGTTGAGACTGGATCCATCCCCCCCCACACACACTCACACTCTACATGTTTCATTTTTTTCTTGCTCTTTTAAAATTTTTATAGCATTGAGTATTATAAATGTTTATAATTTGTTATTATTTATGAACTATGACAGTTAAAACCCTGTCCCTCACCCTCATAAAAACATTATTACATACAGATATTTGTAATTGATTTATCATATCCCAACCTCAAGCATAGACTCTCTGGAAGTAAGAGCTTTGCCTTGTTTATGACTATATTTTCAGAGTCTAACATTGTGCCTAGAACTCATAAGGAACTCACTGAATATTTGATGAATAACTAAATGAACGAATGTGCTCATTGGTGACAGACAAGAAAAAGAAAACTTCAAATTCCTATTCCCAATGAGGTATCTTTCTTCCTACGGGAAGAGTAAAGAGGAGAAAAGGACTCTTAGTAATGTGTTTGTTGTCTTTGACTGGTTTTGTTGCTTACTTTTTTGGGGATGTGGGGACAGGCTCTCACTATATAGCCAAGTTAACTTTGAACTTGAGATTCTACAGCCTGTATTGCACAAATGATAAAATCAAAGACATACACCCTGCCACATTCAACTGTCTGATGGGTTTTTAAATTTTTCTTGTGTTTCTCAACCTCTAAAATTGTTGTTACCTCTCTTTCTAAGGGAATCTTTACCATTCAAATTTCCTCCAAATTGTCCCCCATAAAATTGTCAGAGGGCCAGGCAGCAGTGGAGCACACCTTTAATAACAGCATTTGGGAGGCAGAGGCAGGTGTATCTCTATGAGTTCGAGGCCAGCCTGGGCTACAGAGTGAGTTCTAGGACAGGCACCAGAACTACACGGAGAAACCCTTTCTTGGGGAATAAATATATATATATATTTATATAATATATATATATAAATATATATATCTCAGAAGTACACTCTTTAAGTAGTGTGGTTCTCTGAGGGGCTACTAACATAAAAATCTCTAAGATTTATTCCCATTTCAAGAACCAAGTATTGTGCCCTTGGCAATAGTATTACCTTTACTTATAATGCAGGTTATAACCAAGACAGTCTAAAAATCTGCCTATTTCTGATGGTGCCACACACTAGGGAATCCTCTGTACCTCAGATGGAAACACAGCGGAGTTTTCTGCGGGCTTAGGTGTGGAAGAACTCTGACCATAAACGGTGACATGAGTAGGCAGAAAGGCCAGTGGCCTTTGCTAACTTTGGGCTTCAAGCCTGCCCTCAATATTATATATTTCCCAAAGGTCTTCTAGAGGTCTTCAGGAATATCCTTTTGCCTTTAATCCTAGCACTAGAGATAGAAATATCTATCTGAGTCTGAGGCCAGCCTTGTCTATATAGCAAGCTCCCAGACAACCAGGACTACATACAGAAACCCTGTCTGAAAAAACAAACAACCAAACAAAATCCCTTTGGCTTTGGTCTCTGTCGTGAGAACCCACTAACTGTTAGCCTCTTACTCAGCCCTTAGTAAGATGATACAAAGCTTTTAAAGTCAGTGTATGAGCTTGAAGTGGGGTTTCCAACATGTCACTTTGGAATTCTAAATTTTAAATTTTCACTGCCAGTTATGTCCACAAAACAAAAAACAAACAAACAAACAAAAAATCAAAAGTTCATTGCAAACAAAACCTAGGCTAGGTGTGGGTTTGCACCTTGAACCCCAGCACTCAGGAAGCAGAGGCAGGCAGATTTCTGAGTTCAATGCCATGCCTGTATAGTGAGACTCTAATTCACAACAAACAAAACAGCCATTCCTGACACCTGCAAAACTACCTGTAGGTTAGAGATCGACATGGATGCTCTCAGCGTAGGCATTCATGCATCTCACTGATTTAACAAGTGTTTGTTGAATGTCCTCTGTGAGCCAGGCATTGTACTGTGAGTCACAGGGAAGTTTTTTTCCTAGTAGCTGTTTTTTGTTTGTTTGCTTGTTTTATTTGTTGTTTGCTTTAGTTTCTTGTTTTGCTTGACATTAATATCATGCATTAGGTAATCAGATCTATCCTTTGCAGTGTGCATGTGTAAAGGAGTAATTATTGGCTGGCCTTTCTCAGATGGACTAATCTGAAGTCCTAGAATCTCTTGTGTAGAAAAGTTAGACCAATGGAACAGTATAACTTTCCACAGTAAAGTGCTAGCTACTTTGGTTCCCGTTCATCATCCTTCAATTCTTCTCTGGGGGGACTGAGCTCTCCTATCTCTCATGGTTCTGGAATGACAGCAACAGAGTATCTCACGTTGCACTTGGATGGTAGACAGACATTTTCACAAGTGTGTGCCACTGAGCCCAGGGACACAGTATGACTAAAAGGAGTTTTTCTCTGTCTCTTTCTACCTCTAGACAATTGAAGAAAGTACTGTGTGATAAGACCAGGTTGAGAGCTCCTTTTGTAGGCAAGGAGGCCCAGGAAAAGAATAAACAAATGTTACAAGTTGAAGGGCCCCAGGATCATGAAGGCTTCTGTTACTGATAACCACAGTGAACTGAGAATTCGGAACTTATCAGGCTACTGGGGTCCTGATAAGGGAGGTCAAGGGTTATGTTCCTGAATAGTGTCTGGATTTAGGTGTAGGAGTCAAACCAGGAGTTCAGAGTTTGTTAAGGAAGAGTTCAATACTGCAGAGCAAATAAATCAAGAGCTTGCCGATCACACCTGGACAATTGCTTCATCAGCTGGCTTGCTACCTTTGCTAATTTTATAGGCCAATGGTAAGGTAAACCTAGTGAGGGTGAATGACAGTGAACAGGACCAGTTCAGAAGTATGTATCCTTGGAGGGTATGGTTTCTTATACAAATTTCTTGATCTGAGCCTGAGTTGATGACTCCGTCAATAACACACTTGCTATACAAGTGTGAGGACCCAGATTTGATCCCTGGCCGGCATCTAAAAAGCATAATCTAGTAGTGAGTGTTTACAATCTCAATGCTGGGGAAGCTGATCCAGGTGGCTCTCTGGCACTCCCTGGCCAGTCAGCCTAGCCTAATTCCTAATCCTACAAGAACTGGGGCACAATGAGAGACCCTGCCTCAAAGAACAGGACAAGAGGATCCACTTTCTCCAGTCAATATAGTTCTTAAAGTCTTTGCTGGGATAATAAGAGAAAAGAAGAAAACAAAAGAGATACAAACAGGAAAAGAAGTCCAAGTATCTCTACTTGCAGATGATATGACTCTATATGTAAGATCCCAAAGACTCCACCCAAAAACTCACAGACTTGAGATATACTTTCTCACTCACTTCAAGCTTCCAAATAATAACAGATTTATATTTTGTAGTAATTTGCTACAGCAACAATGCTAATCTAACACAACCTCTTGCTTCTAATGATTTCAGTTGTGTAGACCTATCTCCTGAACGCCACACCTCTCTTGTAACTGATGACTTGAACAACCCCATCCTGATGTTCTCCAATTTCATCTTTGATCAGTGCCTTCCTCACCTTTTTGTTCTGTTGATATGTGGTGAGCATCACCATCTACCTAGAAGAGGTACATCAAGGAGCTTAAAGAATCCTTTGATTCTTTCATTTATTGTTTCCTATGAAGTATGGATCCATCGTGTTCTCTATGTTTACCTACTGTACCAACTACCCCAGTTTAAATCTTTATCTCTGAGATATAGAGTACCCAATAGGCCCACCACTGTCTGTTTCCCAACCAATCATAGTTAGTGCCAACAAAGTTATCTTGGACAGCTAAGCCATCCTCTTAAGACCTGGTGTACATCAGCACACCTACAAAGTAAAGTCTGGCTCTTTAAAATGTTCAAATATCTTTGGCATTTTGCTCATAGTGTTAACCTTATCTCTTATCACTCATTTCCCATACAACACACATGCATCACACATCAACACACACATGTATATGTATATGCATGAAAACAATCACAAGATATTACACAAAATTCTTTACTCCAGAGCTTCTATATTCTTTAGCATACAAGCTTCTTCTGATCCTTTGTTGTCCAATGTCAATATGGCATTGCCTCCAACGCTACAATGTCCCCACCCAGAATAAGGACTTTATTTTGTGGCTCTACACATGTAACCCATGCTCACTTGTGGTATTAGTCAATTAGACTGTGGTCTTTCATTTCTGCATCTGCTTTCCCCACTGAAAGGTGAGCTCCCTTTCAATGACATCGTGGCTTGTTTCATCTCTTTTCTCTTTAACATCTGAATTCCAGTTTGTCGAACTTGGAGCTGCTTCTGTAAAAGCTCACAGGGAGGAAATTGGATCAGCAGTGGCCTTGTTTCTTGTTTCTGGCAGACCTGAAGGGTGTAATTTAGGAATAATGGATGAAATAAAAGAACTAACCTTCTCTGCATATGTGCATAACAATGCACTTTCTAACTCCATAGCAAGAGATGCCTTGTAAGTTATCAGACACTGAGATAAATATTTGAGTCCTTATTGGTTGGAAGTTTATTGAATAGAATTCATGTTTTTCCTTTAGAGATATGTTTTCATATTTAATGAAATCCATTAGTTACCTGTAAAATATTAAACAAAATAAATAAGTGTTGTTATAATTTTTTCACTTATAGTGGGTAGCTGTTTCAGCTTTGACCTAGAAGTACTAACCCCAGTGAGGCTTCCAGTGAGTACCTATGGCCTGCCCCTGAGGTGGGGCTGAGATGGGAGCCCTTAAGACCAAAGACTGGATGTGCTGGCTCTCTTGGTTCCTGGTGATCCTGGATGGTAGATGGAGCAGAGTTCTCCAGAGAACACTGCTGGACTGCACTTCACCGCTCCCAGATACTATAACCTATCCCTTTACTGGCTGTAAGTTACCCCAGAGTAAACCTCCTTTTTAACTACGTGGAGTTGCCTTAATAAATCCCCCTCATCCAGCCTCTTCTGTGAATCCCAGAGTACCATAGGACAAGGTAGGTTCAACATGAGGAGAAAACGAGTACGGTGAAAATTTGAAGTGGCAAAATTCTTCCTGGAGTGCATAGGATAGACATTCACATTAAGATGGTGAGGAAATGGGAGACCAGATAGCTGTTCAGTGTTAGTTGTTAGCTGGTCAGTCAGTCAGTTGGTTGCTTAGTTTCCGTCACTATGACAGAAACAACTTAAAGAAGATTGGACTTCTTTTGGCTCGGGGTTTCAGAGGCACACTGTCCTAGTGCACAGTCCATGCCTTGCCTGAGGGCTGGTCATGCTGTCAGTCAGAACATGTGGTAAAGAAACTTCTTCACAGTGTCAGATGGGAAGCAGGAAGAGAGGAAAGGGCCCAGGACCAGGCATTTACTTAAAAACATACTTCCAGTGACCTATTTCCTCTACCTAGATCCCACTTCCTAGAGTTTCCAGAACCTTCCAAAATAATGTCACCAGCTAGAGACTAAGCATCCAATATATGAGTGGGTAACATTTCATATTTAACCCACAGTAATATCCAAATTGAAATCTTGGGATGTGTCTTTTTTTTTAATGGCTTCACAAACCTGGTACGAATCAAATTTCTAACAAATTATTATTGAATTGTAAAAGCAAAGGCTTCACCGGGTGGTCCTGAGGCATGCCTTTAGTCTCAGTACTTGGGAGGTAGAGACAAGCAGAACTCTGTGAGTTTGAGGCCAGCCGAATCTACAGAACGAGTTCCAGGACAGCCAGAGCTCCGTTACACAGAGAGACCCTGTCTCAAAAAACCAACGAACGAAAGTGAAAGCGTTGGGACCTTAAGATGCTTCTCTTCTTCCAACAAAGACACTATTCCGGCATGTCAGAATCAGAAATAAGTTCTGATTCTATGGCTACAGGAATATTCACTAGGACAGTTACTGTGTCTGAGGGGCAACAAGACAGTGCGCCTCTGAAACCCCGAGCCAAAAGAAGTCCAATCTCCTTTAAGTTGTTTCTGTCATAGTGACGGAAACTAAGCAACCAACTGACTGACCAGCTAACAGCTAACACTGAACAAGACTTACATTTTTAAGCCTGTTTGTGCAAAAGATTGGAGGACATACTTTACTTGACAGTTTTCATACAAGCCCGAAAATACTGGCTCCACTTTTATAAATAAAGAAAGTGAGAATCCCAAATAAAGGATGCCAAGTCATTCTGCCATACTGCTTTAATGGCAAGGATAGTCGAAATGAAATGATAGTCTTCAGTCCATGCTGATTTTAATTTAAATGAGCAGTCAGAGCACATGAAGAGAAAAGAATCTCATGGTTATAGAATGTTATTTTCAAACTAGCTAAATCAATAAGAAAATGCATGGGCTCCTGTAACTACAAAAGGACAGAGGTGTATATTTAACTTATGGTTCCATGTCAAGCCTCCAGCATTGGCTCCAGCTTCTCTGATCTCATCTTCATACCTGCAGCAGCTTTGAACATCCCTAGTGTTTCCAATTGCATTCAGAGGGAAAGTTACCGCTGCTACCGTCTATATGATAACTCCTCTAAGAAAACCTTCTGTGGTGGTTCGAATAACAAAGGGCCCCACAGGCTAATATGTTTGGTACTTAGTGTCCCCAGTTGGTGGAACTGTTTGGAAAGGATCGGGAGGTCTGGCCTTGTTGGAGAAGGTGTGTCCCTGGGGGTAGGCTTTGATGTTTCAAAAGACTCCAGTGATTCCCAGTGTCTCTCTAACTCCCAGCTGTCCCTTCTTTCTGCCTTCATGGACTCTAACCCTCTCTAAGCCAAATCAAATGCTTTCTTTTATTAGTTGGCTTTGGCTGTGGTGTTTTGTCACAGCAATAGAAATGTAACTAATGTATCTTCCTTACTTTCTGAATCAAAATTGATTTGTAAGTCCACAGTTGAGATATTTTCTCGGGCCACAGGCTACCATGCACAAAATGCCTAAATCACCAGTCAGTTATCCAGTTCATCCCTGGATGATGAGACAAACATACTTGAAGGTCATGAGCTCTTAAAGCAGACAAAATAATTTGAATGTAAACAAGGTTCTTAGTTTCTTTATTTTAGTTAAGATGGGTTGACTATATTTACTCTCTGATTTAAAATAATCACAAAATATAGATAAATAGATAGATAGATATGTAGATAAATATATAAATGATTTTCTAGAGTTGGAACATCGGCAAGGAAGGGAAGTGATCCAGCTGAAATGAAAAACTAAACAGATAAACTCTGTAAATGCTCAAATGCCATTTTAGACTCCAACTCTGAGCTGTATTGTGAAGGGTGAGAAGCAAACAGAGTTTGTCTGTATCTTTGAGGGCTAAAAATTGGAAACCTGGGGAGATCAAGGCAACCAGAGACCACAGGACATGGTACCAGAGAAGAGATAACTCCACTGAGAGAGACTCACAGAGATGTATAGAGGGTATCCCTAGAGTACCAGTAGAATACTGAGCAGTGCATAGTGGTGAAGAAGCTCCCTAACGGTTTGGAAAGAATAGCCTGAAGGAGTAAGAGCAAACAGTGTCCATGTCACGCACTGCCAATAACAATGCATATTCTCAAAAACAAGACTCAGGAATCTCATTTACAGGGCATCAGTTAGAGTTCTAAAAAGAAATATAAAAGGATGTGCTTAGAGTAATTAACCCTAGATTAAAGGAATCATTGGGTTTCTAAAATAAGCATCCCCACTAAACCAAACACATAAGTAATTTAACTGCATTCCAGATCAAAGCTCAAGAATACTTTTAAGAATGTAAGAATATCTTGCACACAATAGGTTAAGTTCAAAATAATTGGTAATTTTCAAGCTAAAATTATCAGGCAAGCATGCACAGAAACAAAACAATAACGTGAAAAATCAACTAAAACCTTATAGCTAGAATTAATAGTTGATTATTAACACAGTTATAACTATATAGTTCAAGACTCCAAGTTGTACAAGTTAAATAGAGACATACATGAAAAATTTAAGCTTAACTTACAGAGACAAAAATTAAAATGCCCCAGGTGGGATGAAAAGACTAATCATAGCTTATATGTCGATAATTACTGGATATGAATACATAGCAATCAAAAAGATCATAAGTGAAAAGAAAGGGAAAGGGTCAGGCAAAATGAAGCAAACATCATTGAACTGTGTGACAACACGTGCAGCCGCATACATACAAAACTGAAGGTGGCGAGGGTGAGGACCTACAGAAAGTATGTAATGAAATAATAGCACAAGTGCTCAAGTTTGAAGGAAATTGTAAATGTTTAAATTCAAGAATTTTGACAAGTCTCCAGGTAGGAAATGTGAAGAAAATTACATAATAGCAACATCATTATCAAATTATTTAAAACAAAGGATGAGAACAAAATCTAAAAATCAAACAGGAAAAAAGATCTAATTCATGCAGAGAGAAAACATAAGGATAATATTATACATTTCATCAGAAAAAAATACAAGTGGGAAAATAGTAAAGTAACATTCTTATAGGACTGAGAGAGGGGGGCAAGGGAGGGAAGGAAGGAAGAGAAGGAGGAAGGAAGGGAGGGAGGGAGGGAGGGAGGGAGGGAGGGAGGGAAGAAGAGAGAGGAAGGAAGGAAGGAAGGAAGGAAGGAAGGAAGGAAGGAAGGAAGAGAGGGAGGGAGGGAAGAAGAGAGAGGAAGGAAGGAAGAGAGGAAGGAAGGAAGGAAGGAAGGAAGGAAGGAAGGAAGGAAGGAAGGAAGGCCCTGCTAGATGAAAGCCCTATTCTTGATGAAAATAAATTTGAAAATAGAAATAAAATAAAGAGTTTTGCAGACATAAAAAAGTTCAGAGCTCATAGTAAGAAAAAGAACATAGAAGAGAGCTTTATAAATAGACAAAACAAAACCCAAATAAATATCTTGATCTACCTAAGTAACTAATAGCATCAAAATTGAGTATATGAGAAAGAAATGTGTGCCCGGGTGAAAAGGGTATCTAACCCATAGCCTTCTTTTCCCCAGGGATAGATCCATGTAGGCATGTTTAATGACCAGCTCTTAGGAGCTGCAGCATAGGCCAAGTACTTCAGTGTTTCAGTCCCCCAAAGCTCATTGTGAGGTTCTTTTTGCATGTTGTTGTTGCTGCTGAAACAGCATGCTCCTTTATATGCCACTTTTGCCTTGAACTTGAGATCCCCCTGCCTCCAAAGTGATATTTGCTTGGATCCTTCAAAATACTGGATTATAGGCATAAAGTATGCACAGCTTTGTGAGTCTCTTAACCTGAATGGGCCAAGTTGAAAACCCAAGTTGAAGGCACAAAAAATTTTTTTTTCTTTTTTGGTTTTTCGAGACAGGGTTTCTCTGTGTAGCTTTGGGCTTTTCCTGGAACTTGCTTTGGAAACCAGGCTGGCCTTGAACTCACAGAAATCTGCCTGCCTCTGCTTCCTGAGTGTTGGGATTAAAGGCGTGTGCCACCGCTGCCCGGCTACAAAAAAAAAATATTTTTAACAATTGTAGAAGAAAATTTCCCCAATCTAATGAAAGAGATGCTTACAAAAGCATACAGAGCACTAAATAGACAGACTCAGAAAAGAAACTCCCTATGGCACATAATAATCAAAACACTAATCTACAGAACAAACAAAGGATATTAAAATCTTCAAGGGAAAATAAAATCAAGTCATTATAAAGGCAGGTCCAGTATAACACTTGATTTTTTTTCAGTGTAGACTCTGAAAGACAGAAGCACTTGGACGGACATTCTTCAAGTTCTAAGAGACAACAGATACCAGCCCAGAGTACTCACCCACAAAACTATCAATCACAATCTGCAGACATAAAAACAAATTAAACAATTTTTGTCCACCAGTCCAAGCTCTACAGAAGGAACTAGAAGGAAAACTTCCATCTGAAGACTAAGTTAACTACACCCATGAGGAAATAAGGAATAAATAATCCCAGAGCAGTTCATCAAAGGAGGGGAGAAACACACCACAAGCAAAGAATCAGGAATCAGTAAACATTACGCATTAATAACTCTCAATATCAATGGTCTCTATTGCCCAATAAAAAGACACAGACTATCAGACTGGGTTAGAAAACAGGATCCATCTTTCTGAGCATCAAAGAAACACTTCTCACTAAGAACAGGCTTCACCTTAGTGTTAAAGGATGGATAAAGTTGTTATGAGAAGATATAAACTTGTCTTTATTAACAAGCACAAAACAATAACAAAAAAACAACAGTTCAGCTGTTACCTGGGTGTAGGTGGAACATTTCTCTCCCGCCTGCCTGTTCCCAAATACCTGGCAGACACTTCTCAAATAATTGACTCAGAGGCTTAATATTACTTATAAATGCTTGGCCTGTAGATCAGACTTAGTACTAACTAGCTCTCACACTTAAATTAACCCACAATTCTTGTCTATGTTTAGCCACATGGCTTGGTACCTTTTCTCAATAAGGCATTCTCAACTTGCTTCCTCTGCATCTGGCTGGCAACTTCTCTCTCTGCCTTTCTTCTTCCCAGAATTCTAGTCTGGTCGCCCACTGTCTATACTTCCCGCCTGGCTACTGACCAATCAGGGTTTTATTAAACCAATTCAAGTGACAAATCTTTACAGTGTACAACAGCATAATCCCACAGCACCTCAGCTAGAAAAGAAACTGAGGAAAATGAAAGAATCACAAAAGAGCACCCTAGAAACTTTCTGGGATGATGTGTTCATTATCCTGATTGTGGTGATGGGCACCAGTGCTATGTATGTGTCACACTTAGTGAATGGTGAGTAATAGCAGAGGCAATACAGACTGTGATAATTGTTTCTCAAAATCCTTTCTTAAAAGAAGTTAGCAGAAAAGGAAAGGGGAAATCAAATTTTTAGTAGGTAATAAACAATGACCAAAGAGACTGGATTTTCTACAAAGCCTTGCTGCTGATGTTGGATCCAATATTACAAACCTAATCTACTTTATCCCACAATCTCTTTGCATGACAACTTGAAAGACATAGGTGTTAATTATTGCAATAATGATTCTGTATAATGAACAATCCCCAAATTAACATTTGCTTTTGGTCACTCATCTGCAGGCCATCTAGATGTCTAATGATTGATACTGGGTGTCGTTGGGCTTGGTTCTAAGTATAGATTATGTTCATTTGTCCTTCACAGAACACTTAAGGTCCTGGAATAATCAGAAGGCAGCACATTTGTAGTGGGTAGCCATTCTAGCCTTGGCCTGGAAGTTCTAACCCCCATTGAGGCTTCCATAATGGTCACACCTACAAGGCGGGGCTCAGGGAGGACGATGAAGACCTCGGATCCAGAGGAGAGGCTTCTCTTGGTTCTGGGACCCTGGACGCTGGAGGTAGACCAAGCAGAGTTCTCCAGAGAACACTGCCGGACTGTGCCATACCTTTCCCAGACCCTGAAACGTATCCCTTCATTTGTAAGTTACCCCACAAAATAAACCTCCCTTTTAACTACGTGGAATGGCCTTAATAATTTCACTAATACACATTCTCTTGATTGTGTTAGAAATACAAGCAGCCATGTAAAATTGAACAATAAAATTTAATCTTTGTTTGCATCATGACTGACGATGCTCTTTGGGCAGGATAGAGAGCTTATTATCCCTAGATTGGGAATGAGAGAAGCGTATGTGGCCTCTGGTGGGAGAAACTAGGAAATCACATGGCAGTAACAGTCGAGGCAAAGAGTGGAATTGGGAAAAAGAATGCTGCCTACCAAGAGCTGACCAAATAAAAGGAAGGGGAAAGAAATGCCTTTTCAGGAAGTTTAAGGTTTGCAGAACTGAATAAGTTACAGGTGACAGACGTAAATATGAAGGTGCAGCACACAGTGTCAGCAGCCAGGCCACAGAGGGCAAGAGCCAGGCTTTTACAATTTAGCTTCTTAAAGAACCTGACTTCTCTTGATCAATATTTTCCATAATTTCCTAACCTCAGGGAAGGCCCTGAATGGACATTTAAACTGTTTCAGTGAGTATTGCTCTCAAACCGAGGGGGCTGGAGTTGGAAGTGACTCATTGCAGAAGCTGAACTGAAGAGGATTTTGCTTCCAGGGTTCTCAAAGTTATCTTCTGCTATAGGTTTGAACTTAAATGTCTCCCAATGGTCTGGGAATTAAAGGTGTGCTCCTCAGCCTGTGATGCTGTTTGGGGGTGGTATAACATGCTGAGTGTAACTGCTGGAAGGAAGTTCGGTCATCAAATGCAGTAGTCTTGGTGGGGTGCAGGGAGACAGCTGTGTTCAAATGCAGTAGGAAATGCAACAATCTCTATGTAGTGACTTCTGTCAGAAGAGACTGTAGTTATAGTAAAATCTCTGAGGCCAGCACACTAACCTTTGTGCAGATAAACGCAAGGTTAGGATATGGAGAAGAGAGAGGAGCAGGAGCTGGAACTAGTAGAGGTAGCCAGGCAAGTGTCTTCTAGGCTTGTTTAAGTTCGGTGGATGCTCTGATACATATTTATATTGTCCAGAGTTGATAAAACTGCAACAGGTCTAGAGAAATCACCCATCTGATAAGTTAGAACTACCACAGAGAGATGTAGGCTGTACAGGTCACAGCCAGTAAAAACAGCATCAGCTAATGAGGACCTTGTCAGAGACCCTGTGACCTTACATAGCCTAAAACAAGCTGATAGTTGTGGTGGTATTGTGTTCCCCAAACTATTGTGCACCCTAATAAACTTATCTGGGGTCAGAGAACAGAACAGCCACTAGATATAGAGGCCAGAAAATGGTGGCACACACGCCTTTAATCCTAGCATTCTAGAGGCAGAGATCCACCTGAATCTCTGTGAGTTCAAGGCCACAATGGAAATAGCCAGACATGGTGACAAGAGCCTTTAATCCCAGGAAGTGATGGCAGAAAGGTATATAAGGCGTAAAGACCAGAAACTAGAAGCTTTTGGCTGGTTAAGCTTTTAGGCTTTTGAGTAGCAGTTCAGTTGAGATCCATTTGGGTGAGGACTCAGAGGCTTCCAGTCTGAGGAAACAGGATCAGCTGAGGAATTGGCAAGGTGAGGTGGCTGTGGCTTGTTCTGCTTCTCTGATCTTCCAGCATTCACCCCAATACCTGGCTCCAGGTTTGTTTTTATTAATGAGACCTATTAAGATTAGTGCTACATATTGTGTTTTTCCTACTCCCAGAGAGGAGCAGCTGAGACTTGTGTGGCAGGGAAATTTTCAGCTAAGGGAGAGTAGCTTTGCTTTGTTGAGCTGTGAAGAGGTAAGAGTTGAGTTCAATAGTCAAACCAGAGTGATGTTCTATCAGAAAAAGGCAGAGAAATCGCCCTGGCTTCAGAGAGCATGTGATTCTATTGCACCCAAAATAAGTGCAATTTTAATAATTGGTATTAATTAAAACATTGCTCTTTAAAAGGTGCTTTTAAAATCTAATTACAGATCATCTTGCAGAACTCCCTATGGCCAGATACTGAGATAAATGCAGCATAGAAATAATCCTATTGAATCTTTGTAAAAATCCTTTGACGTGGAGGGTATTAATAGCTCCTTCTTTGCAAATAAGAAAATTCAAGCCTTGACAGCTACTAGTCACATAGAGCCAATACTCCACATTAGGCCTGCCTAGCTCCTTATGGTCCTCACTACATCTACTTCATTTTTCTAGGTATTCATAAAAACCAATGAGAGATTTACTAATTCCATTTCATAGAAGAGGAACTTCAAATTAAGAGACTTATTCTAGGTCACCTCACTCAACAGAAAATGGTGTCAAGCCAGATCATCTGCTGGCAGTGCAGCAACAGTGCAGCAGGTATAAGAAGAAAAACTGAGTCTCAAATCAGATAGGATTGCATTCAAATGCTTACTGCTGAATGCATTAGGGCAATTTCTCAGCATCTCAAAGCTGTGAAGCGAGATGTGGATACCTACACAAAAGGGGAATTTTAAAGATTAAATGAGAAAATCCACATACCCAAATCTTAAGTGTTTTCTTTTCCTTTTATTGATAGTTTCCTGCGTGCAGAATCATATTCACCCCCATTGCCCTTTCCTAGCCCCTCCCTCTCCTGCTCAACCCCTTTCCCTCCCCAACAAGTTTCCCTCCTATTCACACCTTTTTCTATTTTTGTGAACTACTGATCTTTGTTAGGGTCCCTTGGATAAGCATGGGTGGGAATATTTACTGGGACACAGACAACTGATTGGTGGTTACACCACTGCGAAAAATGATTTCTCTCCCAGCAGTTATTAACTGCCACCGACAGTTGTCAGGGAACGGTGGAGCTGCGTGAGTCATCATCCATTTATAATGAAAGGTTGGTCAGAACTTAAATGTTTTCTTAAAAAGGATAGACAGAACTTTCAAGCCCTTGGCACCCTTACTGAAAGAGAGAAGAGGCAAATAAGAGGAAATGGGCGGTTACAATAGACACCACTGAAATCAGTAGACTCCTTGTGGAATATTTTTTAAAATCATAAGTTCATAACTTGGAAAATCTAGAGGAGATAAATTTCTAGACACAGATAACTTACCAGAATTTAACAGAGGGCCCATCAATCTAAATAAATGAACAAGGAGAAACAATATGAAAGCTGTAACTAGACAGAAGCCTCCAAACATAGAAAAATCAAGGGCCAGACAGGAGAGCTCACATTACTGCTCCTCAATAAAATCCCATAAAATAGAAATTCACAAATTTACATCTTACAAAGCTGGTATTACCCTGATAGAAAAACCTGACATGGACACAACATAAAAAGAAAACTGAAGTCCAATATCAGCAAGAAAACATTTACAGATCTCCTTTCCTGCAGAGAGCTCCCCTAGCTTAATAACGTCACTTAAACACCATGTCTTTTGTAGGACAAGAGCAGTTTACTCAGGCTGTGTCCTGTGACCTCTGTTTTCATACTTTCCATGCTGGCAAATACTGTAGGCCAAACTTAACATTGTAAGGGAAACAATGAGATTAATAACCCCTTCTTAAAAACAATTTAGAAAGTCTTCCTAGAACAGCCAATTGCTCTGTTTGTCTTTAAGGGATCACTCAAGGTTACTGTGAATCGATACATTTTTTGTCCCCTGACACACCTTTCCTCTGACCAGCAGAGAGAATCTGAGGCAGCTGCAAGTCATCTAGAATTCCAATTAAACTGCCTAGAAAGGGCAGGAGCAGTAGAAACTGTATGTAAGGAAGGTTTGCTGCTCCTCACACCAGACTCAGGATAGAGGCCATCATGGAGTGCGGGAGTCTGAGAAACTGCCAGGAAAGGACTTGGAGACTTCCTTTCCCCATACACCAGAACCACACAGAACACAGAGGCTGCAGAAATCAGCATTTCCCACCCTCCCACTGCCATCCAGCATCTATGGAGCTTGCTAAAACCAATTCTGAGAACTTCAGCTTTCAACTAAGCACCAGTGCACTAGCAACTCCATACCATAAGGATTCTTCTTATTTCTTGCTATCATTTAGTCTCCATTCTTGCAGATATTTCCTGTTGGTCTCTGTAGCGCCTTCAACAATAGTGCCAACTCAGTAGTACTGGGAAAACTGATGTCTACATGTCAATGAGTGAAACTAGATCCTTATCTCTCATCATTCACTAAATAAACAAAAAAAAACTGAGCAAACAAAAAAGTTTACAGATTAAATTCAACAATAGCAAAAAAAAACAACAACAAAAATTCAAATAAAACCAATAATGAAGGCTAGGAAGAAATCTAACCAACCAAAGAGGTGAAAGACAAAGCCTCAAAAACTCTATAATAAAAGTAATAAAATAATAAAAGTTGAAGAAAAACGTGGAAGGTGCTAGAAGATGCCTATGGATAGGAAAACAACCGTAGTGCGAACAGTGATATATAGATTCAGAACAACCCCCACTGAAATTATAATGACATTCTTCACAGAAATTAAAAAAAAAAATCCTGTGGCAACACAGACTCCACATAATCAAACCAGTGCTAAACAGAAAAAAGTGACGCTAGAGGCATCACAACACTGGACTTCCAACTAGACTACACAGTAACAAAACCAGGATGGTGTTGATGAAAAATAGAGACACGTAGACCAATGGAATAAAAGACCCAGAAATGAAAACACACACCGCTGGGCGGTGGTGGTGCATGCCTTTAATCCCAGCACTCGAGAGGCAGAGGCAGGCGGATCTCTGTGAGTTCAAGGCCAGCCTGGACTACAGAGCGAGATCCAGGAAAGGCGCAAACCTACACAGAGAAACCCTGTCTTGAAAAAAAAAAAAACAACCCACATATCTACAATTAACTGTTTCTTGACAAACAAAAGACACTAAAACACACTGATGAAAACAGTCTCTTCAACAAATAATGCTTCAAAAACTACATTTACACATGCAAAAGGTTGAAACTAGATTCTTACATCTCATGGTAAAAAAGATAACTAAGTCTGAAAAGACTAAAGGAAAACACTCAGGTATTGGCACGTGTAATGATTTCCTGAATAGGACTCCAATGGTGCAGAAAATGAGTCTAACAGCTGGCATATGGGACTCCATCAAATCTTAAAAAATAACATGCTCAAGACCTTATCAACAGAATGAAGACACTGCCTATAGAATGGAAGAAAACCCTTGCCAGCCTTTCATCTCACAAGGGACTAGTATCCTGTATATATAAAGGACTCAAAGAACTGAACAGCAAAGGAACTGGTAATCCAGTCAATAAACGGGAGAAGGGTCTAAATAAACACTTCTCAAAAGAAGTACAAATAGCAACAGCATGGAAAAGTTTTGCTCAACATCTGTAGTATCAGAAAAACAAAATCAAAACTGTTGAGATTCTGTCTCACGATGGTCAGAATGGCTATCATATATATATATATGGAGCCAGCATGTGTAGAAGATAACCACGTGTCCATGTTTATTGCAGAACCATTCACAATACCCCAGCTATAGAATCAGCTTAGGCTCCCATCAATAGATGAACAGACAAGGAAGAAAAGGTAAGATGCACACACACAACAGAGGGATTTTTTCAGCCATAAAGAAGAAGAAAACCATGATGTTTTCAGAAAGGTAGATATAATTAGAGGCCATGATATTAAGTGAAATAAGACAGGCACAGAAAGATAAAGATTGCACGTTTCACCTCATATGTGCTGTCTTCTGTAAGTATCCTAGGAATCAGAAAGGATGCCACACGTCAGATGGTATAGCTGCACCACAAATAGAAACGAGAGGCAGAAAAGATCTGCTAGATTGCTGGCTAGTCCACCATTCGCATTGCTCAGAGAAAAAGAAAGCTTTTAAAAGTAAAATGACCCAAAAGTAGTAAGGGGACTTGCAGGGGAAAGCAGGATGGCTGTATGGGTGGATGAAGGATATGAGTGTGGGGAATTGGGAAGGCAGTTATGGATGGAATGTCACAGAGAACCCTTTCAATTGTAAACATTGATAATTATGAGCGAAAATATTAATGTCATTCTCCAGAATCTCTAATCTTCCCACCTAGATAAACCCTGGCTAGAACTCACAAATAAATAAGGAAGGTCTAATTTGCCAGGGGATGATGTCATAAAGATTCTTTGGGTAGGTATGATCTAGACTCTCAAATTAGTTTTCCAATGTGAACAATGAATTTTTTGTGTTGGCAGTTGAAATATTGTCCCTCTAAAACATGCGTGCATGTGCACACACTTGTGTGTGTGTGTGCGTGTGCGTGTGTGTTTTGAAATTTTAACTTTTGTACCTGTGGATAGGACCAATTTGTAAAACAGCCTTTAAGTATATCATTAGGCTGCACTAATTCATGATCCAATGAGTGATGTCCTTGTACAATGAGGGAGATTTGGACATACAGAGACAAGAGAACACCAGGTAACGACGGAGTCAAGTATCTGAGTCAGGGGCCTATAAGCCAAGGACACCAAAGACTGTTGGCAGATACAACAATCGGGAAGGAAAGGCATGGAATCCAATTTCTCTTAGAGCCTTCCTCCTCCTCTTCTCTCTCTTAGAGCCTTCCTCCTCCTCTTCTTTCTCTTAGAGCCTTCATCCTCCTGTCCTGTGTAGCTAGACTGCAGATGTAAACCTGTGACATGGTACAAGGGAGTAACACTTTAAGCAAAGTTGAACGAAGATGTGTGGGGCTGGGTTCCATGACAGTGGATCTTCAGCATCAGCTTGGACTTATTCCACTTGAACAGGGATGAGAGGGGATTAGTTTCCTAAATGTATTTTTGATAATGTTATGTCCAGTCTCTGATAATTGAGTGGCCCTGTGTCCTCACAAAGGCAGAAGAGGTATGATAGATGCTGGGCCAAAGTTTAGTGTAGTTGGTCAATCATGGTGCTGAGGTAAGAAAGACCATCTCCTGCCTGGTCAGATTGTTTCATATGCTTCTAACAGAATCTAACTAGTTTCTCCAGAGAGAAAATGAGAACAAGGATAGATCTCACTACAGTAGATGATAATATTTCAAGGAGGACCCCTCCTACCAACTGTGGACACATATACGACTGTCACAAAGTCTCATAGCATAGTGAAAGTTGGCTGAGCCATTTTGGAAGTCATTTTAGTAATATGCACAGAAGTTAAAAATGTATATGTTCACCAGCACTTGGGAGGCAGAGACAGGAGGCTCTCTATGAATTTGAGGACAGCTTGGTCTACAGAGCAAGTTCCAGGACAGCCACAGCTACACAGAGAAACCCTGCCCACCCCGCCACAGTCCCTGCTAAAGTATATGTCCTGTAAGTCACCAATTTCACTTTTCACTGTCTACCCTGAAGATAAATCATAGATGGATGGCTAGACAGCACACAGAGGAGGAGTTTTGCATGAAGAGGTGGCAGCAGTGTTTCTTGGAGCCACAATGGCTATCTAGAGAAGCTAGATGCAATTTTTGAAAATTTCTGCAGCTGTTTTCATTAAGTTTAATCTGTTTATATTACTCGAATACAGTGGTTCTCAACCTTCCTAATGCTGTGACACTTAATACAGTCCCTCATGCTGTGGTGACCCTCAACCATAAAATTATTGTCATTGTTACTTCATAACTGCAATTTAGCTACAGTTATGAGTCATAATGTAAAATCTGATAGGTAGGGTACCTGATATGCGACCCCTGTGAAAGGGTCACTCGACAAACAAAGTGGTCTCCACCAAAAGGTTAAGAACTGCTGCCCTAATGCATATATAAGACATATATTTAACATATTGATCAGTTTATTTTTAGGATAGATTTAGAATAGCATGCAAATGTGACATTGCATATACTTTGACAATTTGTACATAATTCATACATACAAGTTTGATTTTTTTTGAAAGAGCAATCTAGACTAATTGTATTCTTTAGACTATTTTATTAGTTCTTGGAGAATTTTATACTATATGTTTTCATCACATTCACTCAACCTCCCCCAACTCCTTGCTTAACATGATAATCTGCAGGTCCATCCATTCCCCTGCAAATATGTGCACTGCAACTTCTTATTTTTTTCAATATTTATTTATGTTTCTGTATAAGTGCTTGCACAAGTCATTTTTGATGGGCATGCCAGACATACTGGAGATGCATTTGAATGAACAACTGGGGAGGACCTGTTTTTAGCAGCCCATGTCTCCCTGCTCTGGCACCGGCCTTAGCATCTCAAAGATCCTCTGAATGTGCCTGTATTTCTTGTGCTCTGTGCTGTCTTGTTCTCCTCTGTGGGGCCAGTGCTGTGCAGACCTGGCCAATGCCCTCAGTGACATTCACTTAACTTGACAGCATGAATTGTCAGATTGCTTTCTTTGGTCACTCACAAACAGCTCCTGGCAAGGTTATGGTTGGATTGACCTTCTTGCTCTAGATCAACTTAGACTGCATAGAAGAAACACCCAAGAACTCTGATAACCCTGGCTGCATAGACTCTACCCCAGACCAAAAAGGTGGAATCTCTGGAAATGGGACCAACTCCCTATAACTTTGTGACTTCTAGGGTGCTGTCAGCACACCAGTGAGCTTGAACACCAGTGAGCTTGAACACCAGTGAGCTTAAACACCAGCGAGCTTGAACATCATGCCGCTACATGATAAAGTCGCCACCAGCTAGCTGAGTAACTAAAAGCCAATTAGTCTCAGAGCCCATGACAGTGCCAATGGACTCAGACCACTAGAGCTTTCATCTAGCCTGGATGCTTCCCCTTTAGACAGATGCTAAGGTCTTCCTCAGATGATGGTTAAGTCACACTGGCCACCACATTTCATATTACAGCCTGCCCCTAAGCCCCTTTCCATGGTTTGGCTGTTTCTTCCTAATGGGTTCTGTGTTTTCCTTTTATGTAGTTAGTACACAGAGAATCTGCTTATGCCTCTATTTTCGTTGATTAGAAACTTTCTGGACACAGGGGACTTTGCTGTCTCCCCTAAGTTTCGTCAGAACCTAAAAGGATGCCACATTGGAGACAGTAAAGCTACAAAGAAATTCAGAGGATGAAGAGACCTGCTAGCTTGCTCTTGACTCCAACCTTCTCAGTGCTAGGAGGACAACATAGTCTGGAGAAGAGAAGAAACCAGTTTACTGGTGGGTGAACTGGAACAGACCTGCCCACCCTGCACTCCCAGTGCAGCATTCTTTCACCTTTCTAAGCAGGTTTCCTGTCCCAAGTACCCCAAAACTGTTAAAAATAGACAGCCCTGAAGCACAGCCTTTGTTTCTGCCAGAGACTTTCAAATATTCACTTTCCTTTTAGAGGACATTATCCACACTAGACATGGGTGAATCTGGTTTGAGATTTGAAAATAACCATTAAGTGAGCTGTAGAATCTGAGCCTAAGAGACCACATGGAAAGGTTGTATTTTAAACCAGTTTTTTAAAAATGATTTGGTTTTTTGTTTTGTTTTGTTTTCCCTAATCTGGATTGAAATAAAGAAGCCGTGAGATCTAGGCTTTGAATTGTGTAAATGAGCCCACCGCTCCCTGCACTTTTCAGAAAGATAAGACCCAAATGGCATTTGCAGAAGAGCCCGGCCACCTCTATCTCTCTAGCAATCCGGCTCGTATGCAGGCCCCTTGGTAACAGCCCGGCAAATCCGCAGAAGGAATGCAACTCTACGGTTTGTGTGTGGACTGCAGAGTTAGTATGGCTTCCAAATTGCCTAGCAGGTCATTAATCATGGGCCAAGATAGGCCATCACAGCAGCCCAGAGTGAAAGCACTCTGCATAATGCCAGTGAAATCATGTTTAACATGCAGCTTTTGGCGGCACAGATATGGAGGGGGAGAGGGAAGGGAAAAAAATCATTCCCCTTTTAGGAAAGAAAACTTCTACTTATCTTTGATTTGCATTCAGCCCTCCCTCAATAGTCCTTAAGCCTGTTATTTAATTCATTTTGGTGCCAGGGTTCATCACAAAGCAGAAACTCTAAGCGAGACCTATGCAGTCTGTGACCTCCAAACCCCCTGTCTTTTCTTGTCAGTTCTATGTCATTTGTGCAGTTGAACTCCACCAATTTGAAATGCTGACCTCTTCCATAGACAACCGTATTCTCCTTCAGTGAAAGAAAAGCCCTGGGCCGACAAACCACTCAAGCGGGAGATGGCAAGAAAAGAGAAAAGTGGTTGACTCGTAAATCAATTTCCACAGCCCACCCAAAACCCACACACACATTGAATCTGTATAAAAATTTTTAAAAATTGCTGAATGGTTTGATGAAGAAGAGGCCTCCAAGAACAAATAAAAATAATATGAATTGGAGTCAGAAAGAATGGAAGTGGAAACTCTGTTCCCAGGGAGCTAGAACAGCATGGAGGCCCCTCTGTCTTTACACCTGGGCTCTCTGAGGTTGTCTGAAAGGAAAAGTTGAAAATAAAATGCATAATAAAGTTCCTTGCCACTGCCAAAGGCAACAAAAGAGAAGGATTTGCAGGGAATCGGAAAAATAGGACGTGAGTCATCAAGCCTAAGAGCTGGAACTATAATCCAGGTCATAGGTAAGTGTTGTGTGTGCCTTGAGCACATGAACAAGGATTTCCCATCAACAGGTTTTAGTCCTGCCTGCTTGGAGTGTATAACTTACCTTAGTCAGAAGTCTGCAGATTTATGTAACGGTTTTTAATACTGTCATCATTGTTCAATTGTAGAGTTTTTCCAGTCGTTGGCTATCATCAATTATATACACTGCCGTTTCATCCAAATCTCCATGTGTTGAAAATCACCTGTGCTTCTGCACTAGACACTGAGAACATAAAATACAGTCCTTTCCCTAAATGTCTAACAACTTAGTGTGCAAATAAAATCTGCCTCTTACAAGGAAAAAATAATAATAATGGGAATAGAAATGAGCATTTCCCTTAACACATGAATCTGGTTTCCATCAATTTTTCTTCTCACATCCCCTTTATTCTCAGTACTAGGATGGTTTGGACTAAGAAGACAGTTTTCAACTGAGATTGCATTTTGCTGTAGACTATTCTTTCTGTTCCCTAGAGCTCCTGACTCTAAAGAGTTAAAAAGAATAGTTCTCTTCTTGTGCTGTGAATCGAGTTTCCCCATTATGAGGCACACTCCAATGAACTCTTTTATTTCAGTTACTTTCAAGACTCATGAAACATTGTTAGACAATTAATGAGGATTCACAAACTGTTATAGCTGAGTGAGATAAAGCATCATGGAGTTTCGGGCTCTTTTTCTTAAGGGGTATTGTTCTCCAAGCTACAGAATGTTCATTGTAACTCCTGGTGGCCACTGTGAAAAATCTCTCTCTCTCTCTCTCTTCCCTTTCCCATTATCCCAGACTATCAAATAAAAGTGATGATAGAAGTTTGTCTGAATTTGAAACACAGTTCAAAGTTGTTTTGTCTTGACCATTTCTTTCTCCTAGAGCAAAAAAGAAGAAAAAACTGTGAAGAAGTTAGCCAATATCATCAAAGGAGAAATAAATGACAACTAAGCCATGCATGCATCAGGGGGAACATAATTAACTTGTTTAGATGGAATCAGGGAAGACTTCCTAGAGCAACTGTTTGAGACACCAAATCAGCAAAGGGAGAACTGATATGCAAAGACGCAAGGAGGCGATGAAACCAGATGTTTGCTATTTCTAGAGTCAAAGGCCTATCAAATGGCTGGAGATCATGGAGAGGGCTGGAGACACAAGTTAGGCCGTGAATGCACTTCTTGGTCACTCATGGCAATGAGCATTCCTTGAGCTCAGACGCCATGTTTGTCTAGTCAGCATCACCCTGATGTTACCTAGCATGTTGCTCAGGTGCATGACAAAAATTCCATCAACAGTTGTAGACTGAATAAAGCAGAAACTATGTGGCCAATGAGGAAACTATGAAAGTGTCTAAAACAAGAGATATAATAATCTATGTCCCCACTTTGGTAGCATTCATGTAGTCTGTATGTTATTTTCAAAGCACTCTGGCAGCCATAGAGTGGCAGGTAGGTGGGGCAATGACAAGAATAAGGACACTAAATAAGAGGCAGAGGTCCCGGGAGAAATGATAACTTCCTGAACATAAGCAGAAGTAGTGGGGTTCAGAATGCAGGAGCTGAATGTGAGGGACCTAAAAATGCCTGGAAACAGAGAAATAAATTATTTTCAAACAATACTTTTTGTACTTTAAAATTATATGCTTATGATGATATTTCCTTCAAATTCCAGACACTCTCAATGACAAATATCTCGAAATATAAAACCCAATCTAGGTAAGGATTATAATAAATAACTTGAATAGTTCCCCCGCTTTCTAGAATTTTGAGACATCATAGAAAAGCCTTTGGACTTAATGATGTTTATTGGAAAGTGGATGGAGAAAATGAGAAATGACTTGGATTTCTGGCAATACACAACAAGATTTGGAAAGCCAGCTAGGCAGGTTCTTGCAATAAATATTTGTTTTAAGAGCCAACTGGCTAATAATGAGGGTTGGACTAAGACCTTTAGAAACCCTAGGAAGGAGACAATAGGAAGACCTGTTAATATTTGTTGCTTTGATTTTGGCTGGCCAGCATCTGAACAACCTTCCTTGGATATTAGCAAAGATCGGGTACCCATTTTCCCTACCGCCCTTACAGCTACACTTTAACCAGCAATGACATCCAATCCTGCCTGGATATGGACATGATGGCAAGTGGGACAGCAGCAGGGTAAGGAGAACCCATGATTGTTGTGATGGCATGCAGGGCTACCGCAACCATACAGGGATACTGTTTGTGCAAACCTTGACGTCCAGAGACAAGAGGTGGCAGAGATTGTAAACCTAGTCTAGGCAACAGATAGTTTGGGCTGCCTTGTGCCTCATTTTTAAGGCCCATATTCCATCCTTGGATTTAATATTTTCAGTAATTCTGCAAAGTAGCCAAAGTTATTTTTTTTATTCAAAGACCAGAGTTTCTTCTCTTTCTTATGACTAATTTTTTCAAGTCTGCTTTCCCCTATTTGTACATCAGCTGTTGTTCACCAATCATCTTCACACTTTTTTTTGACAGCTTTGTGGAGTGTGTTTATACATCCTCTCAACAGGTGAAGAAAATGGGGCTATGTGAGGTTAAGCAACCTCTTCAAGTCAACACTAGGTTTCTCTGATAAAAATAGAAAATACCAATCTCCTCTGCCAAGCAGGCAGAAGTCTTTTTATTACCATCCTGCTCATCAGTTCACTTATGAATTAAACAAATCACCCTCTTCAAAGCCAGCAGAGAAAGGGGCTCTGCTAATCCTTCCCAACGTCACATCATTTTTTCTGGCCTCTTTTATTCCTGTCCAGGTGGCTTTATTTTTCATTTGGAAATGTCATCACCACGTCATTAGCAATGCGCTGTTACCTGACAGTAGGAAGGCTCTTCCCCAGGCCATATGGCTGAGTTGAATCTACATGGTCACGGTGTAATCCCGTTGAAATGGCTTCCCTTTGCAATCAAAACCGAATTTCACACTCTACCAAGATGGGGACAGCTCTTGTCTTCCCAGGAGTAATATAGATCTCCCCAGGCAGCCACGGCCAATGGAAATGGCTTTCTTCTCCAGGCTAGCAGCATGTGGGGGGGCAAGGCTAGGAGGTCAACTTGAATGGGAAGAGGCTGGGGGAGTGGGGGCGGAACACTAGGAGGATCAGAATCCAAAGCAATTCTCTCCATTCAGCTCCTATGGATGACCATCAGGTATGGTCAACCCAAGTAACTTGGAGAAATAGATTTACGGAATATATATATGTAACCTTTATGGGATAAGTGGCTTTTCTAAATGACTCAAAGCTGTCATTTCTAGAGTTAATTATTTTTTATATTCTCCCCCACACAAAGGTTGTAATGAATAGCTGCCTGTGCACTGATTTCCATCAAACACATCTACTTGATTAAAAGTCTCAGAAATTTTAAGCAAACCCCTCCTCCTGTTTATTCTAATTCATCCCATTTTAGCCACCTGTGTGAGAATCACTAATATGAATAAATATGACCTCAAGTGCAATGTTTCCAGTGAAGTAAGACAAACTGAATAAGAGAATGAGCTAACTCTTTCTCTTGTTCATATTTGTTGTGGTGATTTGGTATTTTATTGTTTGTTAAACTTTTGTGTCATATAGAACAGTCTCATACAAGTACATATTGTACCTTGGGCATATTTGCTTTTTTTAATAAACAAACACTAATTGGCAATATTGTTTGTTTGTTTAAAGGTTGGCGCTATGCTACGGTTTGCATGGAAGTTGATACTCACACTGCTGATGAGATCATAATTGATTCAACCTTTCTGAATCTCACAGGAGAAAATAAATCCAATTCTCTCTTACTATAGATTTATTCCAAGGACAGAATCGTGTACATGCAAAACTGGTTACAAAAAGTTTCCATTGGTTCATGCGCTGGACATAGCAAAAGAGGAAAAGAAAAGCCTTTGCAAAAATGGGGGGAGGGGGGTTAAAAATGTAACCCCACCATTCAATCATCATTTAAAGTGACACTATAGAAAACAAAAGGTTTATAAATATATGCCCACTAGAATTTGAATGTCTGTCTTACCAACTGTGAGGGATAGAGTCAGCCTGGTATTTTTCACTGCTGTATTCTGGTGGTTTAGAGCAGAGGGTGGGAAAGTATTTGTGGATTTAATAATGAAACCAATGGACATTTATACAATGTTAGTACATGAAATATTTAATCAATCATTGGCTGTTTTCATCGGGGAACAACTATGTCTTCTTTCTACTTATAGATCATTATATATCACAGATATGTTCCCATGTTGGTACATCATAAGTCTATGTCATCATTTTAAAAGTTGGAATGCAGGGCCTGCAAGATGGCTCAGTAGGTAAAGGCATTTGCAACTGAGCCCGAGAGCCTGAGTTTGTGTTCCAGGCCCCACAGAATGGAAGGAAAGAACACTCCTGCAAGCTGTCCTCTGACCTCACATTGTGGCATGGGTAGGCCCACACAATATCATAAAATACATGTAATAAAAGCTTGGGAGTTTCCAGCCGTCATCAAAGAAGCTTCCTTCTGCAGCCAGTGGGAACAAATATAGAGACCCACAGCCAGACATTACACAGTGAGTGAGAGATCTTGGAATACAGAACCTTCAATGAGATGTATCCATCAAGTCCCTCCCCTCAGAGCTGAGGGAACCCTGCAGAAGAGGAGCCAGAGAGTGTAAGAGCCAGAAGAGAAGGAGGACACCAAGAAAACAAAGCCCTTTAAATCAACATGAGCTTTCCCATGTCTCTTCCCTTTTTTCCCCCTTTTTTCCCAATTAGGCAGAAATCTAGTGCTAGGGAAATCCTCAGGAATCCACAAGGATGACACCAGCTAAGACTCCTAGCAATAATGAAGAGGGTGCCGGAACTTACCTTCCCCTATAATTAGATTAGTGACTAATTGTCATCAGAGAACCTACATCCAGTAACTGATGGAAGCAGATGCAGCGACCCACAACCAAGCACTAGGCTGAGCTCCTAGATTTCAGTTGAAGAGAGGGAGGAGGAACCACAGGAGCAAGTGAGTCAAGATCATAATGGGGAAACCACAGAGACAGCTGACTCAAGCTGGTGGGAGCTCCCAGACTCTGGCCTGTCATCTGGGGAACAAGCACAGAACTGAACTAGGTGGGTGACACTTATGTGGTGAGATCTGTTTTGTGGCAGTGGGACCAGGACTTATTCTGGGTGCATGAAATGGCTTTTTGGAACACATTCCCTTGGGTGGGATACCTTGCTCAGCCTTGACACAGGAAGGAGGAGGTGCCCGGGGTGGGGGGGGGGGGGGGGGGCTTGGTCAAACCTCAACTTAGTGTACCAGACTTTGTTTACTCCCCAAAGGAGTCCTTACCCTCTCTGAGGAGTGGATGGGGTTAGGATGGGGGAGGGGGAAGGGGAGAAGGGCAGTGAGGGAACTGGGATTGGTATGTAAAATGAAAAAAAAAAAAAAGCCTTAATAAAAAGATCAACATGAGCAAAGCACATATGAACTCACAGAGACTGAGGCAGCATGCACAGGGCCTGCAGGGTTCTGCACCAGGTCCTCTGTGTTCATATCATGGCTTCCAGTTTAGTGTTCTATGGGATTCTTGAGTGTACAAATGAGAGGGTCTCTGATTCTTTTACCTTCTCTTGGGCTCTCATCCTTCTGTTGGTTTGTTTTGTACAACTTTGATATGATAGTTTTTGTCTTATCTTATTGTATTTTATTTTTTATATTTAAAAAACATGGATGAATGAATCAATGAATCAATGAAAACATAGCCACTGGGGTAAAGGTTAACAACCAAATTGTGACTTACACCTGCTGAGAGAGGGAAAAGTTTGTTTTCTCCTACAGAGTGACACTAGGTACATCAACCACTCCAGGAGAGGCCTCAAATTCAGGAGTAGGTGACCAACATATAATGCAGGCCACAGTTCTTTGTGTGCTTTTATTTGGTTACAGTTTGGTTTGTTTGTTTGTTGTTTGTTTACATTGTTGTTTGTTTTGTTTTGAGGTGGATGTGTCTTTTGTTTTCTTAGTTTTAGGGGAGTACTGTTGTTATATTGGGATTTTGTTTCTTGAGAAAAACTAAAATTTGGGAGTGTAGAGAGAGGGTGCCAATCTGGAAGGATTTAGAGAAGGGAAAATATGATCAAAATATATTTAAGTTTAACAATTGCTTTAAATAATCAAAACTATAGTAATAAAAATTCTTTGGAATTACATATAATTTTAAGAACATGCAAATAATTATGTGAACAAATATTTTAAAATTTCAACTAGCTTCATATATTTAGTATTATGAAAAATATCTGCAAAAATACTGTCTGCTGTTGTGTAGCTTGGTCTGTTTGTAAGGCTCCTACAGTGAGATCAGGACCCTACCCATCCCTAGCTCTGGCTTTTGGGAACCTGTCCTCCAAGCTGGATTACCTCTCCTAGCTTTATACAAGGGGAGGAGCTCAGTCCTGCCCCAACTTGATGTGTCATGCTGTGTTCAAGCCCATGGGAGCCTGCCCCTTTCTGAATGGAGACTGAGGAGGAGTGGGTGGATGGGGAGGGGGGTAGGTGGGAATGGGGGAGAGGGAATGAGGGGAGGAGAGGAAGACGGGGAAACTGTAGTTCAGTGTGTAAAATTAAGGGGAAAATGTTAATAAAAAAGGTATATATTCATCAGCAGCAACAACAAAAATACTGTCTGTGTTTTGAACTTGTCTAATTTTTTCCCTCCTAAGCAAGTACCCAGAATTATATCAGAATCAGCAGATTTGTTGCAATTTTCAGACTATCTCTGGTAACAAATGCGTTACTTATGGGAGAAGACACCTGACTTAGATGTTACCCAGTAAATGTCCCTAATTTATGTGCATAGTGAAGCAGGGTGAAACTGCTGAGGGTGTGGAAATGGGCATAAGTCAGGCACCTTCAATAGGAGGAAGTGGTTTAGAGAAACATGGTGTTTCTGCTGCTTCCAAGTAATGTTCTCCAAGGAGTGGGCATTGCTCCGGGAAGTGGAGGTATGATGAAGTTCTGAGCTCTGAAGCTGAACTGGCCCAGCTTAGTCTTCTCAGGGCTAAAGGATTTGATTTGGTCATTGTGGATTTTCATGGCTTTTGAATGCAAAGAAGTCTCTACTAGTTTGTATGGCCCTTGACTGGTATGATTCTGCAAACTGTCTGGTATCCACCTGAGCTGTCCTAGGTAAGATGCTTGTGTGAGAGAGACCAGTGTCTTGCTCATCAGGTCAGCTTGTATTTCAGACAATACTATAATCTGAGAGCATTCAGACAACGTGTCTGTGTAAAGCACCCTCCTATTTCTCTACCCTTCCAGTATTTCGGACAGTAGTTCACAAGATGATGGTGGTGAATCTGAAAGGCAAAGATGCTTTCCTGGAGAAAGAGGAGAGAGGAAAAACATGAGATAGATCAATATGTCTGGAAACTAAAACATCACAAAGTGCTATGGATGTCTTTCTATATGCGGTGAATATGTGTTACTCTGATTGGTTGATAAATAAAGCTGTTTGACCTATGGCAAGGCAGCTTAGAGGCAGGTGGGAAATCCAAACAGACAGGAAGATTAAGGAGAGTGGAGGAGACGCTGCTAGCTGCCACCAGGAGAAGCAAGATGTAAAGGTACCTGTAACCCACAAGCCATGTGGCAAAGTATAGGTTTGTAGAAATGGGTTAGTTTAAGATATAAGAGCTAGCTAGTGAGAAGCCTGAGCCATTAGGCCATATCATTTGTAAATATAAGCCTCTGTGAGTTTATTTGGGTCCGAGCAGCTGTGAGACCTGTGGGTGAGAGAGGTTTGTCCTGACTTCGGGCCAGGCGGGACACAGGAGACCATTCAGCTACAACACAGTGAACTGGTGTAAAACTGAGACGCTGAACAACTTTGGCACAATTAAACATGTTTGGGTTATATGGTAACTTTTCTTAACTTTTGCTGTTTTTATTGGTGCTTGGAAACTGAAACAACTGATCAGTAGTAGATAGAAACAGAAACAGATCTTGATGCCAATCCTGGAGTTTAGGAACCAACTCTCAAAGATTTTACCAGTGTCTGATTCAATGGGAATAATGGTTATCTCCTAAATCTCTATGTATGGTTTTCTGGATGCTTCCTTCTGATGCCTGTGGAGGACATCTGTAATCTGACCCACTCTAAAATGTGAAGAAGGTGTGGATTCCAAGAGGAAGCAAGAGTAGCACCTGATGTAAATGTCCTATCAAAGTAGTCACTTCATAGAATCTCAATTTTCTCTTCCATGAAATGGGTTGACAGTGATCCTCCCGCCTCACTATGGAAAAGTAAACCACAAACAAGACTCACTGCCAATAACTGATTCTCCTCTTGGAAGCACTTAGGAGTCTCCGTAATACCCCAAACAGGGTCTCTGCTTTAACTTGATCAGCATCCAGCATTGGCAGTGTGAACAGCACAGGACCCGGCACCCACGGTAACATTCCCTATAACTCAGCTATAGCTCAACATGTGCGTTTTACAGATGTTGTTGCATATGTACATGGAATATGCTTTCTTGATACATAAAAATAAAAGATTGATGCCTATTTCATTTTCAACTGACTTTTTTGAGCATCTGCAATGATCTCATGCAAAGCACTTTCACACGGTTTATTTTACGGTTTCACCATGGTCCTAGCATGTTGCTGTTATTATCTCCACTTATGCAAATAAGGATTCATCTAGATAACTGATAACCCCTGGAATCCTAACTGGATCTCTTGATTCAAAATCAAATACCTTTCAGAACAAAAGTATGGCCAAAGATAATCACAATGGTCTAAAGAGTTACTCTCTTCCTCCCTCTTTCCCTTCCTCCCTCTCTTCCTTCCTTCCTCCCTCCCTCCCTCCTTTCTTTCCTCCTTCCTTCCCTCCTTCCTACCTTTCTTCCCTCTTTCCTCCCTCCCTTCCTTCTTTCCTTCCTTCCTTCCTTCTTTTCTTCCTTCTCTCCTTCCTTCTTTCCTTTCTTTATTCCCTCCTTCCTTCCCTCTTTCCCTCCTTTCACGAGCTCATGACTGTCAAGTATCCTGTGCCAAATCCTATTCTAAAGGAGGTGCTATTCCTAGTGCATTAGTCAGCCTCCTCACTGCCATGAAAAGCACCTGATAGAGATAACGTACGGGAAGAGAAGTTTCTCTTGACTTACAGACTCATGGATACCAGTCAATCATGGCAAGGGGCAGGGCTGGAGGGCATGGTAGCAGGACTAACTTTTATCCATGGCAACAGTAGCATGATGGTGGCAAACAGTAAACAGAGCTAGACCTTAAGTAAGACTGACCTTTAGCTCTCAAGGCCTACCCCTTAAGGATGCTAAAACCTTCTATCTGCTGGTCCCTCCATGTCCTGAAGGCTTTACAATCTCCCCAAACACCACCACCTATTGGGATACCCAGTATTCAAACATATACTCCCTCCTGTGGTGGAGGAATTTACATTCAAACCATGACACCTGGTACTGTACAGAAGATGGCTAAGAGCATGCTTATGTAATGAAAATGCCTCCAGAAGCACAGGTGCATGGTATTGCTCCCTGCAGATGATGGCAAAAAGTCTACAGAATTTGGAGTAAGCAAACCTGAGTTCAGAGTCTGTCTCTCTCACCACCTATAGCTGTGTGGCCATGGACTAGTCTCTGACGCACTGTTTTCCACCTATAGGGTAATTATACTATATGCCACATGCTAGAATAATATACCATCTTAAGGGACTGCTCAATCATAAACAAGATGCCTGGAGAATATAACCATTGACAGACATGGTGACCCGCACATTTAATCCTAGTGCTGGGAGGCAGAGGCAGGCAGATTTTTGTGAGTTCAAGGCCAGCCTGATCTACATAAAGAGTTCCAGGATCCAGGACAGCCATGGACTATATAGAGAGACCTTGTCTCAAGAGAGGGGTCAAGAGATAAAAAACAAAACCAACCAACCAACCAAACAAACAAACAAAAACAACAAAAGAACAAAGCAAAAGAAAAAGAATATAGTCATGCATGCATATTTTAACCTTTCCCTTATAAAACAAACAAACAAACAAACAAAACCACCTCGCAGCCTTGGTGGGCCAGCTCTGTGCTGTGACCTCGCCAAGGCACCTTGAGCAGAAAGTGGAAGCACCCAGACTCTTAGCAGAAACAGCACTCCTGCGGACCCCAGCCCCTTTGGCTTGCAAATCTTTGCTCCTTTGGCTGGCAACTTCAAGGGGTGGAGGGCCAATTCGCCATGGTGGTTTGTCTGTGCAGCCTGCCTGACAGGCTGGGAGAGGAAGGCATTAATGTTTTCTGACAGGCGACCTCTAATTGTGGGAGCTTTTCTTCTGGGGCTTTCTGTGAAATTCTGACTTAGGCAAGCAGAAGCGCTTGGGCATTGAGCAGGGCTTGCCCTACACTGAGCTGGGGAGCTGCGCGCGGGCGCAAGGGGTTGGGGGGAGGTTGGCTCAGGATTATTCATGAAGACTTTTCAGCTGGTTTTGTCTTTTAACTAACCTTTGAGTTTGATCAGAGGGCTGGCCGGCTTCTCTTTCCCCGAAGGCTCTGCTGGCACCTGGACAATGGAGACAGACTGTTTTTCTAGTGAAGAAAGACAGCAGGGAGGGGCGAGCTGTGTGGACTCTCTGAGGGGAGGGTGGCACGCCACCTTCACTTCTGTCTAGATTTTCTGGATAAGGGAGGTTGTTGACAGAATTCTCAGCCCCCCAACACTGCGGCCACCCTTCTGTCTGCTGCCTCTGCACTATCACACTCTCAACAACTCTATCTCTGCCAGTGCACATAGTGGGCTGATTTTTCCCATTGGAGTCTCAAGATCCCCGATTTTCTGGATCCATCTTCCCCTGCTCTCTCTTGCCCTCCACACCCTCTCTTCTTCCAATGGGATGACGCAGCTCCAATGTAGAAATGTTTGATTTTTCTGCGGAGACTTTATACCTCTGTGTGTGTGTGTGGGGGGGGGGGGGTTGGGGTGTGTGTCAGTGAATGGAGAGTAGAGGAAGAAGGAAGAGTGTGGGGTCCATGAGGAGGGCAGTTCCAGAAAGGTGCAGCTAAAGGGCTTTGGTAGGGCCTGCAGAGCAGAAGGATCGGCCATCCCATCCTGTGGGGTCTGGAATTGGAGCTAGGTCTCCCTGCAGGGACAGGGGTGAGGAAGGTGGTCACTAAGTGCCCTTGCTTCTGACAGGGGAGGAGCTTTTGTCTCCTGCATCCACATCCGGTGCTGGACAGCCCAGACTCGGGGCCCAAACCTCTACGTGGCACTTAACAGAAAGTGACTCACTTAGAGAAGCGTGGGTAGGTGGCTTTCCCCCAGCTCATCCCCAAAATAGCCTGGATAGCCACCGCATCAAAGGCTGCTTTGTGAGCGCCTGGCCGCCTGCAGAGGGGCACACGCTGCCGCCGCCGGAGGTTCTGGGAGCGCGTCCCACTGGGCTCTGCAAACTGCAGCCCTCTTTCTCAGTGCCCTTCTTCATTTCTCCCTCTCCCCCTCCTCTCCTTCCCTCCCTCCTTCTCCTTCTCTTCTTCCTTTCTTTCTCCCTACTGTCTCCTTTCCTCCAATTCCTTTGATCTGGGTCTCACCTTCAACCTGTTCCTCCTTTTCACACCTCCCTTACTGGTCCCCAACCTGCTTTTCCTTTACCTCCCCTCCCTTGCCCACTCTCTCCGGATCAGGTAGCTAGCCCCGCAAGTCCCCAGCGCACGCAGCTGACAGCGGACGCATGCCTGCAGCCAATCAACTCCCGGATGCGCTGCAGCTTGAATAAATCATTAAGCCCGACACGCGCTCAGGGCTAGCGCCGCACACTGCAACTTGCTTCCTGCCATTAACCTACACACCCTCTTTTGTAACAACCTAATCTTGCATACAAAGGAAGAACGCATAGAACTCGGGCCGCGCTAGAGCCCAGCCGGTCTCACACGCAGCGAGGAAAGAACGTTAGTGTCAGGAAATCCATTTACTTCACTTCCTTTGCTTCTGTAACCCAGAATTTCTGGGAGAAATCTGAAAACAGTCATTTCTCGACCCAAGAGTGGCGGGAAGTTCAGCGCCTTCAAAGCAATAAGAAAAGGGAAATTCACGGGGTCACAGGCTTTAGTGTGTGAGAGAAGGATCCTTAGAGCTTTGTTTATTTTGTATTAAGTTGAATAAGACAGGTTTCCTCGAGTCCATTTATTGAAGATTCAAGTAATGACAATGGAGACCGAGAAATACTGACTAAATGTCATCGTCACTCATTCCCTTTTAAGTAAGGATGTGGATGGCCCCATCTGCCTCAGCCTTTCGCTGACCTTACCTGTGAGTCCCAGCACCATCTCCGTACCAGGTTTAAAAATATCAGTGGGAAAGGAGATGGCTGAAAAACAGCTATTGACAGCTCTGAGGCCCTTTCATTTGCTACCCATCCCGATTAAAGCTATGATTACACTCCACTGCCATGAAACATATAACTAACTTCTTTTTCAAACTTGCATGTAAGTCATTGCTGGTCCAAAAGATGGAGTGATTTTCCAGAGATGGTGCTGAAGAGAGTTCATGCCTACCCTAGAAAGTCTCTTCCTTGAAACCCCTGAAAAGAGTCTTACCCAAAGCAATCCATCCTGAGGCCTGATGGTGAAGAGGCAGTCAGGGGCAACAGGAGGTAACAGATAATGGTTGTTCCTTAGAGGGGCTAATGAGAAGAGTTAATGATCAGGCAGAAAAACTAAGGGTGAAGGCGAATGAGCCCAGAGAGGCAGCACCTGGACAGCAGACAGCAGCAACAGGCAGCTGCTGTCTGTCACCTTGGAGCCTGCAAGAGGAAGGATTGCTATTGATCATCAGCAAAGGTAGACCTGTAGCAGGAACATGTGGCCTTAGACCAAGGAGCATCCACTTCCAGAACAAATGAATAAGAGAATAGGGATACCCCAACCCTTCTCTCCTCCTACTCAGTGGTCTTCTCATGCCTCTGCCTGGCCAAACCCTACAGGAAAGCCAGAAAGCAACACAGCTCTGGTGATGGGTTCTGTGTCAGCTTGCTGAGACACAGGGGCAGGAAAAAAAAAACAAAAAACAGAGAACAAATGTGGGTGCTGAAGGCAGCCGGTGTGACCCATCAGCGGAACACTGCAGACCACCCAGGTTCTCCTCTCCAAACAACTGTTTTCAGGCACCAAGTGGGTGATGCTGAACAAGACAGGTGAGGTCCCTGTTCTAATGCACAGAGCTCACCACTGCACACATGGCAAGTCACAGCAATCACACTAGGAAGCAACAGCACGGAATTTTCACATTAGTGGTTAAATCCTAGGAAGAAAAGAAGAGTAGGTGACAGAAAATGCCTGACAAGTGGGAAGACGGGCAATCTGGGAAGGAGTGATGCAAGCTGCAGTTTCTAAGAGAGTTGCCTTTGACCTGCTTTGACTCTCGGAAATCATTCTGTGTGGGTTGTTGGTACAAATCCAGCGTGGACTGTGACTTAGACACATTGATTGGTTCTCATGATAACTAGATGGGGAGAAATGCACAGGACTATTTACACAGGGCCTATAATGTCCGCCACAAGGACATTTACTAGATCCCTTTAATGTACTTGCTGTGGATGCCAAGGAACCCGGTTGTTCCTTCCTGGTGCTCTCATGTGCCTGCATAAGGTAGAGTGGAGATGCATGTCCACCTTCCATGTCAGCCCCACTCTCCTTTGAAATCTCGATAGAAGACAGCATATATATTTGCCTGATAGGTCTACCTGGATAGTTCCCCATGCATAGGTTCCTACTCCCAAAGCTGAAAGACTGAATTTGGGAGGTGAGGCGTGTGGCCCAGTAGCTATTCCAGGTTGAGGAGTAGCTATACAACCAGCTCTCCACTCCCTCCCTCCTTCCCTCCCTCCCTCCCTCCCTCCCTCCTTCCCTTCTCCCCTCCCTCCACTCCTCCTCCTTAACTTCCCCTTCTCTATTTCAGGCCAATATCCAGCCTTAACTAGTGGTCTTGGTCTCCAAGGCTATTTACGGAATAGGTAAGTTCTCTCAGTCAATAATGCAAACCAAGTCTTCCCCAGAGTGGCCCCCACCCCGGAGGCTGGCCGCTGGGGTCTACATTTTGTATTTCGCTGACAGTCCTAAGCCCGCCGCGCAGCCAATGGGCAGCGGTGATTTATGGAGCTGACTAATGCTGGCTGAATGCGGCCTGTCAGAGCTCTGTGAATGGCTTCCCTTGGCTGCACATGCCCTGGCTTTGTGTTGCTAAGCGATTAGAGCAGATGTAATGAGATTTTGCCCATTCCTAGCTCCGGCAAAATTGTGTGTGTGTGTGTTTTGTGAATTTTTGAAGTTTGCCTTCACATTGTGGCAAACAACCGACTAACTTTGCCCAGAGTTCAACCGAGACTCGATATTTCTCATTCAGAAGTGGGTAAAAGAACACCTGTCCTTTTAGGCAAAAGAAGAAAAAAAAAATCCCTTTTGTAGGGGTTGAAACATTATCCTAATGTTATATTCATAGCCATAAATGGCTTGCAACACTTTCTTTGCATACCTTAGGCAGCTAAATCAAATGGAAAGGGAATGGGGGTGGAGGGGAGCGTCTAGTTCTGGTCTTCCAAATAATATAAAAACAAAGCCCGTACCACAGAAGCGTTGCTTTCCCCAAGTAAGCTCTAAATTGGCCCACTGCTGGCAGAAAGTCCGATTATTTATGGCGGTGGGGAATTTACTGATTTTTTTTCCCCCTTAATTCCGCCCATCTCTATGAAAGGGACTGAAGCCTCCATGTGCATTCTATAGAGGGTCATTTAGCAAAATGACATCAGACGCTGCGGCATGCTCCACGCATAGCGGCTTTTAAAAATGGTCATTCTGTGCCACTAAATGGTATAGATATACCCACACAGACTAGATTTTTAACTCTGGAAGACGTGCCAGCTCCCGGCTCTTTGTTGGGTTTTGTAAGATGCATTTTGCGCCTGGCTTTCCGCTTGGCTGGAGACACGCAAACTGAATCTGCAAGCAATGCAGGCAGAGAGCAAGGCGCCTGCTAGGTCGAGTAGGATTCTGAGCACGTCCTTGGTAACTGACAAGAAGCAAGCCAGCCAAAACCCCACCAATTTCTTTTTGAATCTTGGTAATTGGGTACTTTTACACGCTGCTCACGCCATGGGGATAGAGTCACAGGCAGGCTTAGATAGGCCAGAGTCTCAAAGCGACCACACATTTGTAGCACATTTACACACTCCAGTCTAATTCCTTAGGAAGAGAATTTGTATCATGTGGGTCTTCTACTTCAACTCGGGATGGAAAGTGTACATATTGGGAAAAATATGTATATATGGGGGGGGGGGAAGTATGGGCCTAGAATTGAGAGCAGAGGAGTCCACTCCAGCCCTGGAGTTTGTTTGTGGAGAGGGAGACCCACTCCAACCCCCAACTTTCAGCATTGGCCTCCCAAGCACCCAGGCCTAGACTAAATCACAGTCTCCCCACATTGATGACCTCAAATGGGCTGAGAGGGGGGGAGGGGGAGCATCCCTTCCCAGGTTACTGCTTTGGGGATTTTTTTTTAATGCACAGTATGTGGTAGGGTGAGGTAACTATGGATTGCTATCTATTTCCCTGGGAGTTGTCATATATGCACAGTGAATAAAAGAGAAGACGGCCCCACACACAAGCATCACAAAGTTACCACTGGAGCAGGACGGGCTGAACCACTTCTCTCCCTCCGTACTGCAACTGAGCACCCTTGGCACCACCCTGCCTCCCTCCCACCCTCTCTTGGGGTATTTTGATAACTTAGCCAGGAGCATCAGAGCCAAAGAAAACCAAGAAGTAGAGGCAGCTGGTCAGTCTCTCGCTCGCTCTCTCTCTCTTTTTTTATAAAAAAGGAAAAAAAGTTTTATTACAAAACTAGTTTGTATAAAACAGGGTTATACATGTTTTCTGTAAGTTTGCAATAGAACAGTAAGGGGATAAAAGGCAGTGGTATAAATTTCCAAAAGGCAACCCATGGGAACCAACTGGCTGCCACTTTGCGTTTGGACAGTAGCTGCATAAACTTTACTCTCCTTCAGCAGTTTTTAATAACATCATTAATACATTAACAACGCTTCTGGGAAGTAAGACACATCGGTGCTGACGTCATTCTGGTGGCATTGGGATCTCACCTATGAGGAGGGTTCTTTACAACACGGGGTGGGGGGGGGGTGCTGGCAGCTGTAGAAGGACCACACATCTAAAGTATGCAGAGGTAATTGCATTACATGTTAAAGTATCAAGATATACACATTTTAAACCATTTGTACAAAACTTCTATAAATTTTTCTCTCTCTTTCTTATGTACAAAAATATCTTAATATATCCCCCCAAAACTGGTTAGGATAGATACAAATAGATTTTTTTCTTATAATAAAAAAAATTCACAAAGATTGGAAGCATTCTATGATGAAAACAGAAGCAAAGACCTTGGGGGCGAGAACGAGGGTTTGGGAAGGAGGCCACCAGGAGAGGGGGGATACCCGAGAACTGAATATGGTAGAACATAGCTGCTTCGCTGCAGACAAGTGCCCACAGCTCACTGGGATGGGGCTTCCTAAGGAAAGACGTTAACCCAAGTCCAAGGGCTAAGACTTGGTTTCACGAGGACGGGCGGGGAGATGAAGGCACTGGGGAGTGCTTTCGACCCTGCCTGTTAGTGGTTGGCTGGGAGTCACTACTACGGGGTGCGGTGCGTGCAGCTCTCTCTTGCTCTAGGAAAGGAACCCACTGCTTTTGCACACCAGCAGTGACTTGGACTTGGGTTCAGGTACCAGTCACTCTTCTCGTGTGTCTGAGAATAATTGGAGTGCAAAGACACTGTGTGGAGCCCACCCCTCTTTGCTGAGAACATTGCATCTCAGTCGAGTTGCCCCTGGAGGTGGGCCGTCTGGCTTGCTTGTTTTCTTTCTTTTTCTTTTCTTCCTCCTTCTCAATGTCCGTGGCGAGAAACAGTAAAGACCAGGATTTGCTGTCACCCTGTAACAGAAACAAGAGAGGTTAGTGTGAATTCAGAGGTATCGGTAGAGGCTGTGGAGGCTTGGGGAGAGCCTGTCACGAAAAACATCTCTTTGGACAAGTCCCAGGACTCAGGACCCAGGGTCTTTACACCTGACCTCTTAGAAACGTGGGCAAAGCCACTTTCAGGGGTCAATACTGAAGCTAACAAACTAGCATTTGAAACAGTCCTAACAGCAAAAAGCAACCCCTCCGCGTTCCTGGAGACGGCCCCTACCCTCCATGGACCCTCAAACAGAGGAAAGGGGGGCCAGGCGAGAACGCCCCTGCCCAACCCCAAAGGAAACGTACCTACTTCGAAAGTCCATTCCCAGTGGGCCGGACAGACCCCTCAGAACCAGTTAGTGAAGTCCAGCAGCTCCTGTTCCTCTGGGCTGAGAGGGTCGTAGGATCCCTCGTCGGAGGAGTAGGACGAGACCGGAGAACCCGCCATAGAGTTCATGTCGTTGGAGTAGTTGGGGGAGATGGTGGGCGACAGGACGCCCGCCTGGAAGGCGGCGCTCACCGCGTCGTGCTCGTCCAGCAGCTGCTGCAGAGCGCGGATGTACTCGACGGCCGAGCGCAGCGTTTCCACCTTGCTCATCTTCTTGTTGGCCGCGCCGTTGGGGACGTGCTCCCGGAGGGTAGCAAAGCCCAGGTTAACCAACTTGACCCGGTTACGCTCGCGCTCGTTGCGGCGCGCCACGGCGGCCGGCTGCTGCTGCGGCAGGCTGTAGCCGAACCCGCTGAAGTTGAGGCGGCGTTTGCAGCGCATCAGTTCCGGAGAGGACGAGCGCTGGCGCTTGACCTGCTTGGCCGCTGACTTGTGACCGCCCCCTGAGGGCTGGCCGTCGGCCACTGGGCTCAGCTGCGGCGCCTGCTGCGGCTGCGGCTGCTGCGGCGGCGGCTGCTGCTGCTGCGCGCCCTGCGCTGCTGCTGCTGCTGCCGCCGCCGCCGCCGCCGTAGCAAAGAAGCAGGCTGCAGGAGGCAGGAAGGGCTGCGGGGGCTGCGGCTGCTGGCCGGCTCCGCTCTCCATCTTGCCAGAGCTCTCCATGCCCGGCCCAGGAATCGCGGGGAAGAGCGAGAAGGGTACGCGGGGTGCGCGGAGCGCTAGGGGGACTCGGGACTCGGAGGCACGATCAAAAGGGGCGAAGAAAAGGAGAGAGGAGGAACGGGCCCCGGAGGAAAGTTAAAAGAGAAGAAACGCGCAGCAGGCCGCAGAGTTCTCCAGCTGCGGCGGAGCAAGGTGCCTGGGCGATCGTCTTCCCTCTGCGCCGCCTCCTCCCTCCCCTCCTCCCGCCGCGGTTGGCTTCGGGAGCCTCGCGTGGCGCTCGCGTGTGCGGCCGCCGCCGGCGCCTTCTCGGAATTAAAAGAAAAAGGGAAAGGAAAAGCAGCAGCAAAAGTCAGTGCTGAGCGCGCTCTGCCAGGTCGCCTGGCTCCGGTGCTGCACTCTCTTGCGCCCGCTCTCCCCGGCTCCAGCCTAGCTTGAGCCTAGTTCTGGGATTATTTGGTTAACCCCCTTTTTTTCTTTCTAATTCCTCTTTCGCCCCCAATTCCAACTCCCTGATGGGCTCCCAGCCGGTACGCCTTCCACGTTCCCTGGCCAGAAGTGAGAGAGTGCTGGGCGGCTGCGGAGCGGCCGCCTTTTCAATGGGACACCCAGCCCCACGCGCAGCCCTGGCCCCGCCTCGCCCCCCACTCCCCACTGCTGCAGAGGGCGGCTGCAGCCCCCACCCCACCCCCTCTTCCCCCACCCCCTCAGCTCCCTCCCTCCCCTCCTCCCCCCCTCCGGTTGCCCGCGCCCGCTCCTTGCAAACTCTCCATTCAGCCGGGTTTGTTGTTGCAGTGCGTGCGCCTGGCGCGTGCCGGACTCCCGGCTGAATAAACAGGCTGCGCGCTTGGGGCGGTGGTTCGGGACGCCAGGGGGTGGCTCTAGAAATGGGGGCCTTCTTCTTAAAGAGGGTAAATGGCTCAGGGACTTGGGGTGCCTAGGTGGAAAGTCTGGAGGGAAAGTGTCTTTGGAGTCTTCTGAGAACTTGGAAGAAAATGCATAATGCACGGAAGGATTTAGTCAGGAAAAAGTAGCCAGGGGACCTCATGGAGGTGGGGTGGGGGACTGGGTTTCTGGGTTTTTTTTCCCTCTTTCTTCTCTCCACAGTTACTCTGGAGGATTCTTTGACGGCCCTTAAAAAAATAAAACAGATTTGTAATTAGGTTTAGAAAGATGGAAGGGGAGAGACGTTGCAGACTTGAGTCCTTTGGGTCCTCTGGGCGCTAGGCAAGTTCTCCCCTTCTGTAGCCAGGGAAGGCTGCCCTGTTCGTTTTCTCCAGCTTCAAGACGACGATGCTGGACACAACTCGCCAAGTGTGCAGAGGATAGAGGACGTGAACTGGTGTTTACCAGTTCTCCAAGAAATGAAGGCAGGAGAATCGTGTGTGTGTGTGTGTGTGTGTGTGTGTGTGTGTGCGTGTGTGTGTGTGAAAGAGGGGGGGCGTGCAGGTGGACAGTGGTGTAAGAACATGTATATAGGGAAGCTCTCAGGGTTATCTAATTCTGGCCCTCTGGAACACCTGCCACACTCCTCAGAAGATGCTTTCTAGACAGGCTGGGAAAGGAGAGCGCTCCGGGAAATTCCAAATCCAATGGAGAAGAAGGAGGAGGCTGCTCAGAAGGAATGGAGGGTGGCTGAGTTTGGGCAAAAGGAAAGGCTTCCCTCCTTGTCCTGCTCTGCTGCAGACGCCTCAGAGGCCTTGGCGCAGCCTTCATCCCGCCCCAGGCGTGTGCCTGGCGGGCCGGTGGCAGGCGACTGGGAGCGGAGCCCGCTGGGGCCGTGTGCTGGCACCGCAAGAGAGAGAGGGAGGCGCCTGCAGCGGTCGCCCGGCTGCTGGGACAGTGCCTGCCCAGGCGGCCTTCCTGGGCCCTAGGCCTGGCGTGCTCTCTGTCCGAACCAAGTCCAGCTTAGGAATGCCACGCACTGCAGGCAAAGGTCTCAGACTGCTGTGGTACACCCTAGGCTGGTCTCTGGTCGGGGTCTCCATAGGCAGAACCATGCAGAGGCCAATCCTCTGGTGGATTTGTCCATAAGTCCTCAGGTTTGATCAAGGCCTGGAGTGCAATAATGATTGTGGTGAAGTACCAGGATAATGGCTTCTAGTTATTATGGTTATTATTATTTTAATTATTATTGGAGCTATTTTTTAGTGTCTTACTGCATAGCCAAAGCTTCCTAACTTAGCTTTTCCAGGACTGAGATTATGAGCATTGGCCACAACTTCTGGCCAGGATAATTGCTTCTAGATGATTTCTCTTTGTGGAGATGAGTCTTCCTAAAGGGTCCATTCGGATGTCCCAGAGAGATGTCCTAGACATGAGAGGGGCTAATTAAGAGTGTTCTTGGAGTACTAGTGATATCCATGTGCAGAAAGAACAGACAACTTCCCAACTGAATCACACACCTTGCCTTGGCTCTTCGTAGAAGGATATTTTTGGAGAGCACAGGATGTAACAGTGCCAACAGACCAATTCTGTAATCCTTCCCACTCACACAGCCTGTAGACTCTATCCTAGTTAGTGCATTGACCTCTGAAAGTCTCAGTTTCTTCGCCTGTACCATGCCCACCCCCTCCACTACAAGCAGAGACCACGAAATGACGCTGGATTGATGAGGAAGTCATTCTCAAGCACCCATCTGGGACATGTGCTGTGAGGGTGTCTAGGTCATCTTTCTATCACAAGTACAAAATGCCTGAGGTACTTTATGAAGAGGAAAGGTTCCTCTAAGCTCACGGTTTTAGACTGTGATCAATTGGCCCCTTTGTTCTAAACCCGTGTGAAAGGCATATCCTCGCTGACATACATAGAATGGCAAAGCTACTCACATTATGACCAGTAAAAAAGGGGGCAAGAGAACAGTGCTGCTTGTTTTTGTTAAGTTGACACACTTGGACATATCTGGGGAGACAGAGTCTTAATTGAGAAAAGGCCTCCATCAGATTGTCAATTCACAAGTCCATGGGTGAATTTTTTGGTTAATGATTGATGTGGAGCAGAAGATCCGACTCACTCTGGGCAGTTACTCCTGGGCAGGTAGTCCTGGGTTGTGAAAGAAAGGGGGCTTCCTGCCCCATCTTTCATTCATGGTGAACTACAATTGTCAAAGGAAATAAACCCTTTCCTTACCAAGTTACCTTAGGCCACGGTCTTTCTCATAGCACTAGGAACCCAGCTAAGGCAGAAATCGGTACCAGTTATAATGCTGTGACAGACCTGACCTCATTGTTTTGGGAGGAGTTAGGGAAGACTTTGGAACCAAAGAAGTGGAGCTGCTCTGCTCTTTGCAGGCCAGAAGATTATGAGTGAGCCCCAGATGTTGGACACTAAGCTATTTTATGCTACTGAAGTTTGCTTTGCTCTGATTTGATTATGATGACGGTACCCTGATTCTTATTTCTTGGAGTAAGAAAGTACTTAACTTATTCTTTGTTTTACAGGAGTCCACAGTTGAAAGACTTTGAAGTTTTAAAGAGATGTTTAGGAAAGGGCATGGTGGTTGCCCAGTGCCACAGAATCAGCTCTGAAAACACCATATAAGCAACACTATACAGACCGCACAGGTTAGATTTAAGCATATACATGTATACACATATTTGTATGCAATAAAAATTAATGAAAAAAGAGGCTATAAGTTTGAATGAGGACGGGGAAGTTTATATGGAAGAACTTAGGAAAAGGAAAGGGAAGGGAGAAATGTTGTCATTAAATTATAATCTCCAAAATAAAAAAAAAATGTTAAATTCTTAAAGAATACTTGGGCTTTTAAAGTAGTGAAAAATTTAAGACTGAGACTTTTAAAGTTATGCTATGCTTACATTATGATATCAGTGGGCAATCTTAGGGATGAACAAGAAAGGAAAGGCTATAGTTTATAAATGATGTATTTCTGTGTCCAGTTGACAGCGGTTCAGTTTTACTGGATGATTTTGTCAACTTGACACAAACCTAGACCTATTAGGAAAGGGGACTCTTAGTTGAGAAAACGCTTCCCTCAGATTGCCTGTAGACATGCCTATTGGGCATTTTCATGGTTAATTATTGATGAGGGAGGGCCCAGTCCAATGCTACAACTCTGGGCGGTCCTGGACGGTATAAGAAAGCAGACTGGACAAGCCATTGGAGCAAGCCAATAAGCAGAATTCCTCCATGGCCTCTTCTTCAGTTCCTGCCCTGAGTTCCTGTCTTGACTTCCTTCAGTGGACTGTGACTCAGGATGTGTAAGCAAAAAAAACCAAACAAACAAACAAAAACAAACAAACAAACAGACAAAAACAACATTTCCTCCTTAAGTTGTCCATGGTGTTTTATCACAACAATAGAAACCCTAACTAATACAGAAAGGGGCTGTGATCCCACAATTTCCCTCAGGCCTCCAGGGACCTCAGATACTCCCAGGTGGCCTTAAGAACCTCAGATACTCCCAGGAGGCCTTAGGAACCTCAGAAAGTCCCAGGAGGCCTTGGGAACCTCAGAAACTCCCAAGAGGCCTTACCTCTTAAAGAGTCTACCACCACCTATAGCATCACCCTGCAGGCAAAATATAAAACAAACAAAGAACTAAAACATTTAATCCACGAAGCCTTAGGGAATATTTAAAGATCCACTCTAATTTGGAGCAGGAGACTCAGCTCTTGGCTTCCTGGAGCCTCACTGTGATAATTGTTCTAACTACTGGAAATTCAATATTGTGTCTCCCCTAACACTAAATAATTCCTTTTATTCTTGATTAGTGATGATGCTGGTGAATCAGGGAAGTAGATATAGGAACCACATTTTAGAACACTAACAATTTTGAGGCTTACTCTTAAATGCTGATCATGCAGTGTGATCATCCACCAAAGGAGCTACAGAAGGACCACTGGCCTACATTTCACATCAACTTTCTGTGGTTCTCTTGCCACCCAGTGGGTTGACTGCAGACAAGTCCCCAGGGTTTTCCTTGACTAGGTCACTTGAACAAAGTCTCACTTTATCCAAGAAGAACTGCATACCTTTATCCCAGACTCATCAACAACTCTATTGCCTATCTGTCAAAGCCGTTATGAGAATGAAGTCAGAGGTTGTCGATGAGACTGCTTTGGAAAGAGCCGCATAGGTATCAGGGAGTACACAATAAATGTTCTGTCCTGTGATGGGGAGGGCAACATCTGTGTTACCCAGAACACAGTCACTCTGGCAGAAGGGGATGGTTTGCCTCACCTTTCCACACAATAAGGGACTTAATTTCTACATTTGGTATTTTTTATCTCATAACATCCTTGAGCTGGACCATACTTTAGATCTGTCCTCGTCTACATTCTGAGCCAAGATCCTGTAGGGAAGAAGGCTTTCCTAGTGGGCCATGGGAACTGCTTCCTAGATGGCCTGAGCCTGGCACCTTTAGTCTTTTGGAATCTTAATTTCACTAACAGTAGAAGATCAGACAGGTAGTACTTTTATTCACATACAGCTCAGAATCCTGTGGCTTTTCTCTGTGGAAATGAGGTATGCCTCATCTCTTTGAAAAATTTCCATTTATGCCACATTTTTGAGGGGGGGGCATTCAATACTAAAGACTAAACTAGGTTTCATTTCTCTCTTTTATTTTAATTTTGTTTTTGTTTTTCAAAATAAGGTTTCTCCATGTAGGCCTGGCTGTCCTGGTAGACCTCAGACTCAGAGATCTGCCTACCTCAGTCTCCTAAGTGCTGGGATTAAAGGCATGGCTAAGTTAGTTTTCCCATGAAACAATTTCTTAATAAAGTTGTGTGTATTGTGGATCTTAAATGAGGGGCAAAGAGTAAAAAGAAAATGCAGTTAACTCTTGGACTCTGATTTTTGTGCAATCTTCAATTTGGAGGCGTTTTGAATCCCAGAACCTCAGGTGCTCTGAGAAAAGAGGATGCAAATGGAATCAGTTGCAAACTCAGCTCCTGCCAGCCACAACACAAGGCCTCATTCTTGGAGAATAAGCAGTCCTAAGCCCAGGCTAGATACTATCCTAAGGGGAGATAGTACTCTACCCAGGGAAAATGCCAAGCGTCCTAAACTTTGTCTCCTTGTTAGGCAAGCCCTTTCTGCCCTTTCCTTGGTAACCTTGGGGAAACTGCCGGGTCTGCATCGAGGCAGAGAGGGCCCCTCAGGAGGACAGGGGAACACAAGCTTCACTTGGGGCTTGGTTCTGCAGCTCGGTCACAACAGCCCAGCCTGCACCTGCATCAAGGACTCCAGACTTCTAATGAACCTATTCACTTTTTCAATATGTCTTAAAAGGAAAAAAAAAGTTGGAAAAAAGCAAAACAAAACAAGCACAAAGTATATTTTATTGTGGCTTTTTGGATCAGGGGGAAGGAGGGGGAGGGAGTAATTTGCAGTCAGCCTCACGGGAGCTTTTGAAGTTCTCCAAATAAGGAGAACTAATGCTAAGTCTTTATTTTTTTCTAAAGCCCCATTTACATTATGATTAAATACCTTCCTTGGATAAGCATAAAGAAAGTCGTTAATCTATATAGCTCTCCAAAGAGTCAATACATTCTAAACTTCTGTAGCATTTGCTACACTCTATTCTGTTGTTACCCTAGGCCGGGCCCAGCTCTGTCTAGGCACAGGGTTCTTCTTCCCTCCCCCTCAGCACCTCCTCCAAGAATGAAAACAAAGCAAAGGTCTTTCACCATAAACAAAACCAGCTGATTCTTCACAGAGAACCCCTGAATAGCTTGGGAAGGAGGAAAAAAAAAACCTTACAATAAATGGTGCATTTTTTTCTCTGCTGGGTATATTATTCAAGGATCAGGGCAGTATTCAAACAGAGGTCCATTTTTTTGCTCAGCAAGAGAGTTTAGAAAAGAAGCGTGGAGTCCATTCAGAGCTTCCCCCTCACAATCACAGGGCTCTGTGAAACCTATCTTCCATGCCTTGTCAGACTGTTTCTGGGGACCAATTAGCGCTTTGTTGCACGGCTTCTTTGCTGAATCTTTGAGCAGCAGGAAAAAGCGCTCTTGAGTCTCCCCTTATTTTGACCATTTCAGTCATTACGCGGTGTAATAATTAATATGACAACTGGACGCTCCAGTTTGTATAGAAACACCTCAGCGACAGGAGCGAGTTTGCAGTGGGTGGTAATGAGCCGCACATCGGCCCCAGAAGCCACACACACAAAAAGGGAATGAATGGCAACAGAGAAAGAGAAGGGATAAAGATAAAGTAGTTGGCACAACGCAGAGGGACATAAAACAGCCTGGAATGGAGAGAGGGAGGAGGAACCAGGACAATTAGAAGGGGAGGGAAAACACCCTACGGAGGTTAACTTATTTTGAAACTGTTTGTGAATAGGACCATGGACGTGAGTGGCCAGCTTTCAGCCCATTGCCCCCACCCTGCCCCCGCCCTTTCACGGACCATCTTGGAGGAAGGATGGGGACAGGGGATGCTGCAATTTTTAGATTGTTCTCGGACTCCTAGAAAGTGCATCCACTGGCTACCAGGCCCAAATCCCAGCAGCCCTTCGCTTGGTGTTCTGCAAAAGCCAGGTTATGTTGGCAGGACCAGAGATACCCTACCGTCTCAGGGGATGAATTTTAGGGAAAAGATATTCCAGACTTCCAGACACTGCATCAACTCTGCGCAGTCTACCGCTGCAGGGTTCGGGAGCTAGGAAGGGGGCTCTGGGGTTGCCTCGCAGCTACTGCTTCCCCATCCCAGTGTAGCGCGCTGTGCCCCTGGGCTGCGACCCCTATGGGACGGCATAATAAATAATTAGAACGTTTAAGGCTGTTGGCCACAGCTCATGCTAATGAGGCGGATAAGAACTCACGCTAAGCCTAAGCGACAGTTTGCATATAAGACAAAAAAAACAAACAAAAGCTCCTCAAACTCAAACCCTGCTCTTTTCGCCCCAACTTGCTCCTTCTGTAATTCCTGTCCCCAAACCTTTTAAATTCTGATTTCTTTCACATACCTTCCCTCCCTCAGCTGCACACTCAACATCTCTTCCACTCCTGTGAAGACTGCCTCAGTCCTCCGAAAGTTCACTCCCTGCCACCCTGTCCGGCCAGTCATCTAGTGATGATTTTCTTTGTATGGAACACATGCTACCTACCATCCTGAGACTTGAAAGCTCAGGAAACTGGGAGCTTTCTACGTCTTGGGTGCTGTCCAGGTTCAAGGGGCTGGGAGATCTTCCAGGTGGTTAAAGAACAGGGGCACTAGGAACCTAGGAGTTCCTGAATTGCTCCTCCCGCCTCCCCGAAAGCAGGAACAGTTTACCGAGGTGTCTGAGGTCAGTCGTGTGTCCCCATTGTGTGGCCACGCGTCCTGTGTCCATCAGCACCTCCCCAAGCCCAGACTCAGCCTGACTCCTCGCGGCGCAGTCTGGGAAAACTGTAGCTTATCCATCAGTGGCCTGGGGACCTGGATACTGGCGCTGAGGGCCAAGGAGAAAGCTGACTGGTAGCAGGTTTCCGAGGGAGCAGGAGCCAGGCCAGTCACTGAGGGAGACATCTTGCCTGCCTGGTTCAGCCACTCGCCCATAGTTCTATTTGTACCACAAACAAGCGACAGCAGCCAGTGGGAGTTTTTATCCTTGGGAGGGGGTGGACAAGTGTCAGGGAGTAATTTTTGATATGGATATTCCTTGACGTGAAACCTGTAGAAGAAACAAAGAAGAGATTTAAGGACTTAGAATTTATAAAATTCTCGGTGTTAAATATAACACTCCACCTGAAATACTAGCAAGAGGACACACTAGTCCTATCAAGTGCCAGAAAACACTGTTGAATTCTACACTCGACTGAGGCTCATATGACCATTGACCCTTCAAATAACTGGCACATTCGAGAAGAGGAAGACAAGTCACATTTGCTGCTTCCTGGGACGGTTCGGATGGATGGAGCAGTCGGTGAGAAAGGGAGAAAGTTCATTAAGACAGCAGGATAACAAAAGACTCCTTTTCCTTGGACTCCATCCTCTCCACATACCTGAGTACCACGCAGATATAAATTCCAGGTAAGAACAGTGGCTGTGAACTCATCCTCAAGCTACCCATACCTTATAAAATAACCTTCGTGGGTAAATGATGTCATCATCAGCCTGCATTACATAGTGGTAACGCTGATGCTCAAATTATGGGCCCTGCTAGCCAGAGCATCCCAGAGACAAATGATTAGGGCTAGGGACAAGAGTAAACTTTGGGTCTTTGGTGCATCTTGACACACGCAACAGAATGAAACACCACTGTTTCCACAGCTTTCCTGGAGAAACAGGACATTGATCTGTGACTGGAATAGTTTCTCCTCTGAGATATGGGGACCCGGTTTTCCTGCCTTGTCTTCCGTTGCTCGATGTGTGGGGCGCTTGCCACCTGCTGGTTGTTAGTGGAACTGCAACAGGAACGGTGTATGTGTGGGAAATCTGCAATGCTCAGTTTAATTCTATAATTTTGCTCTACGTGATGCAGATATGTATGTCCCGTTCACCACGATGGCCACAGTACTGATATCTGAGGTGTTCTCTCTGTGTGTGGTGTATGTATGTATACGCTGGCATGTGTCTGGAAGCCAGAGGACCATAGCGAACATGTTCCTCCTCTGTCAGGCTTCACCTTATTTTTTGACACAGTCTCTCACTGAACCAGTAGCTCATCCATTTGTGAAACTCTCTGGCCATTGAGCTCTCAGGGTCTCCTCTTCCCCTTCTTCCCACCACCACCGTGACTGGCTTTTATTTACTAATCTGAACTCAAGTCTGAATATTTGGGCTACCTGAACTGAGCTGTCTCCCCGAACATGTGAGGTGAGTTTAACACTCGAATGCTGAAGCTTCATGCCATTCCTAATCAAACAAGACCAGGGACCTTGTTCTCTCAACAAGCTACATTTCCTATGCCAAGGATGGAAACTGCCCCACCCGAGGCGCGCCAAGTGGTAAGGTGGTGAAAACGGAACCCTTTCCGGTAAAGAATGTGTATTTGTCCTGAAAGGTCAGGTACCCAGGTAGCTTTGAGAGAGGGGAAGTGGGTAAGTTAATACTGAGATGCTTGTCTTACTGGGCCTAGGGAGTGGACAGAATCCTGACTCAGAGGGAAAGGGAGCACACAAATGGCCTGCCCAGTGGCCGGGGATTTACATTTCTTGCCGTTACTTCCCGTCCACCCATCCTCCAATTGGAGGCTACTTCTTGGCCTTACTGTGACATCATCCACAGGCTCCTCATTATCCACATTCCTGCTCCATTTCTCTCCAGCCTCAACTACTTTCTTTGAGTTTGGTCCCTTTGCAACTCAGTCCAGAGAGCTCGATTGATTGCCCTAGATTTATAACCTTTTCTGGCAACCCCTTTAGAGAAGCCCACGTCCGTGCTCTTCAGTGTCTTAGCTTTTGTTCTGAGCATGTGTCTCTTTTCCGCATTATTTATTTATTTACTATTATATTTTACTTTTATTATTTACAACAGTTTTTAAACTTCAATAGATTTTGATCATATTCCTCCTCCCCCCCAAGTCCATCCAGGTCCTTGTTCTTTCTCTAAAAAACAAAACAAAAACAGAATCCCCCCAAACCAAGAAAACAAAATAAACCACCCCCAAAAGAAAATAAAAACCACCAAACCATAACCAAATGAAAACGCACCCACAAAACTTCTGTGCCTGAAAGTGGGTCCTGACCTGGAGTGGTTGATGTGCCAAGTGCTGCTCTATTGGAGAAAACTGATTTTCCCTCTCCCATCAGGTATAAGTGACAGTTCAGTCGTTAACTTTTATTCTGGTGGCTAGATTTTCATTTATTCATTTTTTTTTAAAAAAAACATAACAAAATAAAATATAATAAGATAAAACAAAACGATCACTCCAGAATTGGACAAGACAAACCGAAAGACTGAGAAGAACCCAAGAAAAGGAACAAGAATCAGAGACCCGTTTGTCCACTCAGGAGCTCCCTAAAACCACTGAACTGGTAGCCATAGTATGAAGACAGTGGACCTGATGCAGGCCCATGCAGAACCCCGCGCCTGCCGCTTCAGTCTGTGTGAGCTCATGTGAGCTTTGCACGTTGGTTTAAAGGGCATGCTTTTCCTGGCGTCCTCCATCCTCTCTGCCTCTCACAGTCTTTCGCCTTCTCTTCTGCAGGGTTCTCTGAGCTCCCAGTGGAGAGGGAAGGGATTTGTAACCAACCAATAACTGATTGGTCTTAAGGCCCACTCCACAAGATGTAACCCGTACCTGATGTTGGTGTAGATAGCCCTGGGACCTAGGTGAAACTAAATAATACCGGTCTAAAAAAAGAAAAAAATATAGTGATAAATGTCTCCTAATGACATTCTGCTATACTCATAGACCAGTGCCTTGTTCAGTCATCAACAGAGAAGCTTCCTCCTGCAGTAGATGGGAACAAATATAGACCAACAGTCAGATACTACACATAGAGTGAGACCTTGGAGCACACAGCCCTAAATGGGATGTCTCCATCAAATCTCCTTCTCCTTAATTCCATGCATAAGCCTGCATCATCCATTTAATGTCTTTATCAAACCACAATTATACTCATAAAACAAACAAACAAAAAAGCCTTTTCATCCAAAATATAAGCTTATCCATCCCTCTACTTTATGACTAGCTTTACCTCATTTATTTCTCACCCCTGCTGATGTTTCCCCTTTATCAAAGGTCCTAATTTTGATAGTTAAATTGATATATGAACTTGACTGGACCAGAGTGCTCAGACATCCAGCTAAATGTTTTTATCACTGTCTCTAAGGATGTCTCTGGATGACTTTAACGTTTGAAGTATAGATTGAGTATGACATTCCATTCCCTATGTAGGGAGCTCACCCTCTCTGCTGCTGACCTGAATAGAACAAAAAGGGGGAATTCTGTGTCTGCCCGACTCTTTGTCTCTGCCATCTCTTGCCTCCAGACTTGGGGTCAGACTAGAACTTATGCTGCAGGAATCTTTCTGACATCAATGAAAATAGAAGAGAGGGAATGTATTTGCCATGGATCAAAGCCAAGATAGTTCCTGAAAGGCCTTGGTCCTAGGTTCAGTTTGCATTCTCGTTTTATACTCTAAAACCACAAGGTGGGGTGAGCAAGCAAGGGAGATTTTGCAGAAGCGTACATGGCAGCCAGCCCTTTGTTTTTAAAGGCCTGCATTATAGTTGATATGTGTAAGCTTTTGTGGTCAGGTTGCTAAGGGCAATGACCCATTGTTCCAGCCATTTCTCAAGGTCTTTTTGTTCCAGGTAGCAGATGAATTCAGGCTTGGAAATGAACAGTACAGCAGCGTTTTAAGTAAATCACTAAGTCATCATCTAATTTTTTATTCTGTTATTCTGCTTCACTTGTTCCGGGTCTCCAGGTTGGCTGTAGGACTTCAGGCAGAGTGAAGTAATCCCTAATATATAGTATCTATCAATCTATCTTTCATCTATCTGTCTGCCTATCTGCCTGCCTGCCTAGCTAGCTACCTACCTACCTATCTGTCTGTCTGTCCATCCGTCTACCTATTCATCCATCGATCATTTATCCACTCATCTATTCATCAGTTTTTTTCTAATCTCCTGATGGTTCTGATTTCCAAGAGCACTCAAGACTAATACATTTGCCAATGACTTTATTTTGCTCAATGCATCGGATGCTTCAAGTACTTGACTGGCACAATGCATTAGGCACTGCTGCTGGCCTGTGTGTCAACATAACTGTATTTGAGACTGATGACAAGGCAAGACCTTGGGCAGTCCTATGAAGGATTTTTGTAGATCAGGTTATTTGAAGCGAGAAGAACCTGCCCTAAGTCTTGGTGCCATTTTCCAGTGGCAGCCTAGATAAGAGGAGACAGAGGGAGCTTTGCCTTGGTTCTCACCAGCAACTTCACATACTTTATGCTGTGTACCTTCACTGACATTAGAACTCAGGATCTACGGCCTTCCAACATGGGCTGAAGACCAGCAGCCATCCATGAACACGCCGTTCTTTCAGTGCTATGCTGAAATTGCTGGGTCACCCTGCTTTGTGGGTTGAGAAGCTACCAGGTTCTTGGCTTCTCTAGTGTGAGATAGCCACTGTTGGACTATCCAATCCATACAGTGTAAGGCAGTCTAATAAATCCTCCTTTAGCATCTATTCTTTTGATCTATTCGGCTCCTCTAAGGATATGATTCTTAATAAGGCTATCCACATAAGGATACACAGCCCCTCATATCCTCTTGAATTCTCTTCCTTTAGGATGCCATGTTTCTTATCCCCTTGATCACAATAAGAGAAAAATAGAGGAGTGTGTCTACATTTATTTATGCTTTATTATCAAGAATACTCCTGGCAATTCTGGCCCAGAATTGAAGTGGAAGGTGTGCAACAGATTTCTCAAGACTGTAAAATCAGATGACTGACAGGACAAGATGCTTCAGGAGCCCCTTTCACCTTGATGCTCAGCTTCACTTAACTGTCCATGAAATGATGTACTCACATCCACTAAAGACACATGAAACGTATCTTTGTCGGAACTTACCATCTGGCTCTCAGAGTCTGCAGCCCCTGGATATGAGAAATGTAATGGGTGAGAAGAGATGTTCTGTAACATATCGTGCAGTATCTGTACCACAATAAGAACCTTGTGAGCATGGGTAGTAATAAAATATAGTGTAGGATTAGTGAGTAATGGGTTGAGTGTCATATTTTTGATAGACATAGTTTATTCAATTGTGAGTTTATTTGGCTTATTTTTAAGTTACAATTATATTTAGCATTGGGGTTACCAATTTCTCGAAAAATGGTTCTTGAAAGCCTGGATAAGCTTCCCCTAGTCTGCCACTGATTATAGCCCAGCAGTTTCATGAACTTACCTTGTCCATCTAACCTCAGACCACGCCTTTCTCTCCTGCTCCAGCCACAAGCAGCTTAGCTATACTCCTGGATTGTCCTAAGAAGTGTCACATTTAATTCTAATCTAGATGTTTATACAGGTATTCCTTCTATTAGGAACCACCTCTGCTCCCAAATCTGTGAATCTGTGAGTCTGTGACCTTCTCCTGACTCAGCTCTCAGCTCAAAGTCTCTATGTTCAGTAAGTTTCCTCTTGATGTAATCAGTTTCCTTTAAAACCTTTTTTGTTTTAAATAATAGCTCTTCTTAAAACATTATTTCTTCTTGGTCATACTCAATGCTCACATGACTTGGCTTTTCTTGTTTTTCTTTCTAGTCTTTGTGTTTACTGTTCCTGTTCTTACTAGAATGTGAAATCAATGGGAACAGTAACCTTGACAGTCTTCATCACCACTGTCTAGAACAGTGCCTGGTAAATATGTATTCAGCAAATATTTACTGAGTACATGAGCGAACAGATGACCATACCCAGTGATCTCACTCTGATGTTACCGAGGCAGGATGCTAAAAAATGTATGGCCCCAGAAGCTGTGTGGCGCCCATGTGGGTCTTCTTTTCATTTAATAGACCTTTAATCAAAGGCACTTGATTTACTAATTGATTTCATTATAAGTCAATGTAATGCCTAAGATCTGCTCAGAATTCCTGGAATAGCCAGCCCTAAATATTATTCTGATAAAAAGCATGACTTCATATCTTAATCACATTTAGTGTACAAGGGCATTAGTCGATAATGACCTTCAAATTTCTGGGCTATCTGTGTGGGGAAGAAGATTAAAAAGAAAGATGAGGTAGAAATAAAATCCTGCGGAAGGTGACTGCAGGGTGGGAATTTCCTAAGATTTTAAGTGTGGCATTGAAGTGGGTCCTTTAAATTCTGCTGAGGAAAGAGCAGTTCTTCTGATGATAAATCCATCCTGTACTTCCTTTTCTTATTTCTCATCTTGTTAGGATTAGATGTGGTTGTAAAAGAAGTTTAAAAAAGATGGGTTTAAGCAAAATAGCAATTCATTTCTCTTTTCTACAAAATGCCAGGCCAGCACACTCCTAGATGTCAACTACTATGCCCTTTCTCTCTTGACCCCTCTTTTTCTGCTTTGAAAAGTATGGAAGGTTGACATTCTTAAATTTATCCCATAATCCACCATGGTGTCTCCTTCTCCAACAGCATTTTCACACTGGAACCCTCAAGGGGAAAAAATGGAAGGGGAAGGGTCAGCCTCCTAAAATATACTTCCTTGTAGTTATACAGATTTTCCACTTGGATTTCCTGGGTCACACATCTGATTTGTCCTATACTTAGCTTCAAGGAATCCTGAGAAATGCACCTCTTATTTTACAAAGAATCGCAGCGATCGCCCAAGCTCCAAGGTTCCGTTTCCCTCCTGCAGCTGCCCCTGCAGTTTCTTAGCTACAGCCTGAGATAAAAGTGGGCTGGTCCATGCATCCGTGAAGTGGGCCGGTGGAGCAACAGTAAACACAAATGGATTCCCTTACTACTGTAGATGTAAGAGAAGGTGTGGCTTCCGTTGGTTGGTTCTCCTCATTGATTCGGAACTCTTCAGGTAGGATCCAGGCTGAGAGCGTTCTGAAATGAGCACCCTCTGATGGTAGCAAGGGATCGATGGCAACCACTCAATGCTTTTTTCCAAAAATAGGCAAGATTTGTTTTGTTTTGTGTTTTTTTTGGAGCTGAGGATCAAACCCAGGGCCTTGTGCTTGCTAGGCAAGTGCTCTACCACTGAGCTAAATCCCCAACCCCTAGGCATGATTTTTAACCCTGGGATAAAACAAGTTTTTCTTCTGGAAAGAGGAGGGAGACATCAGTACAACTCTGAGTATCTGCAGAGTTGGAGATGCTTTCTATTCTTATTATACTGACCTGGAAAAATCCTCTGACACAAGGGGAGAAACAATTGTCAGGACACTTATAAAATACTGCATTACAGAAATATTTAGAACCCAGAATTTTGTGTGTGTGTGTGTGTGTGTGTGTGTGTGTGTGTGTGTGTGTAAGAAAAATTTAGAGGACGGTGCAATGACATACTACAAAACTTAGGAAATTCCCACTCCCTAATACCCCTGGGGCCAGATAGATCACAGGCCCCAGAGGAGAACCTAATACTGCTATTCTGCTAAGTAGATACAGTCTTAAAAAACAGCTCCCAGTGACTTATTGCTCTATCCACAGGTCAGAGCCAAACCAGAGAAGTTTCTCTTGTCAGTAGTTGTCAACTAACCCAGACCCCCCAACTGGTCAAGGTCCAGAGGATAAGAGACCATTGTGTGCTCAGCCCTAACTGGGATGTTCTTTTCAAACCCCTTGTCTAAGACTGGCTGGGCAACACACTCTGCTGATAGGGAACGGAAAGATATCTCAAAGTTGGGTGGGAAGGGAAGGTGGGATAAAGAGGGTGGCTATTAGAGGTGTTAGGGGGTAGTGAATATGTTCAAAACACATAGCAGGAAATTCTCAAAAAATTGTTAAATACTATCTAACAAAAGAAAACATCCAATGCCATGTTGCCATTTGTGGAGTTTATTTTCTGCCTCAGTAGAACTAGACTTGGATGTGGGTGCTGGTTAGAGACAAAACCTTGGCCTTTATCCTGCCCTATGATTTTTTAAAAATCTTTTTACTTTACAATAAACAGAAAATAAATTATATTTACAGAAGTGAGGCTATAGCTCAGTGGTAGCATGTGCAAGGTCCTAAATTCAATCCCAGTACCAAACTATTTCATTTAAATATTTGAAAGCATTGCTTAAACTAAAAGATATCATAATTTGAGCTCATAACACATGAAGAATGATGAGAATTGTCAACTAATACATCTTTAACCAAATACACTTGATGTACTAATTGATTGTATTATTAGATAACTTAATGTCTAAGTTCTAAGAATCCCAATAGTTCTTAAGTTTCCCTTTTTATCGAAGAATTTAAAAGTTATTAAGTTCTTATGGGTGATGTCTGGGCCTGGGCTATCACCAAGGGCTGGGTCTTGGTCCGAGGCCACGAGGAGGCCCGTGTTGATGTCTGCGGCTCCTGTCACCACTGAGGGCGTGCATAGGCTTGTAGTCTTTGATGTTGGTATCGAGGGTCATGATGCCGATGGGGCCATGCCAATCTGGGTACCACTTGGGGCCAAGGTGACATCCTGGCTTGGGCTGCTCCTGAGGACCATGTCTGAGTCTGTGGTCCTACCACAGCCAGAGTCGCTGTTGATGTCCCTGGGTCCTGTAGCCACCAAGGGCCACACAGATGCCCAGGGTTTAGGCTGCAACTGTGACCATGCTGGTGTCTGAGGGCTGTGCGGCTGGCAAGATGATTTGAGAGGCCAACGTTGTCACCTGGGGCCATGGTATTATCCAGACCAGGGCTGCTGCTAAGGGCCACATCTGGGTCCGTGGTCCTGCTGCAGATGGGGAACCATGTTGTGCTGAGCCAACCCCACCCCTTACTGGCCTTGGAATAGCTGGGCCTGACCTTTGCTGGATAGTGCAGCAGGAGAGCTGCTCCTCCCCCCACCCCTGCATTCAGGAAAGATGGCCCCACCCCCTACCACCGTCATGCTGCCTCACCTGGGCAGCACACTAGAGCTGGTCAGGGATGCAAATGGGCCAACCCTGGGGGCATGAAATCAGGAGAGCTGACTCAGCCTCCTCCATCTACCATGTAGTGGCATGGGTGAAATAATGATGTCCTCCCTCCTCACCCACTACTACCTGCGGCAGGTGAGAGAGCTGGTCCTGGGGTCACAAGAGTGAGAGAACCAGCCCTGCCCCTTGCCAGCAGTAGTGCAGAGGGGAGCAGGCGCTACACCCCATCTAGACAGCACACCAGAGCTAAGCCTGTTGTCGGGGGTCCAGGCGAGCTAGCCACGAGAACAGGAGGGCTGTCACCCACCCCTCTTGTATGCCCCCTTGTATACCTCACCTGGGCAAAACAGTGGAGCTGGCCCTGGTGGTGAGAGTGTGCGTGACCCGGATGTGAGGACCTGAGAGCAGGAGAACTGGCCCTGTTCCTTGCTGCAGGCTGCATTGGGTGAGCTAACCAAGGCAGCGCTGGAGAGCTTGCCCAGGTAGTGATGATGAGGGAGGGCTGGCAGTCTGACTGACCCAGCTACTACCCAGGCCCAGAACTGGACCTGTGGATTGGCCCACCCCAACATCCACCCCATCTATGAACTGTTGGAGCTGTGAGGGGGACGAACCTACAGATCCAAAGCAGCAGGCTCTCCATGACACAGGACAACAACAGGATACCCAAGAGCAGCCCCAGTGAGGGCCCATTATCGATGAGTGATATAGCGGAAGCCAGAGGCCTGGAGCCAGACTCATGGCAATGAACACTTGCAAGTAAAGATGTATGGACTAAAGGGTAAACTGTGTGACTCAAAGGGCCTCACTACAGGTTCGGCAAGATTCTTCTCCTTTTCTTTTTTGTTTTGTTTCTGTTTTGTTTTGTTTCTTTGTTTCATTTGGTTTAAGGTTTTTCTTTTATATTTGGTTTTGTTTTGGGGGGTTGCAAGGGCAGAGGGTGGATGTGAGGAGACAGGGAGATAAATGGGATCGGAATGCCTAATGTGAAATCCACAAAGAATCAATAAAAATTTTCCGGATGGCTAAAGTACATATCCACATATCTAACATTTCTCTTGGTCCCATGGCAATCAGTTTATAAAGGCTGTTGTTTTGAATGGTTTGTATTCATCCCAATGAGACTGAGTGTGATAAGTGGAGAGCTTGCTCAGGCATAAGGAAAGCTTATGCTGTGTTCGATTCATCTGAGTGTGCAGCACACACACATGGTTGTTGAGTGTTATGTCTGCTCCTGTTGTTTGTATCTGGGCAAAGTTCCTCCCAGAATTCCTTTCGTGTCCTGTCCATCAGTCTAGGGTTGAAGCAGGGAAGCAAGATGCTGTGATGTCTGACGGTCACGCAAGTGTTGTAGTCTCTGAGGGGAACTGACCTGGTAAAGACTGTGGGCTTGTCCCAAACTATGTGAATGACCTCTTTCTGTGAAAACTAACCAAGCAGACCTCTGAGATTCATTCAGCGGATGCTTAGTTTGTCTTTGAGTTGGAACTTTTTGATGTTTATCTCTGATGTTATATTCTACCTCGAATTGTGTTAGAATATGTTTAGGGAAAGAGACTCGCACTTTGCCAGTAGACAATAAATTGGTAGAAGCCGATTAGAGATAAAGAGGAAAGTTGAGCAAATCCCAAGTACCTGGAATTGAAATAATATACTCTTTAAAGCTTTTCAATTATTAAGGTTATATTTAAAATCTCAAACTGAACAGTAGTATAACACACACACACACACACACACACACACACACATACACACACACACACACACACCACATTAATGAGCTTCAATACAACAGTACTTAGAAATATTTCATTTTAAATATATTTATTAGGAAATAGAGATGATTGAAAACAAACCAGTGCTTGACCCAAGAAGTTGGAAAAAGATTAACAAAACAAACCCAATCAAGGGAACAGTAAGGACAGGGAGGGAGCAACCAATGAAAGAGAGAACAGCACAGAGGAAATTGGTGTGATGAAATGCCCACCCTTAGTGGAAAAACATCCGGCAAGATGAGAGAAGATATAAATAAACAAAAGACAGGCCTGAGGAGGTAGGTAGACCAGTCTGAAAAATGCTTGTTGTGCCAACAGGAGGACCAAAGTTCGATCCTCACAACCATGCAAAAAGACAGGGACAGTGGAAGATGGCACGTGTTTGCAATCCCAGTACTGGGAGGTGGAAACAGGAGGATCCCTAGGGCTTGCTACACAACCAACCCAGCCTAGTCAGAGTATCAGGATGATGAGAGAGCTAGGTGGATGCCATCTGAGAAGGAAGACACCAGAGGCCATCCTCTACACACGTACGCATATACATGTGCACATGCACCCCAACCCCAACAAAACAGTAATAATGACATACAGAAAAATGAGGGAAATAAATCTAGATAGATAGGCAAATAATGTTATGAACTGTAATATATTCATTTCATGGAACCCTTAAGAGACTGCATTAATTTCTGGGAAAAATATAAAAAGAGTTGTAATAGATTATAGGAATAAGAGTAACAGTTAAAGAAACTGAAATGTAACCTTAAACTCATCCCTGAACGCCTCCCCCTACCTCCTTATCTCAGGCCCTGTGTATATAAGAAGGCTGACCAAATTCTTAAGAAACAAATAACTTACGTCTTTTGAAGACAGTTACCAAAATTACAAAAACAGAGAAAGTCATGCAAGGTCCTACATAGCGCTTTTATAACTGCTGTTCCAAAATGAGATGGCAAACCAGTGAGGAGGTGAAAGTTCTACTTTTCCTGTAAACACGGGCAGAAAATCCTACCGGAAACATGACCTGATGGGCCAGTGAGATGGTGCAGTGGGTAAAGGCTCTTGCCATCCATCCAGATGGCCTGAGATTGTGTGGGTACAGATGGAGCTCACCATGTCTGTATCCCCCACGGTGGGATGGAAAAATAGACTCTGCAATTGTCCACTGGCCTCTACACATGTACACACCTGAATACACACACACACAAATAAACACATGAATAAACATAAGAAAATTAAAATATACGAACTAACCATATGTAATAGTGCATTAAAATAATGAAACGTTAAATAAAGGTTACCCTAGAATGAAAACAATTTAACATCTGAAAAATCTATGACTATAATCCCACATTATTTTATTAATGTTTAGATGAATTAACAGACCAAATAGAATAGATCACATACTTTTTTAGTAAATTCTAAAAGTCATTTCTCCAATTCAACACTTTAAGATGAAAACACATGAACTTCACTCTTTAGTCGGAAGGATTTTGCAAAATCAATGAAGGTTACAACATCAGAAACCTACATCAAACGGCAACAACGGTGGTTACACACAGAAGATATTTTACACCAGAACAGGTCATCAGCAAACTAAGTTCACATCCCAGGGCATGACTAAACCTTCAGCGCAGAATCTGAACTCTACAGTACTTCTATATGCCGTAATAAGCCTTTAGAGCAACACCACATATCATGGAAGACACACTCCTGTGCACACAGGTGCACACCTAACATCAGACATAGAGGGTTCCCAGGATGTTCTTTTATCTTGGTTTCTCAAGATGAAAGAGAATGAGCAAATCAGGTAACAAAAGTGGCTCACAGGCTTTGATTGTGTGCCAGGAATTCGTGGATTATGATTAACAGCCTCGTACCCATGAAGTTAAATAGAAAGAAGTTGATAAACTAGCAAAGGTTGGGCAATCTTGAACTTTTAAATCAGTGGAGTCAGCGTTAAGATTGCCAAGTCCGGAGTGGGGTGCTCATCTTCTATATCGCTCTCCCTTCTGCATAGCCTTTAAAATGGCCCAGTGGTCTACAGACTATCCACATGAAAACATCTGGATCTGCACTTTCCTCTGCCTTTTCTTAGCACCCACCACTGCCCCTGTTAGCTACACTACTTATTCCACCCAGTCATCTACAAACTTTACTTCATCAGCAATCTCCCACGACGGCAGGTGTGTGCTGGTCCATAGATAAATGTGATCCATCTTTTTGCTCAAGCAAAATTTTTGTTTGTTTGTTTTTGGAGACATGTTTTCACACCGCTCAGGCTAGGCTTGAACTTGCTACTGTAGTCAAGGATTATTGAATTTCTGATTTCCCTCCTGTTCTTCCCCATGCTGAGATTACAGGCATGCACCACCACACCCAGTTTTCTGAAGTGTTGGGGATCGAACCCAAAACTTTTGGGATGTTAGGCAACTACATTACTAAGTCATCCCTGCTCACAGAGTTGGGTTTTTGTTGTTGTTTTTAAATTAAGAAATGGTTAGTATTCTTTTCTCTGAGACAGCAAACAGTAAAGTATACTGTTTTTTGTTTGTTTGTTTGTTTTGTTTTCTGTTTTTTTTTTTAACCTAGACTTGGGGCAATTTTAAAAAATGTGAAATGGATTTAGAATTCTATTTTTAACTGGTGTGCAAAGAAAAGAGAAGGGTCATTGCCATGTTCTTTTCAAAACCACATGATTATTTCAAAAAGGAGAGAAAGAAGATTTAAGCCAAGGCTTTGGGCTTGAATCAAGCCTTGTTTGAATTCCAGCTGTGGATTGACATTTCCTGGGCAGCCATTGCTTTGTCTGTTCAGAGGACAGGATTGATGAGAGGAAGAAATGAAATGCTGCATACATACAAAAAGCCTGGCTTGGTGTTGAGCACACAGCACATGCATGCAGATCAGGCTGCTGCAACTGTGCCCTTCATTCATTACCAGACCTTCATATTGCAGGTTCTTCTGATGGCACTGCCCTCTGTGGCACACCAACATTGATAAGGGACAAAGTGGCATTTCTAAGACAGTCCTAAATGGAGGACCCTATTTCACATCTACAACCTCTAGAGCAGTGGCTCTCAACCTTCCTGATGCTGCGACTCTTTAATACAGTTCCCCATATTGTGGTGACTCCAAACCATAAAATAATTTTTGTTGCTACTTTATAACTGTAACTTTGCTACTGTAAGAATTGTAATGTAAATATTTTGGGGGGGGGCGGTTTCTGAGGGGTTGCGACCCACAGGTTGAGAACCACTACTCTAGAGGGATACTGAAGTCAGACAGAGAAGAAGAAAGTCAAGATCATGAGCTTGAAACTTATTAGAGGGGAGATTAATGAGACACCCAAGGAGTCCTTTGAGACAGAAATTATTCTTACAATATTGATGTTCTTGGAATTCAGGAGAAAGTGTCGCATTATGGAGATTCAAAGAATCCTAAATAATAGCCCTAGACCCACATTTTAAAGACAAAGAAACCAAGGCATGACTGGAAGCAGCTGTTTTTCTGATGAGGAATTAATCCACTTGTTTTGAATCTCAAACTTGAAATGTTGTTTTTCTTTTTTGGCAGATACTTGGTTATTAGGTCAAAGAATTGTGGGAGGGGATAGGGTGGGCTTCTAGCACCTTCTGTTATTGGCCCGTTTCCTCACAGCCCATTAACTTAGCCTGGGTAAATATTAAGCATGCTTGGAGTCCTTGATGGCCCTGACTTCTCACATCTTTCAGAAACGGATCCTCCCGTGTTTTTATATTTTGTGTTTCCTGCTACCAATGAATATCTCACCTCTGTTTCTTCCTCTGAAAATGAAGGCGTTCTGTCATGACGACTCCCCAGTACCCACCAGCTCACTCCTAGCTCATCTTGCTATTTTCCTGTCCCAGGATGCTGAGTCCTGCCTGAACTTGATTATTTTTACCAGACTTCTTAGAATGGAGCACTGCTGGCAGGGAGGTCACGTGTTCCCTCTGTGGTCCCAGTGCCTACAACACCATCAGGAGCACAGAACAAATGCTGTTGTCACCTTTTGGAGACAGACTTTCAAACACTGTCTTCCACTTATCCAGTGTTTGAATATGTGGCAAGAATGGTACTGACTGAACGTTTGATGCATCACCTCATTCTCATTATTGATGTGCTTGAAACATCTTAGCAAGGCGGCCCTTCTGTCCTCTCCACAGAGTCCCCGGCCACTGTGTAGGTAGCTAAAATTGGCTGGATTCCAGCCCCAGGGCTCCCACCTTTGATCTTTAGCTGTTGTCCTCAGCACTACAGTGTCTTCTGCTGTGGTTTTTCTAAAGAAAACAATGCCAAGGACAGTGTGTGTTTGGTGGTTCATAAAAGGTGAGTTGAGCATGGGGAGCATTTAAATCAGGATCCTGGCTCTATTTCTGTGCTGGCAGGGCATGGTCATCCTTAACTATTATCAGCAGGCTGTTCCTGCTTCCCTCCAGTTGCAGAGAATCCAGACTCCAGGCACCCCAATGTTTCAGCAATGCCAAACCTGTCTGAGTCCCAGGATACAGGTGGTCTGGACTCTTTGCCTTCCAATCTTACCCAGGACAGCCTGCCAGATGAGTCCTGCTGTGGCTGCCGTACCTCCCACTCCTCCGCTGGGGCCAGTCCAGGACTAGTGACCTGGGGTTGGACACAGATTACTCTTGCCCATACACGGCTACGTCAGGGCAACGCCCACTGGAAGAGTGACCTTGCAGACTGCAAGACACCTTCTGAAACCTCTCCTCTCCTGTTTCCCAGGAGCCAGGTTAAAACCGTCAGCCTCACATCCCGAGAGCAAACCTTTTAGAATCTGCTGCCAAGAGCGGGGGACCTCACTCATTGGGAGCCAGCATGTCAGCTGCAGTTGTGGAGAACCCAGTCCTGAGCAGAAAACTCTCAGACTTTGGACAGGTGAGCCTCCACAGCTAGGAGAGACTTGGTTCCCCAGATGGAAAAGCACTCTGGGAAGTACTGGTACTTCCTAAGGCCACTAAGAAATATGAATTTATTTAAAGATGAGGAAGTCAACTCAAAAGACTGTCCTTAACAAAGTGTATCCTTTGAGGATGCAGAGAGGTTGGAGATCTGACTGTCAGAGCCGCTACCACATCTGTGTGTAGTCAGATAACTCATTGGCTTCCTCTGTTGCCTGCTTTACCTTCTGAAAGGAAAAGGCTGGTCCTCAGTCATCTGGGCTGTCAGTCCTACCACGTCTCTTCAGTGATATCCACACAGTCCTTTCTTATGGTTTTGGAAATGACAAGAATGCAAGACGATGTAGCATGAAGAGAATTTGGGACTTACTCAGATGTGACAAGGGAGAAAATAAGCCAAGAGGAAAACAAATAGGAGTTAGCTCTGAGTCTAAGCATGTCTTGGGGATTAAGCTGGAGGTGGAAGGCGTCTGTTCTCTCAAACCTTTGTTGTCCTCTCCAGGGAGCTCTTGGAGAACACGTGCTTTACTGTGATTTATGTATTTGCCCCAGGTTGGGAATCATGATTTGAATCCAGAGATTCAGGCCTTGGAGGTAATGTATTCACAGGTAGCTGCTGCATACAATCCTAGGGGACTATTTCTAGAGAGCTGAGTAGTTTAGGACAGTAGGAGAGAGTGGATACCAAAGACAGAATAACTAGAAACACTGAAGAATTCTCTAGTGGTCAGCTAGACCAGGAGAGACATTTTGGGAGCTCTTCCTCTGAGAGGACTGAGGGGGTTGAGAGGTGCTTGAAGTCAGAGATGTAGTGTGGAAGAAGGTTGGTATGAGGGGCAGGCAGGCTGGTTTGTATAGATCCTGTCTCTACTCTAGTCTAGGCTCCTGCATTGCCAGCACAGACTCTTGGTCATCTGGGGAGCTTAAGCCAGTGATCTGGGGGTGGTACCTAGCAGGAGGATCTTATAGCTTTATTTGTAAAATTCTTAGGTGACTGTGAATGTATAGATTGTCCCTACCAATAACAGTGACACCAGAAAAGGATCCAAACATGTCCTGGTACAACCTCAGCATAAGAAGCAGAACATTTTCTTTAGAAAAATAAGAATAAAAAGACCCTCAGAGTCTAGAGTTAAGCTGAAAGTTAAACAATGCCTATAGATATCTTACTAAAGTTTCAAGACCACTTGACACTGTCAATGTGTATTTGGCCAAAGCTGATTGTTTAACAGAATGTGTCCTGAAGAGCAGGGAAGAATAGACAACAAGGGCAGATGTTGTGCCTGGTGTCGCTTGCTTGTGGGAAATCCTCTATGCACACAGTCAAGACACAGTGCTGTCCTCTTTGGGGAGGTAAACTATGTAGGCATTTGGTGGGGGAGAAAAGGTCGTTTAGTGTCTATAACATTGAGGTGGGATGCTGGAATGGATTAGTATTTATGGTGTCTCTAGCTCTGTCACTCTGCAGCACAGACACATTTATGAGTTTTTAATTTTTTATTATGTTTGTTTATTTATGTGTGTGAGGAGGTACAGTGTGTGCCATGGTGTGTGTAGAGGTCATAGGACAACTTGGAGGGCCAGTTCTCCCCTTTCATAGTGGTCCTTAGTATTGAACTCAAGTTGCCAGGCTTGACAGCAAGTGCCTCTATCTGCTGAGCCACCTTGCCAGTCCTGTTTGCATCTCCTTATCTTCCAGCCTAGATAAACAGCATGTATTTGACATAATTCTAATAAAAGAAAGACTGCAGGAAGGAGCCTCCATTTGCTGAGGGCAAAGGATATGTCAAAGCTTTACCCATATGGCAAGTGTAACCAGCCCATGGGAAATAGTAGTTTAGCCCTCTCATTCACCCAACAGGTCAAGAAGCACCTACTGTGTGCTAGTCACAGCAGTGTTTTTCCTCTGGTAAAACTACTTTAGTTCAGGAGATAAGTGATACATGAGTTAACAGAATGAAAGCACAGTATAGTTTCATATAGAGACAAGAGCTGTGAAGAACTTAAGCAGAGTAGTGGGGTCAGTGAGGAGCTCAGAGTCACCAGCAGGGACAGAGCAGCCAATGTTCCATCTAATCTGCTTCCCACAACTGAGCACACTACTTCACTGTAACATTTCCTCATGTGGGACAATGCTGAAACATGCAGACATAGTATGTCCACACCCTGCCTCATAGAGTCGTGTGCCTCAGGACCTTCGCATCTTGTTTTTAATAGTTCTTCAGTGTTGATGTACACAAGAGGTTGTAATCACACATGCAAATGCACATGTCTTCTGTAAGCCCCAGGTCACCAGCATTGGCCTTACAAGATCCTTGACAGAGCATATTGCTTATAAATGTGAAATGTAATTATTTCCAGAGATAACAGAAAGTGTTTGTGTTCACCACTTAGCTAACAAGAACAGTCTGTGTTTGTTGCTGAATGCATTGCTCAGTGATCAAAGTTCCCCACTCTTTGGTTCCTGGTTCTTTTTCTTGCACAGTCTCTTCCTAGACAGCTTTGGAGCTACTTTTGCTTCTAAGCCAATCCCCATGTCTGTTAGAATCAGATAAGGCATAGTTCCTGAGTCAATAAAAATGCACTATGAAAGAGATTTGCTTACAGGCCCAGGATTGGCTTGATGAACCTGGAATTCAGATCCACACCATCACAAACTTCTCTGATCTTCCTTTCAAGCTTTAAAAACAAGGAGTAATTGTGTCAGCCTAGCCTGTCACTAGGAAGCACAGTAACAGTGTTGAGGTCCATGAACCTGGTTGCAAGCCCAGGCTTTGCTATGCATTAGTTGGGTTGCCTAGGACAAGCCACTTGACCTATCTAACTCTGTGTATTCATTTTCAAAACAGCAGCACCCCCGCCCTCACAGCTCTTGTGAGGACCAAATGTCCTGTTCCAGGTAAACCTTGCAAAGAGTGCTTGCTGCTGCCAATGACAACATGTATTGAGCATAAAAGGACATGTTTTTGTTCCTGCCATTTGGGACAGACGAGTTACCAATAACAGCAGAGTAGGGCCATGTTATGTCATAAATGTGAATTTGTAGACAGTTGCAGGAAAAGTTATGACTTAAGAACAATAGCAGTACATATTTACTATCAGTGGTTTTGAAATTGTCCATGGTTCAAATTCATTAATAATGATTTTGATAATGAAGGACATGGGAAAACCCCTGTTAGGACAGGAGCATTGTGGAGCACTCAGAGCAAGATTCGTGTGATGGCAGTGGGAAGGACAGAAAATGACCTGTCTCTTAAGAATCATTTCTGGAGAAGATGACAATGGATTTAGTGATTGCTGGACACACACAAGGAGAAGGATGGTGGAGGTGGACATCTGGGTTTCTATCACAGGCGTCTTCAACTCTAAGGTGGCATGTGTTGACATGTATCAGGAATGCCTCACTTTTCTTGGAGGTCAAGAGAAAAGTGAACTCAAAATAGGGAAGCCCTTTGTTGTTTCAAGGAACCCAGAAAGGACTGAGGCTCAGTATTCTCTGGGTGTGGTGGGGATGGTGGTGGTGGTGGTGGTGGTGGTGGTGGTGGTGGTGGTGATGGTGGTGGTGGTGGTGGCTGGAGAGGGGAGGCTCAAGTCAGGTTCATCTGCATGTCTGGCAGGCTTTAGAAGAGAGACAGAAGCAGAACTGAAACAGGTCGTGGGTCATGGTCATTGTGTGCGGTCTAATGGGACAGTTCATACATTAGCTCCATTGCTGATTGCGGAATTAAGGGCCAGTTGCTTAGCAGTGTGTGTGTGTGTGTGTGTGTGTGTGTGTGTGTGTGTGTGTGTGTGTGTGTATGAGAGAGAGGGAGGAAAGAGAGAAAGACAGACAGACAGACAGAGACACAAAGGCACACAGAGAGACGAGTTCACGTGTATGCAGTGGCACAAGTGTATGTGAGCCGGAGGACAACTTTGAGAGTCATTTCTTCGGCACTTTCTTCCTTGTTGAACAGACAGGTGTCGCACTGGGCTGGAACTCACCATACAGCTAGCCAGGAAGGCCAGGGAGCTCAGGGATCCACCTGCCTCCATCTCCACAGTCCATGGGATTAAAATCACATGTCTGAGCTATCTCCACAGCTCAAGTTACTTAGCCTCCCTAAGGCTGAATCTCACCATCAGTGAGAGGAGGGGCTTGGTGCACAATCAAACCTACTTCCTCGATTGTTTTCCAAGTTAAGTGAGATTGTACAAATCAAGTACTGGACATGGAACATTAAAATATCTTTAAAATAATATAGTTTTTTTCCTTTAAAAATATTTATTATTTATTTATTTAATGTGTATGTATGTGTGCCGTGTGCATGCAGGAGCTCACAGAGGTCAAAGGAGGCTTTAGATCCCCTGGAACTGGAGTTAGAAGATAGTTGCAAGCCACCATATAGATACTAGGAATTGAACTCTGGTCCTTTGTAAGAGCAACAAGCGTTCTTAACCACTGAGCCATCCCTCCAGCCAATAGGGACATAAAAGGATAATCCTCTAATTTACTTGAAGGGGCCTATAATCCAACTTGCTGATAAATTTGGTACTTCCAGCTTCATATAAGATTCTGGAGAAAATCTGAATTTTCTAAAGTTGCAGATTTTGTCCTCAGTTCTTCTGTGCTCTCGATCTTATTATCCCGAGTCCCCGACAGGAATCTGTCCACCATTGCCTCCAGTCCCTGAGATGATAGAATATCCACACCATTAACTTAATTAACTTCCTTACAGGAGAGTGATTGTTCCTCACATTTTCTTCTCCATTTTAGGGACATGCTGTGTATTGGGGGTGCACACAGAAAGCTGTGAATCACATTAAAACAACAAAATGTGTTAGCAAACTCTGAAATAGCCACTTTTATTCCAGTTTCTTTTGTTCCCTCCTTGAAGGCACCCATTGTCTGATAATAATATTTTCATCATTTTACATATAGTGCCAATATTCTATCTAAACTTACATTTCCTTTTTTCAACATTTGGATATTATCTGGCCAGGGATTACTCTTCCTATTATTTTGTAGGTGAGGAAATGAGGCAAACTCATCTACTCAAATGGTTCTGGTGGTGAATGTATGAGAAAGGACGACACCCAGGCCTTTGGACCCACAGCCTATGACTGTCCCATTTCAACATTTGCTCACATTGTGTTTCCCAGCATCTTTTTAAGGAGGTTTTTTTGTTTTGTTTTGTTTTTTGTACCACTTCATCTGCCTCTAAGAATCTCCTTGATTCTTGCATATGATGTGTCTGCTGGTCAGAATTTGGGCACTGAAGAGATGGGTGTACTTACCTTAATTCAGATTTATATATCTCAAAGATATGGGATAGGATCTGGTACTCGGTGGGTGCTCATTGAAACTTACCAATTTTTGCCAGCGACCAGTGACATCAATGAGTAATTTGAGCTTCTCAAGTCAACCCAGGGGTGACGTTCATTATTTCATTGTTCTCGACTTACTTATGTCTGACCACCCTGCCTTCTGTGTAGAATACATGTAGCTCATTGTGTTGCAGAGCGTAAGGGGAAGAAAACATTGATGCTTGCCTCTTCTTTGGGGGTTTCAAGGGACTGGTTGCCAAGCTGTGAGAAACGTTTTAACCCAAGGATCTAATTCTGCAGGAAACAAGTTACATTGAAGACAATTCCAACCCCAACGGGGCCGTGTCACTTCTCTTCTCGCTCAAAGAGGAAGTTGGCGCCCTAGCCAAGGTCCTGCGTCTGTTTGAGGTGAGTGCTTTGTTCCCGTGTGACTTGGGCAACGGCATAGTCATGGTTGTATTCACCCTTCTTCCAGTTTCTCCTAGATCTAGTTTGATTTTCCTACCCTCGCCACTCAACTTGAGTTGACGTGCCAGGGCCACACCCTTAAAAAACAGACTCCCCCTCTTCCACCAGCAATCGTGTACCAACAGATCCTCAACTAAGGTGGGGCTTCTCATCTACCGCCTCTTTCTATGCTGTTGTTTTGTCTGGCTTGTGCTGCTGGAGTTCACGTGCCTGCTGGCACCTCTGTCGACCTCCCATGCCTAACTGCACTGCTGTGTCTGGAGAACACTGTTCTGCTTTAGTCAGTCATGGCCTTTGGCTCTTGCATTCTTCCCACTCCCCAGCCTTGGGAGGAGGGGTGTGATACAGATGCCTCATTGAGGGCTGAGAATTCTAGTCTCTCATTCTCTGCACTTCAGTCTCTGCAAATCACTGCCTACTACCAACAGAGGCTTCTCCGATGAGAGTTGAGAGATGAACTGATGATCTATGGGTATAATCATGGTAAGTCATTAGGAGCTGGTTCAATATTATGTCAGTTTAGCTGAATAATAGTAGTAGGTTCTCCCCCAGAGCCTATGACTTGCTGACATACCTTTGAGAACACATCCAGGTGTTTGTCTTCTAGGTGATTATGAATCTGATCAAACTGACAGTGAAGATTAGCTGTCATCATGACCAAATGACACGAGATTCAGATTAATGAAATATCAATAACAGTGGTCTGGTACTATGTCTGAAATCCAGAGTGTTGCCGTTGCCAGACAAGTGCTCTAATACTAAGACACACCTTCAGCCCTGTTAATCCATTTTGGACATCTAAAATTACTTTAGACAATGAGGTGTATGTAAAACTTAAAACCTGATTTTCTAAATTGGTGGTGGTAGTTGGGGGTAGATGAATACCCAAGAGAAAACAGAGCAAGTAGAGAGAAAGAAGTGTTTCCTGAGGGACAAGCTGCTCCTGTAAAGGATGCTTCTGTGAAATGCTCCAGTGCACCTACTTAGCCTTTGTATTAGGGAGTCACATGTTCTTGAGAAGTTGCCCCTTGGGGCCAAGTCAGAGTTAATGGATTAAATAATAATAAATGAAGAGGCTGTTTGCAGTCTAATAAACAAGCCACAAGTAATAAATTAGCAGAACTAGATGGAGAGCACTGTGTGTGTGTGTGTGTGTGTGTGTGTGTGTGTGTGTGTGTGTGTGTGCATGCTCTGGCTGGATTCTTTGATGCATTATCCAAATGTCAATTCCTTGGGGGCCTTATTTTACCCATCCTGCCAAGGAGGATACAGAGCTCAATGTGATGATTGGTTGGTGGAAGGCTGTTGTTAGTGTGTATTGATTTCTTTCCCCTAAGACCTTCACAGTTACCATAGAAACTCCCTACCCCAGTATACATCTTAAAGCCATATTAACACCTTGATAAAGCCCATAGTTAAATGATAGTCACTCAAAGTAATGAGTTAAGGAGGAAAACAGATTCTTGCTCTCACGGCACCACACATGTAAGCCAGACACATCAGGTTCTTGATTTGATGTTCATGAAACTCAGGGGTGGGGGGTGGAGGGCGTTCTTATACTATGTGGATGAGGAGACAGGGGCTGAGAGGGTGAGTAACTCACTCAGGATCACACAGGAATGTACGGTGGAGGTGGGTTTGAACTTTGGCTCTCAGGCTTCCAAGTCCAGGATCTCTGTGGCACCCACACTCCCAACAAGCAAAACGATTGGCCCATGAAGGGGAGGGTGCTGAGGTCACGCTGCTTTTGTATGCTTGTGTCTTTTATTGCGCCTTTGTGTTCTGACAAAGTTTCTGGATGTAAAAGGTGAAATCAAAAGGAGTAAATGACAAAGAACATGAAGGAAACTGAATTGTCCTTTAAGGCAATATTTTCTTTTATCGTTATTTTTTTATTAATTTTTAAATTTATTTTACATACCAACCACAATTCTCCCTCCATCCTAACATCCTGTTCTCTCCCCCCACCTCCTTTCTACACCCCCAACCACTCCTCAGAAAGGGTGAGGCCTCCCATGGAGTCAACAAAGCATGGCATGCCACTGTGAGGCAGGACCAAGCTCCTTCCCCCCTGCAACAAGGCTGAGTGAGGCATCCCACCATAGGGGATAGGTCCCACAAAGCCAGCTCACGTGCCAGGGATAGATCTTGGTCCCACAAACAGACCAAGATCATAACTGTCACCCACGTGCAGAGGGCTTAGGTCGGTCCTAATCAGGCTCCCTAGCAGACGGTCTAGAGTCTGTGAGCTCCCATGAGCTCGGGTCAGCTGTCTCTGTGGGTTTCCCCATTATGATCTTTGCCCCCTTTGCTCATACAATCCCTCCTTCCTCTCTTCAGCTTGACTCCCAGAGCTCGGCCCAGGGCGTAGCTGTGGATCTCTGCATCTGCTTCCATCAGTTACTGGATGCAGGTTCTATGATGACAATTAGGGTAGTCACCAATCTGATTATAGGAGAAGGCCAGTTTAGGCACCCTCTCCATTATTGCTAGGAGTCTTAGCTGGAGTCACCCTTGTGGAATTCTGGGAGTTTCCCTGGCCCCGAGTTTCTCCCTAGCCTCACAATGGCCCCCTCTATCACAATATCTCTTTCATTGCTCTTCCTCTCCGTCCCTCCCCCAACTTGGCCATCCTGATCCCTCATGTGTCCATTCAATATTCTAGAACATTCTGTGTTATTAGCAAAGAACTCCAACAATCCATTTTAGATCTGGATTTTGGAGAGCCACAGTGTACATGAATACATTAAGGACTAGTAAGCCTGCAGTGGGAAGACCATTGATACACTTGGTATTTCTTTTTTTTTTCTTTCTTTTTTTTTTTTTGAGACAGGGTTTCTCTGTGTAGCTTTGGAGCCTGTCCTGGAACTCACTCTGTAGACCAGGCTGGCCTCGAACTCACAGAGATCCACCTGGCTCTGCCTCCCGAGTGCTGGGATTAAAGGCATGCGCCACCACCGTCCCCTGTATTTCTTAAACACATTTGACCATGACACTTTCTTTAGGGAGGACACATTATCTTCTGGGTTTTAGTATTTGATTAAACTTACATTGCACTGGCTTAGATTTTCAGCTCTAAACTATCAGCAATAGCATGTGACAGACCTTTCCTGGGGAGACAAAACACACATACACAGCGCACCTCTATTCGGCCCACAACAGACCAAAGTAATGATTGCAACAAAGTCCAGTCTAATGGACTGATGAGTTTTTATTGGAGTCACTATAAGGAGTCTGGGCGAAGTGTTACTTACAGGAACAGGGATGCTTTTTTTTTTTTAAAAAAAAAAAAAAAAAGGCAGTCTCATCACCAGAAACCTCTCATGCAAACCCATGTGGATGACCCCCGAGCTGTGTCTGGGGCTGTCTGCGCGTCTACGTCTTGTAGACAGTTCGACAGTTCACAGGACAGGGATACGATTTGGTTGCAGCTCAGCTATTCAGACCTTCTCTCAGAGCAGTTGTTGACTGGTGCTGTAAACCTGAGGGGGCCTTCGAGAATCATCTGAGTTTTCCCTTTTCCAAACACATGACCCTTTGTTCACCCATTGAGTCTCGGGAGCCTCCTCTTCCCTCCTAGATGGAAAGTCTCAATTTGAAGAACCTGCCACACAGCAGTCTGATTTTTGTGACACTGAGGGGAAGAACCAAATTAAAGTTAAGAGTTTCCTGTTTAGAACCCAGACCCAGTTGCTCTACTTGTAAATGCGATGGCTATAAGCAAGCTGTTTAACCTCTTGGCTTCATTTTCTCAAATTCAAGATGAGGGTAATAATAAGCCCACTATAGAGTTTCCACAAAAATTGACCTTATTAATTTTAATTATTAATAAAATTATTAATTTGTGAAAAGTCATCGCAATTGTAACTGACATAGAGTAAGATCTCAGTGTATGTTTGTTGTAATTAATTCTCTGTACTGTATCTTTAGAGTCACAGAGGCTACAGGGCTCTAAGTTCTTGATTACAGAAAAACTAGTAGAAGAATCAGATTAATTTGCTTGGAAGAGAGAAGGCTTGGTGTGGGAATTCTCACCTAGCTGAAGTTGTCGATGGAAGGAGACCCCTGGATATCTTCTTGGTGCCAGAGACAAGAAGGCAATGAGTAGAAATACAGGGAATATATTTCAAATTGTTTACAGATGACTTCTCTAATATGGAGGGCACTGGAAGGCATTCATTTCAAGCGTTACATCCGCTAAAATAGACCCCTAAAAGGACAACTTGTGCTATAAATATACTTATCTTCCTTAATAGAGACAGAAGGTAAAAGTTCATCTTCTCAATATTGGCCCAAGAGAGAAAGCATTTCATAAAGGGATAATCATGTTTCTCCTATGACTTTCTTATTAAATAACCCCACAAGGACTCCAGGCTTGATGAGCAGCTCCAACTCTCCACACCCTGCGGTGTAGCAGAGACACAACAGGATACTTTGTCAGCTCTCACTAAATATTCTAGTAAAGACAGTTACAGTAATGTAAACCTAGACCGTCTGGTCCTCTGGCCTGATGCCATATGGAAACTTTTTAAAACTCAACTCCTAATAGGAAACCCTAAAGCATGCTAGCTCCTCAGTAGTATGTGTGCAAGCTCCTCTTGGCCTGTACTTTCCATTCAAGTGCATCACTCCATGGCACAGTTAGCTCAAAGTCACCACTCCATTAAGGACCACTTTGCCCGTCGCTGGCCTTATAGACCTCTACTGGTAGCTACATCAGAATGCACCTCAATAGAACCCATATTTATAAGAAACATAGATTAGCGTGTTTGCGTATGTTTGTGGAGTGGCGATTAGAAATGAGGTAGAAATCTGGAAATTTGTGTCCAAACAATTAGGAAAATGCTCAGACCTCTCCTTACTGACCTACGGACACCCACTGTCCTTAGTAGATTGTTTTACCTCTCAATTCTTTGTGCACTTATTTAAATAATTTTCATAGCACTCTGTTTTTACCCACTACTAGCTCATACCCTGTGTTTCTCAGGAAAATAGCCTTTTTTGTTTTACAAGAAGTTTAGTGGTGAATCATAAAATCAGAAGCAGTCTCCTTGGGGGAAGGTGCAAAGAAGAACTTTTTCTTTCTCTTCATGTGCCCATGAATTCCCAGGGAAGGGACTAGGCAAAGGAACAGATGGGCAAAGCTCCAAGACCTGAGGCCATCTCAGACATTCACTGGCAACCTCGAGTAGACTGTTTAACTGGTGGGGATGAAGAGTTTCAGGTTTGCAAGCTGACCACACCCAGATAGGTACAGCCGCTATTGGTTGATACTCCACTTTCATGGAGGTGATTGATCTTTCAGAAACAATGGAAAGAAATGGTCTACATATGTCACACGCGTTTCCTTTGCCCTACCCCTGCCCAGAGAATACACTCCTCCCACTCCTCCATTGTTTGGTGACCTCACAACCACTCATTTACCAACTCGTTACCTCCTGGGGGCAGGTGCTGTTGCTGAGTCCTATATAGAGGATGGAGACACCGAAGTGAGCTAGGCAGCCAATCTCTGTGGCTGCAGAGAGTGCAGACTCTTTGTTACCAGGCAATTAAAACAGAGTTCTTGTGGATAGTTTGCATTCTGAAAGCTGTTGTTCCTTGCTTTATAGGCTTCTATTTGATGCTACAGGCCATTTAGTCATTCTCCCCACCCCCACCTCCCACCCCCACCCCCACCCCCGCTGAGGGTGTTTAGTTAGCTTGCACATTTTGGTGAAAGACTTTATGACATTTTTTCCTAAGTTAGATAGATATCCAGTATCATAAAACATGGAGTCATGAGATATAAACTGTTCTCTGTTTTTTCCCAAAGCAAGGTGCTGCTTCTTCCTCCTCCCCTCCTCCCCCCCCCCCTCCTCTTCTGCTTCTGCTCCCTCTTCCCCTCCCCTCCTCCTTCCTCTTCCTCCTCCTCCTTTTGCTTTTTGATTGAGATGGTCTCACTATACAGCTTTAGTTGTCCTGGAACTCATTATTAGACCAGACTGGCCCCAAACTCACAGAGATGCTCCTGCCTCTGCCTCCCTAGTGTGCTACCACTTCTGGAGAACAAGGGGCTTCTTGGAGAAAGTAGTTACTTTCAGGGGTGGTCTGTGGGTGGGTGGTCAGTCCCCCAAGGTGTGGTCTGCTTTCTAGCTTACCTTCCACCCTGTGCACATACCTCTCTGTGTTCTGTCTGTGGATCTTCTCAAACTGTTAGACAAATTAAAGTTCCCATTTAAGTTCTTGGCTTTCCTGTTCTTTTCTCTGTTTCCACATAAGGAAACTTCCTTGCCATTATTTAAATTTTTTTCATGCAGTATATTTTGATTATATTTCCCTTTTCCTAACTCCTTCCAGACCCTCCCCACTTTTCTCTATACAACACAGACTTTGGTTTTCTCTTAAATTTCAACAGAAGTAAACAGAAGGGAGGGCTTACACATTCCCTTTCTTCCTAAGCCAAGAAACATGACACTGCTTTTTGCATTGTTTTGATATTGGCCTCTGTTTTCCTGGGGAAGCTTCAGAGTTTCTGCTGCCTCTCTGGCCCTCCCTGCCTCCTGCAAGACTTCTCTCTCCTACTTTGGGGCACACCTGAATGACAGATGATAGTCTCTGTAGATTAACGCAGTGGTAACACCCTGGGGCCTCGGGAGTCCTAGAGAAGAACCAGCCAGAAGAGAGCCCGTATTGGACTCCTTATTTTGTTCCTTATACCCAGAGATCCTGTTTTTGTTTGACATAATATATTCACGATAATGAAAAAAGTTGACATTTTAAGAGTGCTTACTGTGTCCCTGGACAAGAAGGTAGTATTCACAAAGGCACAAGGATTTTGCCACTGACAAAATGTGCTTTCTTCCTGCATTCTTCACAGCAAAGATTTTCATTTTGATTTTATTGTTTCTCTTCCTTAGTCTCCTCAAAGACTAAAGAGAAGGTCCTGTAGAAGTTCTCTAACCTACACAGTCGTATTTGAGAGGGAAGTTACTGCCACTGTCATAACATTTCTTCTCCTCAGCATTGTATCATTTATAACTGGTTCAAACACAAAGTGGATGAATTCCTTTTTCTTTTTTGTAATCTTGGAGTTATTCACGTCATTGGATCTCTGGGACATGTTTTGTCCATTTGAAAGGTGGTGTTTATTTACTTATGGATAAACGATGTGCCCTGGCATGGCTGTAGCAGTGAACTCGGGCTTAGTGAATGGCACATGAGTTGTGAAGCAGTTTTAGAATTGGGGGATCCACTCAAATTATTCTGTGTGCGTGTGTGTGTGTGTGTGTGTGTGTGTATGTGTGTGTGTCACTGTTCTGTTGGTGTCAGGAGAAACTATGACCAATGCAGCTCTTATAAAAGAAAGCATTTAATTGGAGGCTGGCTTACAGTTTTAGAGGTTTCATTCATTACCATCGTGGCAGGAAACATGGCAGCATGTGCTGGAGCAGCAACTGAGAGCTACATCCTGACCCACAGGCTGAGCAAGAACCTCGGCCTGATCTGATGTTGTGCTTTTGAAACCTCAAAATCCACCCGCTGTGACTTATTTCCCCCAACAAAGCCACGCCTACTAGAACAAGGCCACACCTGCTGGAACAAGGCCTACCAATCTCACACCTCCTAATTCTTCTAATCCTTTCTAATAGTTCCATTCCGGGTAGCTAAATGTTCAGATACAGGAGCCTCTGGGGCTGTTCTTATTCAAGCCACCAGAGTGTGTCAGGAAGCATGTGAGCTAAGGACTGCCATCTGAAAACAGTGACACTGAGGAGAAGCTGTAATAAACAGCTTTGGTGTCTCCATGACACTCATAAAGCAGGGTCGCACACAGCTCCTTATGTGGATGTGGCAGCTGTTTTATTAGGCAAGCTTCTCTGCTGGGGAAGCTGGGCAATGATTGCAAGTCGACTTCTTTGTATTGGTTCAGTGTCTTTTATCAGATTTCACAAAGTGCAGCATTCACATTTTAGTCAATTTCTGAAGCAATCTGAAGTACCCAGATTTTGCAAGAAACCATGACTTGTCACTATTAGAAACAGACCCACAACCAATACACTTTTCATTCCTCCAAAAGAGACTATCCAGAGGTAAGTGAGAGTTTTGAGCTCTGGCATTTAGAAGTCAGGACTGTTATAGGGAATGAATCTGGGTAAATGACACAACTGGCCTTGTGATTGTTCATGCCCTGGTGATCCTTCACATGATCCTTAAGATGTCAAAAGAAACCAGAGAAGCCTATGGGGCTGGAGTTCTTTGGGCATACAGAAGAAGAAATGTCTGATACTATGGCAGCAATAAGGAGCAAATTTCCTTTATCTGAGAATGTACTGCAAGGAACATTCCCTAAAAACTCCCAGATTGTTCTCACTTGATGTTTTTCTATATTCTTTGAGACTATTTAAAAATTTGTTTGTGTGAAGATATTTAAAAATAGACAAGGACAACATTACCTTGAAAAAATAATGCACAACAGAATTAATACCAATCTATAAACAAGTATTATTGATCAAGATAAGTAGCTTTACTATCGAAAATGTCATGAATCACAAAAGAAGGAAAACAAACTGCTAATAGCCATGGGAAAAGAAGTTCAGTCTGGCCAGCAACTGAGTGAAAGGTTGAATGACGAATTACAAGCTCTTTTTACATATCAGGTAAAAAAAATTGAGAATCCTGATAGTTGGTACGGGTGAAGAATTTAGGTTCTCTCATGGGAAGGTAGAACAGGTGAGGATAGCCCTTTTTGATAGCCATGGGGTAAGATACGTACAGAAACTTCAAATGGTGACTATTTGATGGTTCATCAATGTAGCCCCAAGGCATTTATGCAGGAAATCAACTAGGCAATCAGGGGAAGATGTGCCACTCGTTGATTCTAGTGGCAAAACATATGAGGAAACTCATATACCTGTCACTGAAACCCTCAGTGCAGAAATGAAGGTTCATCCAGATAAGGGACTCTAGTTAGTAAGTGCCAAGAAACGGTCAGATGGTTGGCTGACACACTGATGAGAGGGTGAAGGTGTCTGCTGCCAAGCCTGATGACCTGTTTGACCTCTGCGGTCCACAGGATAGAAGGAGAACACTGACTCTTGCAAGCTGGCCTCTCACTTCGCACATGTTGTATGTCAAGTGTATTTAAGTGTGTTTACACACATCACGAGCACACACATGCACACTGCACAAGTAAATAAATATTTAAGAAATGGTGTGATGGGGCAGATATAGCACAGGTGACTGATGTCACACGAAGTCTCTAGTTCATCTCTCTAGCTATGCTATGGTATTTTATTCTAAGAAGACACTCTAGGGAGGCGTGTGTGTGTGTGTGTTCTTTCTTAGGAACTCTGAATTCTCATTCAGCCACACTGTATCAAACCTGAGGATGGAATGGGCTCTGATAGGGATTCTTCTTCCATTTGGTTATCCACAAACTCCTCCCATGGTCCTTATGCTTTTGATCTTTGAGGCAATTACATGAATTTCACAGCATATGACTCTTCCTGTCACTTCCACACCCACCACCGTGCCTGCGACCACCATCACATCGCACTGGGGTTTCAGCAGTGACTTCTCAGCAGGACCTGGGGTTCTGTCAGTTCTCCAAGGTTTAGTCACAACGTGGGTGTCAGGTAGGTCACACTAAGACAGTGAGATCAGGTTTTTTGTCTGCTCAAAACTTCACAAAGACCTGGATTTCATTCAGATTCAAGGACACACCTTTTAAAACAATTTACATAACTGTCCTTCCTCTCTGTGGTTTTTCTGGCTTGTTAGGTTTTCTCCCCACCCTTCTTCTAGGCCAATCACACATCCCCTATGGGGTCTTCATTTCTCTCAGGATGTACAAATGATTTGTTTTCTCAAGGAGACCTCATGTGCAGATTCTCTTAAATACTACAATGTACCCTACCCCTACACCCAGGACAGCTTGTTTGTTTTATCTGCTCTTTCATGTATTTGCTTTTTGTCCCCTATCATAAAATAATGTATAAGCTAGTAGTTTTTTACAGTGTTGTCTTTATTCCATCCACTTGAATGTAAGCTTTAAAAAGAAGAGCATCTAGATCTGTTTTGTTTATCTAAAAAGTGATTGGCATCTAGTGAATATTTATGTGAGAATACACATATATTTATATAGGTTATATCTATATAGGTAATGAAAGTATTATATATATATATATATTATTAATGATATATCTATATATAATTACCAAGTGACTTAAATGAGCATATGTGATGTTACTAGTAGTTTGAGCACTATGCTGCACCCATCAGAGTGTATGAATATGTGAACTTGTCCAAAACCCCCAAAGAGCTCATGGAGCAGGTATCACTAAGACCACCCATGTGTAGACGGGGCAACTGAGGGATGCGGAAGTGTGAAAGTAAACTGTCTAGCATTTCATAGCTACTATAATTTAGAGCTTATGAATATAGTGCCTGTGTCCTGGAGACCATATTCAAGCAAAACAATATTATGTCAATGGAATTTCATTGGGCAAAAGGGAGGCTCTCCCATGGAAATATCATTACAACTACTATCTTAGACATTTGATCCAAACCCAAATCCTTTGCAGGCAACTCTAGGCTATTATTAGATTACCCATGTAATTAAGTTTGGAGGCATGTGACTTACCATTCCCACCTTGTCAGTTAGTGTTTGGTTTGCAGAAGCTAAAAATGTTTCTGGAAATGTAAGGGCTTCCTTATACTCATGTTAAAACAAAACAAAACAACAACAACAACAAAATGCCTGTTCTTCAATGCCGTTTTGCTGTCTTGTATTATGTTCTGGCTCTGTGTTTTTAGCCTGTGGTGGTAATGAAGGCTGACCCCTCCCACTTACCATTTTCTCTGTAGGAGAATGACATCAACCTGACTCACATTGAATCCAGACCTTCTCGGGTGAACAAAAATGAGTATGAGTTTTTCACTTACCTGGACAAACGTAGCAAGCCTGCTCTAGGCAGCATCATCAAGAGCCTGCGGCACGACATTGGTGCCACTGTTCATGAGCTTTCCCGAGACAAGGAGAAGAACACAGGTGAGAGATTGAAGAATCTTGTGACCTAAACTGTGCAACATTGTTTTCATAAAAAAATAGTATGGATAGCAACTTAAAGGCATGTGTAAGGGAGAGGAAGTAAGTCAAGGACCTAAACCAAAGCCTAGCATATCATAGACACAATTATTAGCTCCTTTCCCTTTCTCACTGTAGCTGTTTCTTACTCTCAATGAACATGTTAAACGACAAGATACTGTGTAGCCCAGAATGGTTCCAAACTCACCAAGTAAGTGAGGTTGCTCTTGAACTTCTGATCCTCCTGCTTCCACCTGCCAAGTGCATGGATTACAGGTGTGCTCCACCATGCCTCGCTTATACAGAACCAGGGATGAAAGTCAGTTCATTGTGCATGCAATTTCTTATGTATTTTTTAAATCCTGGGTTATAATAGTCTCTGCCCCAACCAAAGGGCTTTCCCCAAATTCTTAGAGCATCCAAACCCGGAGGAGGGATCACTTGGCTCCTTGTGATCCTAGTGCTTTCACTGTCATCTTCTATCTGGTTATCTCTCTCTTCCACTAAATCACAAACTCTTGTGTACAGCTAGTCTCTTTTACTCATGTCTACAGCCTCAGGGTCTAGCACAGTGTGTGATATGTAGCAATAGCCAATAGGTGGACAACTAACATAGACATGGTTAAAACTTTCTGTGTCCCACTATCCATTGATGGTAGGAGTTATAGGTACAACAGGCTTAGAGTTGGATCAGTGTGGTTTCAAGTCATTCCTTCAGTTACTGACTTTGAAACCCCTTGTTGTGTCTTCCTGGTGCCTTGGTCATGAACAAAAGGATCAGGCACAAATGTTGCTTAGCCTAGTGTTGAGGATATCACAGGGACTGGCTCAATGACAATGTGGGGTTGTTGTCCTCAGGCTTCCCCTACAAAGAATACAGACAAGCAAGATGATTGATCGCTTTTTAGGATGCCAAGTATATTCAGATTAGCTGTTCTAGTAGAATTTATTTTCAATTTTGCAGAAAAGTGAGCAAAATATACAGAGAATTCTTATGTATCTTATTCTCCCTCTTACCCTCCTGCATTAGTACAGTGCATTTTTTAATAATTCATGGCCCAGTAGTGATTATTACTAGGAAGTCAAGTCCCGTGTTCACATTCAAATCCTGCTCTGTGTTGTAGAGTTGTGTTGGTCTGGACCAAATGCGGGGTGCTCTGTATCTGCTACCACAGTGGCATACAGAATAGTCTCAGTGTCTTACAACTGGCTGACTCTCTGCAGTGTCCACCCTCCTTCATACCCACTATTTCTTAGGACAAGAACACACTGCTACTGAACTGGCCCACAGGTAAAGCTACTCAGTACCAGTAAGATAAAAGAAACAAGTCCTCCTATTCTACTCTACAATGCGTGATTCTTAGTGACAAAAATCACTTAAAATAAAGTATAAATAAAAAAAGCATTTAAAAACATTTGGCCACAAAAAGGTGACCAGTGTTTGAGGAGGATAAATAGGTCCCTCCAATGTTAACATACTACTATGAAAATATCACATTGTACCATCCAGATCCCACCCCACCTCTTCCCTTCCTCTACCTCTATCTCTGTGTTCTGGGCATTGAGCCCATATCCTGGAGCATTTTAAGAATTGGCAGAATTCTTCTTTGCCAATGAAAACTAATTTAAAATTTTTATTTAAGAGGCAGAGATGCTTTCAAAATAAGACAAGATGCACTTTGTAGAACAGGTAGCAGAAACATCTTCTGAAAGGCAGCTCCGAGCCTCTGCCGAGGATGTCTTCTCTGCCCTCTCCTCTCATAGGTATAACTGACAGGAAGCCCCATCTCTGACTTGCCCTTGCCCAGAGCAGTCAGATGGGCTCAGGCCTCAGAGGGACCCTTGTAATTCCTCATCAGATGTCTTCACCTACTTCCTTTGGCCTCCCAAGCTGATGACTGTCTTCTCCTGCTTTGCAGGCCACCTGCTCCCAACAGGAACTTTAGGGCCTCAGGACAAAGGGTCTGCTGGGTCCTGGGGCCAGCTCTGCTTCTGGTTGGAGCAGGTGGAGACTGGGCCAGCTGGGCTCTGGAGTCGAAAATCTAAACAATTGACAGGCAGGCAGGCGCCACTCGGAGAACTCGAAAGATGCGTGTAGGCCAGCTGGAAGGCTGCAGCCCGAGCTGGAAGCTCCAGAAGAAGGTTCCTGGAGGGGACACAGAGAGGTAGTTAAGAGCCTGGCTTCTTGAACCATGACACAGCATACTTGGTGTGACTTTGAACAAATCAATGATGTTGACAACCTCCAGCTGCATCCTGTGGAAGAAACAAGAGTCCCTGACATTATGGGGCTAGTGGAATTATATCACCAGGTGCCGGCAGAGCGCAGGTTGTTTAGGGGCTTCACAAATGCTCTATATTCTTGTCACTTTTATCATTGTTATAAAGGAACGACACAATCACAGGAGCCACAATCCAGCTTGCACACAAACTTTTCTTGTAGATTCCACGAGTTGGACTATGATCTCACAGGTCATGCAGCCCTACAGACGCCTCATTTTTGCATTTTGAAAAAGGAGGCTGTGACTTGCCTTAAGGCAGGGAGTAAATTCTGTGTGGTCCCAGGCAAGAGTATGTTAAGTACCAACTAATCTACGTCAGTTGCTGTCAGGTGCCGGAGAGAAAGTAAGTCAACTGCTTGTTCCTATGTTGGGAACAAGACACCTAGGTAAACATAGAAGAGCGACTGCCATTGTAAGGAGACCGATGTCACATCACATAACTCTCAAGACCCACCAGTGAGAAAGTACAAAAGCTAATGCGGTTTTCCTACAGAACTCTCCTGCAACCACTGCTGAGCGCTTTAGATACTAAAAGTAGCACCAACTTAGTTCCCTAGGAGGCTGCCCACCTCATTGCTCAGGATGGAGGAGTGTTGGTGCTTGAAGTGTGTGTGTGTGTAATGGGGGAGGAATGGGGGTGACAGTCTTAGGCAGCAAAGAAGAAACAGCATATACTAACTATTTGAAATGTGTTTTGTGACCCTAAACTTCTTGGAATGGCTGGTCACTCCAAATGGCTGTTTCCACCTGGACTGAACTTATCTGTGATTCAGCAGCTGCTGGGAATATGGCAGATGTTGAGGTGACACCTGCAGGGAGAGACTGGCCATCAGGGCTCCAGTGGCAGATCTGTGGAGAGGAGTCTGGGCCCGGAAGCTGGGCTTTTGAGAGAAGCGAGCGTTGCTCTGCATAGTTGCTCTTTTCTATCAGCTTCCCCAGGGGAATCATGAGAAGAAGAAAGGCTAGGAGTAGATGGAGACCTTTGCTTCTTTCTCCAGACAAAATGCCCTTTTTAATGAGGGGCTCAGATCTCAGGGGCAAGTCTGACAGCAGGTTCAAGTGAGAGACCTGAACCCCTCAAAGCAATTAAGCTAAACCACTTTCCACTCTCGTCTCTAAACCATTCAAACAGCGGTGTGGGTGATAGAAAATGAAAGTTTCTCCGTTTCTTAATTGCTAATGTTCCCCACCCAAAACAGCTTGAAGGAAGGTTAATTACGGTGACAGGTTAAAGAAACCTCAACCTTCTGAAATGCCTCCTGGAGAAGCCAATGGGAACTTAATAGGATTTTAATCCAGAGAGTCTTTTGAATGCCTAGTCTATTCTCCTGCTGCCTTCTCTCCTGATGACCTCAAATCCTTCTTCAACTCAACATGAAAGAGCATTAATATCAGCCATCGATCCATCTACTAATCCGTTTACCTTTCCCTTTGAGTCTTCTGCATGACATTGCATTTAGCGGGGGTGTGGGGGTGGAAAATGCCTACATGGAGACAGATTGCAGCCAGGGGAAGCAGACAGACATGGACACACTGTCTTAGGTAGTTAGAAGTTAGGGGCATTGCCTTTTGAGAGACTTCCCTTCTTTGTAGATGTTTCTTAAGACTTTCTCCAAGTTGGGGTTGTTTAACAGGATATTGTGTTGAAAAGCAGTGAGTTCATATTTTCACTACAAAAACTTTTTATTATATTCTGTGCAAAACAGAAAGACTGGCTTATATCTGTCTATCTCTATCTGTCTATCTATCTATCTATCTATCTATCTATCTATCTATCTATCTATCTACCTACCTATCTTCTATCCATTCACCTGTTTTTCCTGTCTACATATATGCACAAATATATATATAATTTATCTATCTATCTATCTATCTATCTATCTGTCTGTCTATCTATCTATCTATCTATCTATCTATCTTTCATCCATTCACTTGTTTCCCCATATGTCTGTGCATATACATAAGTACATATATGTGTATATATATGTATCACCTATCATCTATCTATCTATCTATCTATCTATCTATCTATCTATCTATCATCTTCTATCTATGTACTATCTGCTGTTTCTCTGCCTAGCCTAGAGCTAAGATTATTGACAGAAGACAGAAGAATCATTATTACGTAAGTTTTTCTCTCCTAGCCCAGTCCCCTGTAGGCTTCTCTTTTATTCTTCGATATTGCTGCTCTGAAGTGCCATGCTGAGTAAGACAGATGTTTTAGATTCATTTCGGATTTTTGTGGTCAGTGAGAGGATCCCTTAAAAGGCTCTGACCTTCCCCTCCCCGGACTTGGCAAATGGTGCACATGTGTGCACGCCTACTTGTTTTTAAGAGGAGAAGAGTGTTCAAAGGAGTCATGGTTCCCAAAGTGTTAAGAGTCTTTAGAAGAAAGCTGCTTAGGGCTGAGTGTTCCAGATGGTTGGCGTTTCTTTAGCCCCACCACCTGCACCTCTATTTTTTTCAATCCCTTCCTCTGTCTATCTCTTCCATTCCAATTCTTGTCTTGTCCCCTTTCAATTGGAAACTTTCTCCCATGTCTTTTGCTTCCTCCTGTGTATGGCTTTCACAGCCATAGCTGTATGTGCTGCTCATGGTCCTACATCTGTAGGAGACCAAATATCTTCGGACTGATGGAAACACACAGTTGCATCTCCATTTTGTCTTCATTTAAATGCTCACAGGATGTATTGATGTGGCTGTATGTCCTGGAAGCTAGGGAGACAACTCCTTTTTCTTCAGACTACCCCTGTTGAGACAAGCTGGTTCCATCTGGGAGGATAAGCATGTTCAGGAGAAGAAGAGAAATGTGGGCACTATATGCAGAATCACGCAATGCCGTTGATATTCTGCTTGCTCCCCCAATTCTGTTAATATTTCAATGGCAAAGAAAAAATCTGCACAAATACCCTGATGAGGCTGAGGTAGATGGCTAGGTCACAGAATTCAAGCTAAGGAAAACCATAGAATTATAAAATAGGCTAAAAGACAAATTTCTCATTTGTATTCTAAATCCAGCTCTTAAAATTCTTCCTTATTTTACCTGTCTTATTAATTTTTGCAATAGCAGAGACCATTATTCATACTTTCAGTATTAGAAGAGAAGAGAGAAGTAAAGTTGGGAGGCAGAACTGTTTTATGTTCTTCATTGTTCCTGGTTAATCCCTTGTCTGTATCTTGGCCAACTGGTTTACTCTCTTTAAGCCTCCTGTCTCATTTGAAAAGTGAAGATATTTAGTGCTGATGTGATTGCGAGGGTTATATGATATTCTATGATTTGGGTAGAGGTGCCAACATGCAGGGCCCATGTTGTCAATGAACTTATATTTGGATCTTTTAACAGTATACACATGATTCTTATGGTCGTTCAGGTCCAGAGTCTCCAGATTCATAATCTTCGTTAAATACGGGGCACTACCGCATGCTGTTTGGGCTTAGACAAACGCCTGTGAACGTTGGAAACAACAGAGTAAGAATGCCTTTCTTCAGCATGACATGCATGGTCCTTAAGTCGCAGGGAGGAATAAGAGGGTACAAAACGATTGTAACTAAATGCCAACTTGTCATTCACAGTGGGTCAAGGGATCCAGAAAGAGCAGTAATTGTAAAGTCAAGAGCCGATATTTGGTTCTCTACTTTATACGTAGTCATTTGTCCCCTTCCAATGGGCAATTTCACCAGCCTCTTCTTCATCTGTGAAATAGAGCAAAGACCTGCTCAGCCACTTCCTACAGTCCATGGACAAGATCACGTGAGATATCTCAAGGCATCTAAAGGTTTGAGTTGAACTTGCCTAGATGAATAGGATCTTGGTCTCTGACATTTTCGGATCTCAATATGGAGATACCTCTGTAACCCATAACCCCAACCCTTATCAGGGCATTTGTTAACACCAGCTTACGGAAGTAGACCCTGACCAGGGTAGTAATGCAGAGGGAATTGGTGGCAACCTTCCCCACACTGGGGTTGACTTTACCCATCAGTCAAGAAAACAACTTCATGTGTGGGGCTTTGCGATGGCCCTGCAGATAAGTTCCCATTTCCAAGCTTTCCTGAGTTTGGCAGTACCACCCAACTGTGTTTGGTTGGGAAGATCAGGGGCAAGTGAGGCAGGAAGCCAGAGTTCCTCCTTCCTCCTCTAGTTCTCTTTTCCTTCCTTCTTCCATTCTTACTCCCTTGTTCAGTCCATGTTCTCCTCCTTCCTTTTCTACCAATTCTGACAACGCTCACTGCCCAAGTGATGTCTTCTCATCGTCTTTGACATCTTTACTTCAGTTGATGCCCTTATTATCTCTTGTTCCCTAGCACTTCACCCATTATGTGAGCCTTTCTTTTTAAAACCCCACCCACTGTGATTTTCTTCCTTTTCCTTCTGCCCCTTCTCAAACTTGATTTAATTTTCCCACACTTTTCTCTTTCATTCACATTTACCCTCTGACTTTCCTTCCTTCATACTATTCAGTAGCAGCAGGAGGATACACAGACACAGTGCCCAACCCAGTATAGAGTTGTTGCTGTATGCCCTGATGTATGGCAATGATGGGGAGATACAGAGTTCCTTGTGAGTATCCTTTTCAGTGCACTGAACTCAGTCTTTGGCTCAGCAGATGAGAGGAACTAGGACCGGACAAGGTCTGGGCTTAGATAAGGCTTTGCATGTATCCTATTTGACCCAATAGAAGCACGTTGACCATGACTCAATTTGTGAGTGACAGGTCACCTGGTCTCATACCTCTTTGACCTCTTAGAAGGCAGAATTGGATGTTTAGGGGATACAGTGGACAGCCCGCCACTATATACCCCTAAGGGACATGTAGCATCTTTGGGGCTGGAGAGATAGCTCACAGTTGGATGTTGAGCACCAGGTGAGGTGGCTCTCAGATTCCTGTAATTCCAGCTTTAAGGGGATCCAATGACTCTGGCCTCTTTTGGCTCCAGCCCTCAAAGGCACATACCTCCTCCAGTTAAAAATAAAATAAGTCCCCTAAAAAAAGAGACACATGGCACCTTGGAAGGGTCAGAGGGGAAGACGCTCCAGTTGAGGGGATGGCTGGTCAGCGAGCCTTACAGATGGTTTTATTTATTTATTTATGATTTCAATGTTTCATTGAAATTCCTGTCCGTCACTCATTTATTGGTCTGATTCTAAGAAGGTGCTCGTAATTAGTAAACAGAGACCAGATGCTTTACCTCCCCCTTCACTGACAGCACTGCTCTGTCAGGACGTCAAGCTGAATAGTTTGTCTTGTCAGTGAACTTTGGTTCCTTTATTCTTGCCAAGACCTTCTTGAGCGTTTTCCTTTCCCTAGACATAAACATAGTAGTTCCTCAAAAGAAGAAGGCCCTGCCGGTCTTCACCTGGAAGATCTGGCAGCCATGCCCTTTTTCTGTGCAGTGGCTCCTGGGATCAAACAGCAGCTGCTTCCTTACAAGTCTGGAGGCCATGTCTCAGAGGAGACATGCCAGAGCCTGGAGTTAGGGTGGAAACACCATTCTGTGCTGGGCCTTGAAATTGGAGGATTTATTACTCTTCCCGAGACAGGCTGGCCACAATCCTGGGTGCCTTGTTGCCTCAGCCCTGGGGCTGGTGAATGTCTGATGCAGAGTTAGAGCTAGATTGCGATTTGTCTGCCTTGAACTACTGTGGATTGAATGGGCTTGTGCTAACCCACCAGGCAGGAAGCAGGCTTGCTTGTGGGGCCTTGCCTTTGGGAACACTCTGGAGCCAGGGGACCCTTGGTGTCTGGGTAGAACAGTTGACCCCGACTTAATGGGACACAACGTGGGTGTCCAGGGCCTGCTCTCCAGCAGGCTGCTTCCTTTGGAGCCAAATCAATATTTATTAATGATCTGCACCCCCTCCTGGGTGCCAGTGACTTCACAGAGAGCCTCTGTTGTACCAGCAGACTCAGTAATTCATTAACCCCAAGACCAGAGCCTGTGGAGGGGCTTCCAGAGCCTGACCTACCACTGGGGTATTTGGCAAGGTCATTAATGAGCTAATCTGATTTAACCTTTCAAAATGAAGGCCTGGGTCACTGGGGTCAGTGCCTATTCCCAGCATTGTGAGTGAGACCCCTGTGTGTGTGTGTGTGTGTGTGTGTGTGTGTGTGTGTGTGTGTGAGGGTGGGGGGCTGCAACCCTACTGAAGAGGAGACAGTGTGTGGAGGAGAAGGTAGGTGTTATGTATGAATTACCACTGATGTCCAGGAAGGCTTGGATGGAAGACAGGAAGGAATTATTCAAGGCCCTGCTTTGGCTCTTCAAAAGAATAAAGACAACTAGAACTCTTTGACTAAAAATTGGTCAAGCCTATGAGGCTAGGGGTGCAAAAGTGGGGGTGGGCTCTGCCACCAGTAGCCTGAGTTACAATATTTACCTAGCCAGACCGGCACCTCCAGGCTTTGATAAGAGGTTCAAATGCAGTGACCAGTGACATAGACCTATGTGCTGCAGGCTAGCTGCCTCCCACATCAAAGGAGGTGACAGATGGTGGGATTAGTTGTCTTATAAATTTTACAGATGAAAACTTCACAGGTGCTTGCCCCACCCCCAGATTCATGGGGAGAGAGTAGCTCACTCAGACTCACATGGTTGGTGCTCAAGAAGATACCCTTGAGCACAGAGAGACCTGTGGCTTTTAGTTCTGGAGGCTCTGTGCATAGCATCAGGACAGATGTGTTTGGAGCTGAGTGGGACAGGTTCTCCTCTCTGGGCTCCCTGCCTTTGACTTTGCAAGTACCCAGACTGCATGTCCTTCATGCTCTGAAGAGGAAGGAAGTCCTATGTCTGAGGATACTCTTACCCCCTGTACTCAGAACCTGTCTCCCCTACGTCTCTTTTCTCAAGACTCATCCCGGATTCTAAGGTGACAGCGCGTGACCTCTTTTTTTTTTTCAGAGCTGAGGACCGAACCCAGGGCCTTGCACTTGCTAGGCAAGTGCTCTACTACTGAGCTAAATCCCCAACCCCAGCCTGTGAACTCTTAAATGACCTGGGTCCTTCTAGCCCACAGGACACAGGGTGCAGCCAATAGCCTTAAAAGCGACACCTTGGAGGAGGTGGGGGTTTGAGTTCAGGGTGGGCTGGGCAGCTGCCAACGATGAATCCCTTTGGCCTTCTTATAATAACACTACCAAATACTTTTAAAAATTCCTTATGTGTGCTAAACACTTTGGTAAGCTCTCTTAATGGGCTTGTACATAGCTCATCAGTTTTAATCTGTGTGCAGGGGTATGCAAATGTGAGGGCTTACACAGTGTGCAGTGTGCCCCAGCATGAGTGTGCAGGTCAGAGGACAACCTCTGGTATTGGTTCCTTTCTTCTACTTCAGGACAGGCTCTTTGTTTCATGTCTGTGTATACCAGGTTAGTTGGCCTGTGAGCTCCTGGTGATTTTCCTGTCTCTGCCTCCCATTTTGCTGTAGGAGCTTTGGGGTTACATGTGCATGGCAGACTGGCTGTATATGGGTTCTGGGAAGGTGTTTTCCGCACGGAGCCATCTCCCATCTCTGCCGGGGAGATTTTTGATCTCCTCACCAACTCTCTGAGGGACATATGATTTTTATGGTCATTTTGCAAAAGAGAAACGAGGGAACCACCAAGAGATTAGGCAGTTTGCATAAAGTCTAAGAGTTGGGAACTAGCAGAGAAGTCCTCTATCCCAAATCTGTGTTCAGAGTTCCCAGCTTCTCCAGTTTTCTAATTTGGTTGCGTGTTCTGGCCAATTTCTGGATGATAACGGGTATCAAAAGTCATGAGAGGTTCCTGCACTTGGGTGGCTCCTGTGACCTTATAATTCTGCAATCTCTAGACCAGATCCTCAGCTCAAAGGCCTGGAGTTTACCAGGTTTTTGCTCTTTATATCTTAGAGTCCTTGGAATTCCTTCAAGTTCTCTGATTTATTTATTTGTGATTAATTAGTTAATTAGCTAACTTACTTCTTTGCTACTAAGAGGTCTGAATTGAGCCACGCTAGCCCAACTAGTTTGTTTTTGTTTTTAGGGAAGAATTCATCAGAGCTGGGACTGGATGGCTTTGTTGCCCTCTGGTGTTGAGTCGGGAGATAGTCAGTGTGCACAGCTCTGAGTCTGGAATCATTGGTGGAGAGGGATGCTGTAGATGGTGCCTTGAGGCCTGACACTGTAGTGACTGTGCTCCCAGGACATAAATGCAGCTGCCTTGCTGCTGGTGGTAGATGCATGTCCCCTGGTCAGCCTTTCACAACATTCAACACATCTCAGAACACAAGACTCGCTAAGGACCACAGCTAAAAGTAAACACAATGTGCATAGCTCACAGGGGAAACGTGGCTAGTATTAGGAAGGATTTTAATGTTAGAGCTGGATGGAGAAGCAGTTCTTCACTCTAACCTCTGGTTTCCTCCCCCACTTCTTCCGTTACTACCAGAATTATTAAATCTATCACCACAGTAAACATAGATGGAGCTTGTCTGTGTGTTGAGCATGGGACTAAGACATGTCGTGTTGATTGTAGAATCCAGTCCAACAAAGAAAGATTATTTCAATCTGTTTTGTGGGTCCAGAAGACAAAATACAGGCTCGCGTATAGTTATATAACAAAGGAAGTGGTACACTTACTAGTTTTTCTGGAAATTTCACTCTGCTCTTTATGATGAGCCAAACAACACGGTGAATCTCTCTCTCTCTCTCTCTCTCTCTCCCTCTCTCTCTCTCTCTCTCTCTCTCTCTCTCTCTCTCTCTCTCTCTCTCTCACACACACACACACACACACACACACACACTTCTTCCCTTCTCCCTCTCTCTCCCTCCCACTCCCTCCTCTGTTTGTTTGTGTGTGTGTATGCATGCATGTGCAAAAATATATACACTCATGTTCCATATAAAGATGTTACAGACTACAGCAGACCCCTTATAATGAGTCCCATAAGATGATAGTGTTTAGTAATATTGTAGACATCTCAGCTTGCATGAATACTCTCTCTCAGTCACACAGGGTGAAACTGTGCATTTCTCAGAATACATTTGGTAAGTGATGTGTGACAATGTGTATGTTTACAATTGAATAAGAGTACTGTTCATTATGTATCATAACTTTTCAGAGAAGCATACATATTGTCCCTTCTAAGGGCTCATTGTTCTTATGAAGGGGCACTCTGTAGCTGTTCTCACATTACCATTTTACGGAAGGAACACAGAGGCACATGAGGTTTAGCCCTTTAGATGGTAAGGACAGAGACAGGGTGCAAACCCAGGCAGTCTGGCCCCTTGCGGGACTCTTGGTCTTTCTAGACTCACTGTCCTAAGAAGAGATGGGAATGGGTGAAGCAGGCACAGACTCTGACTGTCCCAGATCCCATTGAGCTCTGGCAGAGTAGGACTGAGTCACTAGGATCTTTGGGAACTGGAGGAATAGATGCCATTTAAAGAGCGTCCTTTGACTAACAAAATGGATAAGAGATAACCAGTGTTGGTAAGGGCACAGGAGAAAGAATTCATCCGCACTGCTGAATGGACAATACATTGGTTCAGTCTTATGAAACCCAGTATGTAGTTGCCCCTAATATTAAAATAGAACCAGCATGTGACCCAGATATACCACCTATGGCTATCCATTCAAAGACTATGAAATCAGTATCCCAAAAAGCACACCAGCACTTCCTTGTACACTGTGGTACAATATGCACAGGTACACATGTTTTGTTAATTATAACTCAACAAAGTTGGAGAACTTTTAAAAGAAATGAATGAAATAGCACACCCACAGCTTCCATCTTCCAACTCCACTTTCTTCTCCAGGAGCTTCTAGCGCTGATGTGTATTTATGGTTTTCTTTAATTGCTTATTCTGGGCTGCCCCCAGGGAGTGTAAGCGCCCCAGGGTGGCCATCAGCGTCATCGCCTCTCATTGCCAGGACCTGGAGTGCAGTGGATGCTCGATGTATGCTGGAGTGTTGGAGGGTCTGAGGGCCCACAGGTTGAAAGGCAGTATGACAAGGAAGTTCAGCTTGTGTTTCTGCTGACACCACTCCTGCCTGACCTGTGAGTGATTCTCAGGCAAGAGATAAATGAGCAATAAGCAACAAGCGGTGGCTGGAACCGAGGAGATGGGGCTGTTAATGGTGCTCCATGTAGAGGGGAGAGGGACAGGTCTCATTGCCAATGAAGGGCCATTCAGAGAGGCCCTTTGGTGGCAACACTTGAAGAGACAGTTGAGGTCTCACAGGAGACCTGATCTTTCCTCCGCACTGCCGTGGCTGACTGGGAAGCACACCAGTGCTGACATCAGAATTTCATTTTGCCAGGAAAGCACTGGGACAGTTCCGTGGGGGTCTGTCCCTATAAACGCTGCAGCCAGCGGAGAAACGTTGGAGTGAGGCAAGAAGAGAATCCAGTTTTAACCCAGCTTAGGTAGTTGGTGTGGGATCTAGAGCCTGATACCAGTCAGTTTATTTTGTAGGCATTAAAGTCCAGTATAATTTTAGAAAAAAGGTTTCCTGGTAGCAATTATGTCAATTCCATATAAAGCTTAAGGCAGTGCAAGGGCCCAGGGGAGGACCAGACATGGTCTCGGTCATACAGAGACCATATCCTAGAGGTCACTAACCTATAAAATACGTGTGACCTCTTCCCTTAGGATGGGTTCTATTTATTGAGAAACAACACTGAAGCTAAAACTCTAGGAAGGAAGGATCTGGGATAAACAGAATAGTCTGGGGGATTTGGGTGTAGTCTAGCCCTACGGCTAGCACAGGGCACCAGGCTATTAACAGAATCCACTCCCAGCCTTCTGGGGGGACAGAAAGGTGTGCACATCCCTTCCACTAAAGAGACAAGCCTGAGTGTTTCACACTCCTGCTTTCCCTGGTGCGTGTCTGTGAGCACAGGGACCTCATGCCCTCTCCCCAGGGTGGGCAGGAAGAGTGTGTTGCTGAGTAGAGGCTCCCAAGACTCAGCAGCCTGCCACCAGGAGTTATCTTTCTAGACTTTTCTCCCTGCCCTGAGTGCTGCCCGCCATCTGTAATGTGAGGACTGGAGGAGGCAGCTTTAGGTAAGGTGCTGGGGATGGTACCTGTCATGTTGATGTTATCAGTACACAAGCTAAGACTGCTTCTGTTGTCACTCCCAAAAGGGAGGTGTGGACAAGTGGCCTGTGCTTTAAAGCTATGGGAACCCAGTGTGAGGAACTAAAGAGCCAGTCAGGCTCCAGAGCCAGTGCTCTCCGTCAGGTGGCCATGTCACTGTCCCTTACTCGACAGATCCAAAACCCAAGAATGAGCATGGAGGCAGCTGGATGTGAATCCTGACTCCATCATTCACTAACAGGGCATGCATGTGTGTATGTGTGCATAGGCTTTGTTCATGTGCATGCATGCGTAGGCTTGTGTGTGTCTGTGTGCCTGTGCATGTGTGTACGTATATCGTCTGTGTTATTGGATCCACAGAGATGAGCCTCGGACTTCATTTCATGAGCACAAGTTGGTGTAAGTCCTTGTCTTCTGGTTTTGGGGGAAAGCCTTGTCTTTAGACACTTGCTTAGATCCACAGAGGGCATTTCCTGAGATTGACCACTAGATGGCAGGAGTGTTCTTTCTCATCCCTCTTGAGCGGGCAGGCAGCAGAACCTTACACAGTACTGATTATTGATTGCCTCCTTCATTCTTTCCTCATGGAAACCTGGGACTAAAGGATACAGTCCACCCCAAATGCTAACCCCAGTACCCATCATGTGGCCTTAGAAACATTGGCTGTCCTTCCGACTGTTACTGTTTTCACAGAGAAGAGACTGAACACAGGGATGCTGATGATCTGGAGCCAGGCTGTGGGGGCGGGGGCTGCTTGCCACGTCAGCACTGGGCCCTTCAGCCTCCCTTCCTGGGTACCAACCACTACCTTGGCTCCCTGCATGGACCCTGCCGTGTCTATCGGCTCTTATCGTTCAGACACCTTCTTAGTCCCCGTGTGAACTTAAACCAATTATTTTGATTTTCAGATTTTTAAAATACCTGGCGTTTCACGTGTATAATAGAGGCTGTAATAACTTCCTTGTTTGAGGAAGACTTCAGAACCAGAAACCAGGTCAGAGTAGAGGCTGTGAATGGTGCTCACTACTGCTAAAGCCCTTTATGTTCATATAACTTCCTTTCTTCCTCTCCACAGCCATGCAATGCTCACAGCTGCTGCCCTCAGGGAACTCACAGTTCATATTTTCCTAGTCTCCATTCACACATGGGACACTTGGAACCCTTATGTCTCTTTTTTATAAGCCACAGGATTTGGGTGGTATCATCTACACTTCTGGTCCCTCTCCAGGAAAGACACCATTATTGCAGACACACAATTCAGGCATCTTGTCCTCTCTCCAGGACGCTATTACAGAAATTGAGCTACAAGCTACCTGACTGTTGCTTTCAAAGGCCTGTAACTGGCTTTGAGATCAAAAGGTTTTACAGGGATGCCCAAAACACTCGGAAGGGAGGCACACGGTGGGAAGCTGGGGTCTAAAAGCTCATCTTTCTTTACTTAATTTTTGTCTGATTTATATTTGGGGGCTATACATAGTTTCCTGATGAAGAAAAACATTGGTGACAGCAACTATGAATGGTAGGCAGGAGATGAGTTTGAGACAGTTCAGGAAAACCTTCAGGCACGAGACAGAGCTGGGGTGTGGGCTTCACTCGGTGTTCCAAGGGTCTAACATCCAGAGTGCAGCACTTAATTATCTTGTGTTCTGTGGGCAGGGAAAGGGTTCTTTGCTGGGCTTCTGTAGAGGACTAAGCTAAGACTTTCTCATTCCTGTTCTTGGAGACAGAGTTCCAAAGAAGAACAGCCTAGACCAAGGCTTAGTCTGCTGGTCTCTTGGGGAAGTGTTTTAAATTTAGTTTCACAGGAAAATGGAATTTAATTTTTTTTTTTTTTGAGCTGAGGATCGAACTCAGGGCCTTGTTCTTGATAGGCAAATGCTCTACCACTGAGCTAAATCTCCAACCCTTAATAATTTTTAAAATTTTTATTTATATATTTATTTATATATTTATTTATTCATACATTCATTTATTTATTTATTTATCTATCTATCTATCTATCTATCTATCTATCTATCTATTTATTTATTTGCGACGGGGTCTCTATATGGAGCCTTGGCTGTCTTGGAACTCACTCTGTAGACCAGGCTGGCCTTGAACTCTTAGAGATCTGCCTGTTTCTACCTTTCAAGTGCTGGGATTAAAGGTGTGCATCACTACTACCCAGGTTAATTTTTATTTCAGCTTTAACAGTTTAGGGGGTATGCAGAATCCCATTTTCCGTCACCATCAACGTGAGTAATTGGGGATCCAGGAGGCCATTAGCCACGTGAGCCCCAGTCTGCACTGAGGACTCCGCTCTTTCTGTGTTGCAGTGCCCTGGTTCCCAAGGACCATTCAAGAGCTGGACAGATTCGCCAACCAGATTCTCAGCTACGGAGCAGAACTGGATGCAGACCACCCGGTGAGTCCAGGGCCCTGGAGGAGAGTCTTCCGACCTTCTCTCCACCTCCCCTCCATCTTCTCTTCCTTCCCCTTCCTCTCACATCTTCAGCTTGGAGCAATGTGCTTGTTTATTTGGTCAAGAAAAGATTACTGATGCTACATATGCCAGGGCTGGGAAAGCAAAGTTTAAGGAAACCACAGGATCTCATTGTCCTCATGACTGTGGTCATTACTGTTGGGGTGAATGTGAACCGGTGGCCAGGAAATGCTATCCCTGAATGATGGTGTGTGCTGCTGCTTCTGTCTTTGTATATTTCGTGGACATTTAAATCCAGCACAGCTAGGGTCAGACAGCGAGAGAGCTGTGCAGACGAGGGAGGCGGGGCATTGGGCTGAGAGGATCCCATCTGCCTGGAGGAGTTCCTCCGGGATGGAGAAGAGTGGGTAGTGCTTCAGCATGACAGTGAACTGAGACCCGCAGAGCGGTGAATTTCACTGGGCCCTGCATCTTGCAGGCAGAGCCAGTGTTTTTAAATGGGTTCTCACTAGAGGAATAGGTGTGTGTGTGTGTGTGTGTGTGTGTGTGTGTGTGTGTGTGTGTGTGTGTGTGTTGGGCGGTATCTTCTTATTCCTTCTTCTTCTCTGGGGTCAGTGGTCCTTGGGGTTGAAGAGAGGTGGTCTAGTTGCTTCTTTGGGTGAGCAGTGTGTCATTATGATCTTACGTTTTTCTACTCTCTGTCAGGCAGTGGACCGTTTTAACCAGGAAGCATTTTATATTAACAAGGTTTTAGTGTGACGGGTGCTGGGGCATGTCTGTGTCCTGTCCAGAGTCTCCGCACAACCTTGTGGGGCCCCTAATAACCAACCGGAGGCTTGCTCTTCCCAGGGGCAGTTTCCTATACGAAGCCTGAGGCTTCCATCGCACAGACAGGCACCGTGGTGACAGGTACCTGCTCCAATGTTACATGTTGGTGGAGCCTGGGCTCCTTCCACCCTTACCCCAGTGCTCAGGGTAGTTGATGACATGGGCTTGGCTGGTGACAAGAAACCAAGTCTCCTGCACGCCAACAAATGTGGAGCCATAGGCCAGCCTTTCGGGTGCATACTCCAACCCGAGTAGTGAATGTTGCTAGAAGACTTGAACTGCGTGAGGAAGGCAGTGAAGATCCAGCAGCTATAGTTGCCAAGCTGTCTCTTTATCCCATCCTCCCACTAAGAAACAGAGGGAAAAAAGCATTTTATGAATAGAACAAGGTGAATTCATCCCACCCTCTACACTTCAAAGCAGGAAAAAATGCTGTCTTCATACTTTTCTAACATAGTATTAATGTCTGGGAGAGGTCCCATACATGCACAGCCACATGAGTGTGCATATACGTGTCAACCTAGTCCTGCACTCATCGGACGTTGCCAACCACAAGCCCAGCTTTATTGTTACACTGAAGTGAAGGTCTGACATCTTCAAATAGACTCAGAACGGCTCTCCTGAATCTTAGTTGTGAGGTTAGAGCAAATTCTCTTAAGCTGAGGGTAGACGTTGTATTTAAGCATCCTATTTAAGCCCTAAATACCGTGTTTCACAGGCATGGTGAGCACTTGAGAGCCTCAAGGAGGAGGCTCGTGAATTCTGACATGATCTGGGCTATGTAGTGAGACTCTGTTTCTATAACGGAATCAAATCAAATCAAACTACACTGGAAACGCCAGTTCTGGAGCGACAGATTCTCTGCTGTCTTTCTGTATATGACACAGTCCGTTTCATGAAGCCCAGCAACAGCAAAGGCCACACTGGCCACACCCTGATGTCCCCTCTAACAAGCCTCTGCCTGTGCCTCTCCACTGTGGGCCCAGCAAGCAAAAACATCTCCGGAGATTTCTTGCCCCCAGGAAAGCAAGTCAGACGCACACATGAGCACTTCTCTTCTCTCACTAGCCCCATCGTCCTGCCTTGACCCTCTGTTCTTCCCATTGGCCTCAGTCCTAATCATTTGGGTGGGGGGGAAAGGCCAGTCCAGAGAGAGAGGGACATGTCCTTCCCTGTAATGTCACGTCCCCTCAGAAACCAAAGCTGCCCTTAAAAACCCTCTGGAATCCATTTCTCTTTGCCAACCCAGGCCACACCTTTGGCTTCCCTGACTCTCAGTGTCATGAATTTTATCATAAAAACACAACTTATCAGGTACATGGTCCCCCTGTAGTGGAGGCGCCAGGCTCTCTCTGTTCCTTCAGTCCTTCCTCAGATGCCGGGAACAGCGGCCAAGCATAGAGCAAGGCGGCGTGTGTTTGCCTGCAGCTGCCAGCCCCCACAGCCCCCACAGCCCCCACAGGCCCACAGCCCCCACAGCCCCCACAGCCCCCCCACAGGCCCTCACAGGCCCTCACAGCCCCCACAGCCCCCACAGGCCTGGCCTCAAGGTGTGAACTGCCAGCAGACACCTGGCTAGCAGTGAAGGGGCTGTTCTTCAGGGACCCTCTGTTCTGCTGTGTCCCTTGTAGTCAGCATGATCCCTTCCTCCCCTGACCCCCTGCCCTGGGCAGGATGCATCTGTGTTTGACCTAGAACTTCAGAGCCTCCCACACAGCCACTCTGTGAACCGAGGCAAAGGGAAAGTCGTTCTGGAGATCCGGGGCCAAGGCACTCTGCCTTCAGCTTCAGCTAAGTGAGGAAATGGAATAGTTGTCCTTCACTCTGTCCCTCTCACCTTATTTGCTCCTCTCCCCCTCCTCTCCCTCCCCCTCCCTCCTTCCTTTCCACAAGTGTTCATCAAGCTGCTGGCCTTACTAGCTAACCTTTCTTGATCACTGTCTGTGTACTAGGCACAACACTAAACGCTTGGCATGTGGTTCATTCCAGTGCCAGTGGGCACCCTGGAGGGTTGGGCTTCTCGTGGCCAGGTGAGGACACTCGGGGAGTTGTGTCTGTGAGCTGTGGTCCACACAGGAAGGAAGGGGAGCTGAAATGATATGAAGATCCATCAGTGCCCACACGCCCCTCTAACTACAGAGCCGAAGAGGAAGAACATCGACTTTTTTGAGCGATGCCGAGGGAAGCTGAGGTAGCAACGACAAGCTTGGTGGGCAGAACCGCAGTGGAGGTGCTTGATTTCGGGCCCCCAAGTTGACCGTGCTATGCCCTTTACCTGGGTTGCTCCCCCTCAGAGCATCATCACTGTTCATTCTCACTGGCAAGCGTCTGCTGCTTTTTCAAGCCTACACCTCCCTCTAGCTCCCGAAAACCATTCCCCCATCTCTTCGCCAGGCCACAGCACTGCGTTCTGTTGTCATAGGAAGGACTGCGTGTTTGTGGATTTACTGATGAGTGTGAGTTCTGTCTCTCGTGGTTCAAGGGACCTCATATCATTTTCTATAATGTTTTATGTTCCCACCAATAGATTTCAAGTGGTCCCTTTCCTTTACAAAATTACAGTGCCTGTTACCTTTTATTCTAAATGTTAATTTATATAAGGAGGGGTGCTTGGTGATGCACACCTTTAATCCCAGCACTTGGAAGGTAAAGGCAGGCAGATCTCTGAGTTTGAGGCTAGCCTGGTCTACAGTGTGAGCTCTAGGACAAGCCAGGGCTATGTTGAGAGACCCTATCTCAAAAGTTTTATAATTATTATAGAGAAATAGAGAATGTGTGTACATGTATGATGTATGTGTATAAGTGCATGTGTGCCCTTGCACTCCTGTGGAGGCTAGAGAACAACTTGAGGGTATCTGTTCCCTCCATACACCCTGTGGGTCCCAGGTACCAAACTCAGGTCATCAGGCTTGAGGAACAAGTACCTTATGCTGCTGCAGAACCATCTGGCTGGCCTGTAGGTGCCTTTAAAAGGCCCGAGGGTGTGTGAAGAGACTCAGAGTCCCATTCCAGAGTGTACCTCCCTATGTTCTGAGCCAGACCCCCCCTCCCCCAGCTTTCAGTTTTTGCCTTTTTGCACTGGCGTGCTGTTCTTTGCGTGCATGTTATGTGCTCACATTTTTACGTGATGTTCTGCCTAGGTGAACTAATCTTGTCATGTGACTCGGTGAAGCAGGTGTGATTAGCGATCCCATTTTCCTTATGTGGGAACTTCAAGGGGTAAACTGACCTACTTGAGGTCATGTCCCCCAGTGAGTACAGCAAGGTGGTTTAAAACCCATGATCTCCTTGCTGTCCTGAAGATGGTGCTTGTGAGCTTTAACCCAGCTGTGACATGAAGAAATGGTTAACTAGATCTGTCAGTCTAGAAGAATCCTCTAGAAGGCATGTCATTAATACCACTAAGTAATACATATTCTGAGGTTGAGAAAGGGGATTGCATATAGACTCTGCTGGTATCATAACTTATCTTGGACCTCTTTCTCTCCTCCTTTTGACCCCCTCCCCTTCACCACCTCCTCACTGACAATATGTTTTCCTGTCAAAACATGGTTACACGCAGGGCAACCTAAATCACTGCTATTAGCTTAATTGAGGCAGGGTGAGTATAAATAAACTACTTGCAGTGACGATGAAATTACTGCTATTAGTCTAAATTGAGACAGGCTGATCAGTCACCACCAATTACAACGTAACACAGAATGTGTTTCATGGGGATGGATGCAGGGACTGTGTGGTCACCTGGCAAGCCAAAAGATGGAAAGCCAAGTCCCTATAAGGATAAGCTTCAAGGTCACAGATCCAACCAGAAAGATCTTTTGAGACAAAGCCTCTGAGATCTGTTTGGTGGGATCGCTTTGCAGGTTGATAATGAATGTTTTAGAGACACGGGACCAGAAATGAGCATGGTAGGAGATGTCCCCAAGTGATGACTCTCTAGAACACACTACACATGTCTGTTCATGTCCCTGCCACTACCCTAAAGTGATTTGAAGGGGAGTTAGAGTATTATTTTGTTTCCTCCCCATTACACACACATACACACACACACACACACACACACACACACACACACACACACACACTACATACTTGCAGCAGAAAACTTCAAAAATGTACCTAGCATTGCTGGCTAACCACTATCTCCACCACCTCCAAGGAGCATTTGTTTGAGGTAGGTGAATTTCTTCCTTCATTACACTTATATATTCCCCTCAACATGGGAACTATCTACTAGATACATAATTTTGCATTGAGCTTTTATTTTCACAGGTGGAAAATCCATAAAGGCCCCAGACAAGGCACATTAATGATGAACAATAGTTGAGTGGGGGTGAGATTTAGATGTGGTCGTTCCTTTCCTGGAGGAGGTGTGAACTGGAAATCCTTTGATTTCTGCTTCTGATCCCAAATCTCAACTTGCCAGTTGGAAAACCTCAATGAAAATGCTGTGTTATATTTTTTATTCTATTATTTTATTTTACACTTCAGGACCCTTCAGTCAATGTCCAAATGGGATCTCACTTTCTACCCTCCTGATATCAAAGCAGAGCTAGACATTCTCCAAAGTGCCTGATGGTGTAAAAACCTTTCTTTTATATTTTGAAGGGCTAGAGAGAGATGCATACTACCATCTGTTAAGACTGACTAGTCAAGATGACGATTGTTAAATCTGAGTTGATATTTTGAGCTCAAGTAGGAAGATATGGATAAGTAAGTGTTTAGTGTTTAGTCTAGTAGAGATGTTCCCCCAATGGTATGCTGGTGATGCTTGTAAACTATATCATAGGGTCCAGTTTTCTTCTTAGAATACCCGAGGGTACTCATCTTTCCTCAGCATAAATGAACCCTATGTTAATGGCAAGTTCTTAAGTTCCTACAGCCTGGTGTCACAGTATACACATATAATCTCAACACACAGGATCCTGGGGCAGCATGCTGATATAAGCCAGCCTGAACCAACAAAGTAAGACCCTGTCTCAAAAACTGACAGTAAACTAACATAAGCTCCCAAGTTCCCTATTTGTTTTATTTTTAAATTTTTAAGATTCATTTTATTTTTATTTATGTATAGGTGTGTGTGTGTGTGTGTGTGTGTGTGTGTGTGTGTGTGTGTGTGTGGTGTGTACGTGCATGGCACCTGTGTGTGAATGCCCATGGAGCCCAGTAGAGAAGGTAGTATTCCCTGGAGTTGGATTTGCATGTGGTTGTGAGTCATTTTTTTGTGAGTGCTGGAAATCAAGCCTGAGTTTCCTGGAAGAGCTACAAGAACTCTTTAACTGAGTTAGGATGCTGAGCCATCTCTCCAGTCCCCCTACTTGTAATTAATGATTTCAATCCAGCCAGTGTTTTAGGGAAAACAACAGCTTGTGCTTTGTAACAACTGTGCCATAGAATCTTTAAACCGAGTAGTACTTCCCTTCCCTGGGATTTGGGTGTGGAATAACTACATGGTAATTTTACTTTATTAATTGTGTTGTATTCGGAATTTTTTATTCCTTAGAATCCATCCTGGTAAACAAACTAGAAATCTCCCATCCCCATCTTTCCTCTAGTCCTTCCCTCCTCCCTCCCTCCCTCCCTCCCTCTCTCTCTCCCCATCTCTCTCGTTCCTTCTTTCTACATTAGGAATTCTTTCTATGCTCCCATGCTCCAGATTCTCAGGTAAAATTACCTTATATAAATTGCCTTACATTCTGTTTGAAACTGTTGGTTGATGCTGATATAAAAAACAAATAAAACCCAACAAACCAATCAAGCAAAGAAAACAGAGGCAACATTTGGAAACCAGGGGCTATCGACCTTCTTCAAAAGCATCTTTAAATACTGCCTGTGACACAGCCTGAGTTCTCAAGTCTTTCATCCCATGGTTTGGAGACAGATAATTGCAAATTAAAGTGATTTCTGGAAGAGCTTGTTGGGAAATGTCTGCAGGGAACAAAGACAAGTTCTATGGCGATGGACCAGTTTCTCATTTCAGCAGATTTCAGACCATCATGAACTTTTCTGTAAAGCACCCTTCTCATCATTTGGGACACTTTCAGCTCCTGATGTGCCCCACTCCACCCTAAACACTCAAAGACACACTTGGCCTCTTCTCATTTGAAAATGTGCTGCTTGACACGCTTGGGCAGACTGCCTGCCAGTCAGTCTCAGAGAAATCATCAGCATCCTTCTGTCTGGGGTAGCTTGCTCAGTCAGTGGAATGCCTGCCAGGTCAGAAAGGTTCACAATTACTGAAGTGCAGTGAAAAGCACAGAGAGCTGAGTGATCCAAAGCCTGGCCTCCCCATTATGGATCCACTCCCCCAAGTCTCTTGTTGATTCTGGGAGAATACCCATACTGAACTGCCTGACAGCTTTATGGCAAAGGCTGTCACAGCTGTAGACACCTGGTAAATGACATTTTAAAAAATTTGCCAGGAGGGCATGGTGGCACAGGCCTGTAATTCTAGCACTTGAGAGGCTGAAGCAGGAGAGTTGAGGCCAGTTTGAGCTATCCAGAAATATTTTATTTCAAGAAAATAAAATGCAAAGCATAAAATTGCCATAGCAGTAAGTGCATACCTATTCATTTACCAAGAAATGAGGAGGAGCCTCCATAGTAATTTCTTTAGTGGCTATTTTTTTTTAAAGGAGACTCTGGAGATAGCTCATCTAGAAAAGAACAGATGTACAGGTATGATGACCCAAGTTCAGTCCCCAGCATCCATTTGAAGAGCTGGGTATGATGTCACATGCCTAGCTCATAAAACAAGGTGTAACTTTCCTGTGGATTGACACCCAATGTTGACCTTTAGATTCAGCATGCTCCCACCCCCAAATGTATATATATTTCAATACACACACACACACACACACACACACACACACACACACACACACCGGCACATATGAGGAAGCATTACCAAATACACACCACTTGCCAGAAATTGAGTGATTATCTTATGCCTTCAACACAGACCTCTAACTTGGCTTGATCCAGTTAGTTTAGAAACTAGGAATGGTGTAGGTGACATTTCTTTAAGAGCTGAGTATATCTGTAGAGATTGGAATTTTAGGGTGGGGAATATTTCACTGCACTGAAGGTGTGGCTGAGTGTGTGTCACTCAGAACAATGGGAAAACCCCCTCTGTGTCTAACTGAGACCGTGTGTTAGAGTATCATCAAGGAAAAGAGACATTTACCTTCATAGCTGAAAAGCTTCCACTCATACTGGTGATAGAGGTGCCATGTAGGTGGAGTTTTTGTCAGGACCACCAGCTCCCCAGTAAAGGACATAGAGACTTATTATTCATTATAAATGCTCGCTGATAGCTTAGGCTTGTTACTAACTAGTTCTTATGACTTAAATTAACCCAGATTTCTTATCTATGTTCTACCATGTGGTGGTGCTTTTTTCAGCCTAGCAAGTTCATCTTGCCTCTCTCCAAATCCTGGTGACTTGGCCCTTCTTCATCCCAGTGCTCTCACCCTCTCCACAAGTCCCACCTAACTGCTTCCTGTATAGCTATTGGCCATTGGCTCTTTATTAAATCAATGAGAACAACACATCTTCACAGTGCACAAAAAGGCTATT